>NC_067140.1:47789838-48105553 GCF_903995435.1 Acomys russatus | reverse complement strand
TCTCCCATTCCTCCCTCCCTCACATTTTCCCCTTACTGCTCTCCCATATAACTGTGACTGATGGGGGACCTCCTCCCCCTGTATATGCTCATAGGGTATCAAGTCTCTTCTTGGTAGCCTCCCGTCCTTCCTCTGAGTGCAAACAGGCCTCCCCATCCAGGGGATGGGGTCAAATATGGGGCACCAGAGTTTGTGGGAAAGTCAGACCCCATTCTCCACTCAACTGTGGAGAATGTCCTGTCCATTGGCTAGATCTGGGTAGGGGTTCAAAGTTTACTGCACATATTGTCTTTGGCTGGTGCCATAGTTTGCGCAGGACCCCTTTGCCCAGATTCGCCCATCATAATGTTCTCCTTGTAGGTTTCTAGGACCCTCTGGATCCTTCTATTTCCCTATTCTCCCATGCTTCTTTCACCTAGAGTCCAATAGAATGTCCTTTCCCTCTGAACAACTTTTCTGGTGAGTGAAGACTTTCATGGGACATGCCCCATGGGCAAGTGTCCAGATATAAGTGAGTATATACCATTTGATTATTTCTGCTTCTGAGTTAATTCACTCATTATAATCATTTCTAGTTCAATCCATTTGTCCACAAATTTCTGGAATTCCTTGTTTTTAAGAGCTGAGTAGTATTCCATAGTGTAAACGCACCACAGTTTCTTTATCCACTCTTCTACTGATGGACACTTAGGCTGTTTCCATGTTCTGGCTATTATGTATAAGGCTGCTATGAACATGGTGGAGCAAATGTTCTTGTTGTGTGCTGGGGCATCTTCTGGGTATATTCCAAGGAGTAGAATAGCTGGGTCTTGAGGAAGCCTTATTCCCAGTTCTCTGAGATAGCGCCAGAGATTTACAAAGTGGCTGTACTAGTTTGCATTCCCACCAGCAATGAAGGAGTGTTCTTCTCTGTCCACATCCTCGCCAGTATGTGGTGTCACTTGAATTTTTGATCTTAGCCATTCTGATGGATGTAAGATGGAATCTCAGAGTTGTTTTGATGTGCATTTCCCTGAGGACTAAGGAGGTTGAGCATTTCTTTAAGTATTCGTCTGTTGAGAATTCTCTGTTTAGTTCTGAGCTCCATTTCTCAGTTGGGTTATTTGAGTTCGTTATATATTTTGGATAATAGACCTTTGTCAGATGTAGGGCTGGTGAAGATCTTTTCCCAGTTTGTAGGCTGTCACTTTGTTCTCTTGACAGTGTCTCCTGCCTTACAGAAGCTTCTCAGCCTCATGAAGTCCCATGTATTAATTGTTGACCTTAAGGCCTGGGCTGTTGGAGTTCTGTTCAGGAAATTGTCTCCTGTGCCAATGTGTTCCAGGCTCTTTCCCACTTTTTCTTCTAACTGATTTAGTGTCTCTGATTTTATGTTGAGTTTTTGATCCACTTGGACTTTAGTTTTGTGCATGGTGACAAATATGGGTCCAATTGCATTTTTTTTTTTTTTACATGTAGATATCCAGTTAGACCAGCACAATTTGTTGAAATTGCTATCCCTTTTCCATTGAATAGATTTGGTTTCTTTGTCAAAAATCTAGTGACCATATGTGTGTGGATTTAAATCTGGGTCTTCCATTCAATTCCACTGATCAACTAGCCTATTTCTGTGCCAGTACCATGCTGTTTTAAAGTACAGCTTGAGATCAGGTATGGAGATTCCTCCAGAGAATCTTTTATTGTACAGGATTTTTTAGCTATTCTTGGTTTTTTGTTTTTCCATATGAATTTGAGAATTGAACTTTCAATGTCTTTTGAAAATTGTGTAGTTACTTTGATAGGGACTGCATTGAATCTATAAATTGATTTTGGTAATATGGCCATTTTTACTATGTTAATTCTCCCAATCCACGAGCAGGGAAGATCGTTCCATCTTCTCATGTCATCTTCAATCTCTTTCTTCAGAGTTTTGAAATGTTTTTCAAACAAATCCTTTACTTGCTTGGTTAGAATAACTCTTAGATATTTTATATTGCTTGTGGCTAATGCGAAGGGTGTAGTTTTCCTAATTTCTTCCTTTGCATGCTTGTCATTTGTATATAGGATGGCTTCTGACTTTCTTGAGTTAATTTTGTATCCAGCCAATTTGCTGAAGGTGTTTATCAGCTGTAGGAGTTCTCTGGTGGAATTTTGAGGATCATTTATGTACACTATCATATCATCTGCAAATAGGGATAATTTGAATTCCTCCTTTCCCATTTGGATACCTTTGATCTCCTTTTGTTGTCTTATTGCTCTGGCTAGAACTTTGAGTACTATATTGAAGCGATATGGAGAGAGTGGGCAGCCTTGCCTTGTTCCTGATTTTAGAGGAATCTCCTTGAGTATCTCACCATTTACTTTGATTTTGGCTATTGGCTTGCTGTATATAGCCTTTATTATGCTGAGGAAAGTGCCTTGCATCCCTTATCCCTCCAAAACTTTAAACATGAATGGGTGTTGGATTTTATCAAATGCTTTCTGTGCATCTAAAGAGATGATCATGTCGTTTTTTATCTTCAGTTTGTTTATATGATGGGTTACATTGATGGATTTCCGTATGTTAAACCATCCCTGCATTCGTGGAATGAATCCTACTTGGTCATGATGAATGATATCTTTGATTTGTTACTGTATTCATTTTGCAAGTATTTTATTTAGTATTTTTGCATCGATGTTCATAAGAGAAATTGGTCTGAAATTCTCTTTTTTTTGTTGAGTCTTTGTGAGGTTTAGGTATCAATGTGACTATGGCCTCATAGAATGAATTTGGTAATGTTCCATCCATTTCTATCTTTTGGAGTACCTTGAAGAATTTCGGTATTAGCTCGGCCTTGAAGGTCTGGTAGAATTCTGCACTGAAACCATCTGGCCCTGGGATTTTTTTTGGTTGGGAGACTATCAATGATTGCTTCTATTTCTGTAGGGGAAATGGGACTGTTTAACTTGTTTGTCTGTTCTTCACTCAATTTTGGCAAGTGTAATTGATCAAGAAAATCGTCCATTTCCCTTAGATTTTCAAATTTTGTCGCATATATGCCTTCAAAGTAGGATCTTATGATTCTTTGTATTTCTTCAGAGTCTGTTGTTATGTCTCCCTTTTCATTTCTTATTTTGTTGATTTTGATACTGTCTCTCTGCCTTTTAGTTAGTTTGGCTAACAGTCTGTCTATCTTGTTGATTTTCTCAAAGAACCAGCTCTTGGTTTTATTGACTCTTTGGCCTGTTTTCTTAGTTTCTAATTTGTTAATTTCAGCCTTGAGTTTGATTATTTCCAGACTTCTACTCCTTTTGGGTGTTTCTGCTTCTTTTTGTTTCTAGGGCTTCCATTTGTGTCGTTAAGATGCTTATGTGGGATGTTTCCAATTTCTTTTTAAAGGCACTTAGTGCTATGAATTTTCCTCTTAGCACTGCTTTCAATTTATCCCACAAATTTGGGTATGTTGTTCCTTCATTTTCATTGAATTTCAGAAACTCCTTGATTTCTTTCGTTATTTCTTCCCTGACCCAGGTGTCATTTAGCAGAGAGTTGTTTATTTTCCACGTACCTGTGTGCTTTTTGTTATTTCTGTTGTTGTTGAATTACAGCCCAGGAGCATGGTGATCTGATAGGATACAAGGTATTATTTCAATCCTCTTGTATCTGTTGAGGCCTGCTTTGTGACCTACGATGTGATTAATTTTGGAGAAGGTTCCATGGGGTACAGAGAAGAAGGTATATTCTTTCTTGTTTGGGTGAAAGGTTCTATAGATATCTGTTAGATCCATTTGACCCATGGCATTGATTAATGATGTTAGTTCTCGGCTTAGTTTCTGTTTCAATGACTTATCCTTCAGTGAGAGTGGGGTGTTAAAGTCTCCCACTATTATTGTGTGGGGATCGATGTGTGGTTTAAGCTTTTTTAGCAGATCTTTTACAAATGTGGGTGCCCTTTTATTGGGAGTATAGATGTTCAGAATTGTGATGTCATCTTGGTTGACTTTACCTTTGATGAGTATGAAGTGTCCTTCTGCATCCCTTTTGATTAATTTTGGTTGAAAGTCTATTTTGTTAGATATTAAAATGGCTATACCTGCTTGCTTCTTTTGACCATTTGCTTGGAATATTTTTTTCCAACATTTTACCCTGAGGTAATGCCTATCGTTATGGGTGAGATGTGTTTCTTGAATACAGAAGAATGTTGGATCTTGTTTATGCACCCATTCAGTTAGTCTGTGTCTTTTTATTGGAGAATTGAGACCATTGACTTTGAGAGATATTAATGACCAGTGACTGTTAAGAGTCTTAATTTTGATGTTAGTTCCAGTCAAGCGTTTGTGTAGTTGTGTTTTTGCCATGGGATAGTTATCTGTTTCCTGAGTAGTTTTGGTTGTAGCTTGACCCTTTGGGATGCAGTTTTCCTTCTGTAAAGCTGCATTTGTGGATAGGTACTGTTTGAATTTATTTTTGTCATGGAATATTTTGTTTTCTCCATCAATATTTATTGATCGTTTTGCTGGGTAAAGTAGTCTGGCCTGGCATCTGTGGTGTCTTAAGGTTTGCAGGATCTCTGTCCAGGCCCTTCTGGCTTTTATGGTCTCTGCTGAGAAGTTGGGTGTAATTCTGATAGGTTTGTCATTAAATGTTATTTGGCCCTTTTTCCTTGCAGCTTTTAATATTTTTTCTTTGTTCTGTATGTTTTGTGTTTTGATTATTATGTGACGGGCAATTTTTCTTTTCTGGTCAATTCTATTTGGTGTTCTGTAGGCCTCTTGTATGTGTATAGGCATCTCTTTCTTTAGATTGGGGAAATTTTCTTCTATGATTTTGTTGACAATAGTTTCTGGGCCTTGGAGTCTGATATCTTCTCTTTCTTCAATGGCCATTATCCTCAGATTTCTTCTTTTCATGGTGTCCTTGATTTCTTGGATGTTTTTGTCAGGAGTTTTCCAGATTTGGCATTTTCTTTAATGGTTGCTTCAAGATCTGTGATTGTATCTTCTAGTCCTGAGATTCGTTCTTCCATCTCTTGGATTCTGTTAGAAAAGCTCACCTCTGTGTTGCTTGCCTTCTTCTCTGAGGTCTCACATTCTCGTTTTTCTTCTGTCTGTGTGTTTATCATTGAATCCTTTTTCATCTTCAGATCTTGAACTATTTTTTTGATTTCTTTCATCTGATTGTTTGTATATTTCTGAGTTTCGTCCATTGCTTCTTTATAGGTTTTCAGAGCTTGAACCGTTTTCTTGATTTCTTTCATCTGGTTGTTTGCATTTTCCTGAAATTTTTATAGTTCTACTCTATGTACTTCTTTTATGTCTCTCACTTGTTTGGCTGAGTCTTCCTGGATTTGATTACGAATTTTATTTGTTTCCTCCATTATCATTCTCATTACTAAGGATTTGAGGTCATTTTCTTGTATTTCCATTGTGTTTGAATTCTTTGGGTCGTTTTCTTTGGGATAGCTTGAAACTGGAGGCGCCATTTTTTTTTTTTTTTTTTTTTTTTTTTTTTTTTTGCGTATGCTTTTACGCTGTCCTTTAGACATCTTGCCATCTCTGTTTTTGTTGGGTAGCTTCCAGAGTTGGGTGGAGGGAGTCTGATGATAGATTCACTTGTTTTCTCATGATTTCCCTGGGCTGGAAGCTCCGATTCTTCACTGGAGTGGATGGCAGGAGGCTAGCCCTGTCGTTTTGGACTCTCACAGCCAGTCATCTTCAGCTCCCATGTACTGTGGGTCCTGCAGTCCTTCTGGGTCTCTGAATGAGCATTGGGTCAGGCCAAGGTATCCACAGCCTTCTGGGTCCCCTGCCAAGTCCAGCCAGGGACACTGGGCCCGAACCACGGGCCGAACTCAGCTAGATTCTCAGGGCCCGAACAGTCTGCCCAGCTCCCCTAGGGACTCTGGCCCCAAAAACGCATGCAGAGTCCAGCCAAACCTTTTGGGCTGGGACTGTGCACCAAGCTCAGCTAGGGGCTTTTGGCCCGAAGTGTGTGCTGTGGTCAGTTATAGACTCAGGGCCTGAACTGTCTGCCAAGCTCAGCCAGGAATTCTGGATTCAAACTGAGCACTGTGTCCAACCAATCTTAGAGCCGGGACTGTGCCAAAAGCTCAGCTAGAGTCTCTGGACCCAATGTCTGCCAAGCCCAGTTAGGGACTCTGGCCCCTAACTGCACGCCAAGCTCCACCCGAGTCTCTGGGGCAGAATTGTGCACTGAGCTCAGCCACGGACTCTGGACCCACACTGCCCACTGAAATCAGCCCTGGACTCCAGGCCTAAACTGCTTGGAGAGTCCAGCCAGAGTCTTAGGGCTGCCGAGCCTGTGTGCAATGCTCAGCTAGAGTTTCTGGGCACAAACATGCTTGGCAAGTCCAGCTAGGTACTCTGGGCCGAATCTGCGGGCTGACCTCAGCCTGAATCAGAGCAGCAGAACTGCACGCTGAGCTGAGCTAGTGTCTTGGGCAGAACTGCTTGCTGAGCTGAGCTAGTGCCTTGGGTGGAACTGAGCGCTCAGCCCAGCCTATGTCACAGCAGGAGAACTGCGGCTGAGCTGAGCTTGCACCTCGGGCAGAATTGCTTTCTGAGCTGAGCCAGCGTCTCCACGGCACTGCTGAACCCGGTACTCTGGGGAAGAACTGTCCACCGAGTCCAGTTTGGGTCTCAAGGCACTGCACGACCCAAATCCTGCCCAGTGTCCCCTCTCCTGCAGCACTCCCACTGGCCACCACACCAATCATCTCCACCGGAAGGCTCTGAGCTACAAACTTCAGCCACCGCCACTGGTGCCGCTGGTGCCGCTGGTACCGCTGCTGCTGCTGCCTCTGCCGCTGCTGCTCCGATCCGAGAAAATCTGCGCTCCTCCTGTGTCCAGGGGGCACACAGGTCCTCCACACCCTGGTCCCTCTGAAAAGTGGGGCATCCTGCTGCCATGGTGTGGGGACCTCGGTGCTCCTGGTTCAGAAATCTGTGTTATTGCCTGAATTGTTCACTGGAGCTTCCAAACACAGTCCACAGTGCTCGCTGCCATCTTGCATCACCATGTAATATACTTTTATCAGTTCATTTAATATGCATATCTATGTGGGTTTTCACAGTCCCCCAAAATTTTATCTTTGCTTCTTTCATGGTTTGGCTACCACCACAGGAGAAATTATTGATTGTGATCCTTTTGTGAAGACTTGGTCCATTCCTGTATGAGGAGACAATAGAAATTCTAATTTAAAGTGAATATGTCTCCTTAAAAATATTGGTATTCGGTGTATAAGATTCCTTTGGCTCAAAGAGCATAACTTTTTTAGTAAGAAATATATTGATGGCTATCTTGGTGTAAGGCTGATATTAAGTGGAATTCAAAATATTAGAAATGCAAAGGATTTGAGATAATAAAGTTTGTGTATGCAGTTGGATTATATGGAAGTGTAAAACTTCAAGACAAAAAATGTCTAGAAAAGGTAAACAACTAGAAAAATATGTGTGTGTGGGGGGTGTTATGTGTGTGGGGGTGTTGTGTGTGTGTGTAAGTGTGGTCATAATGTACTACTTCAAGCTAATTCTAAACACATGATAGAAAAAGAACAGATACAGAATTAAAGAACCACAGACACAGTGTACATTGTTCAACCTGTTTTATGCTATAATACAAACCATGACAACAAGTGAGGCTTCAGGCCTTTCTAGAAGATTCAGTCTTATATCAAATTCCCTATCTTCTGGCATCCATGAAGTTTAAGCAACATGACTGGTCAAATGTGAGCAGAACAAGGATGATATCAGTGCTCATGCCAACGTGGATGGCGAAAAGCCCATGAGGGCTGAACTCTACACAGAGTGTGGGGTGCTGAAAGTAGGAGTGCTGGTATCCTTTCCAAGAAAGAGCATATCAACTTAGTGTCCATTGGAAAGTGGTCAGCCCTGGAAACATACATATAAGTAACATTATGATGAGTGAGCGGCTATATTTAGGAATATGTACATTTATACATATACTCATGCCATAAAATTAACGAGAATTTGAAGATGAGTGGGAGGGGAAATGGAACAATTTAGAGGGAGGAAAGGGAAGGAGGAAATGTCATTATAATATCAAAAAAATAAAAGGAGTAGAAAAAAGAAATGTAAAACAAATATATAAACATCTCAAAATATTTACACAAAGCCAGTAGAACAGATCTTTCTTAGATTAATGAAATTAAATAAAACATTTTTTATATACTTTCAAAGAAAAACTATATTTCCAGTTCTGTCATGATCTTTATATTTTTCTTCTTTATAAATGTATTATTTTAGTTCTTTCCGTGCATCCAGCAAGTACCACTAAAGTAAGTATAAATGTATCCACAGCCTTCTTAATATATATTAGCAGTGCCAAAGAAATTTAAAATTTTTTCATGTTTGTAATATTGACCTCTATAAGATTATAACTCATTCATAATTTTTGTTTTATATAAATTCTAAATAAAATTCTTCCAGTAGGTAAAGGGTGACATTGTCTGTGCTACTTTTATTTTCTGTTTAGCACTTGTTTGGGGATATAAATTTTTATTAGTGACTATTAGCTGTACAAACAATGAGTTTCATGTCACATTGTAATCTATGCATCTGGGACACTGTAATGTAATCTATGCATCTGGTGCACTGTACTCTATGAATCTGGAGCACTGTAATCTATGCATCTGGGGCACTGTAATCTATGCAACTGTGGCACTGTAATCTTTGCATCTGGGGCACTGTAATCTATGCATCTGGTGGACTGTAATCTATGAATCTGGAGCACTGTAATCTATGCATCTGGGGCACTGTAATCTATGCACCTGGGGCACTGTAATCTATGCATCTGGGGCAATGTAATCTATGTACCTGAGGCACTGTAATCTTTGCATCTGGGGCACTGTAATCTATGCATCTGGGGCACTGTAATCTATGCATCTGGGGCACTGTAATCTATGCATCTGGGGCACTGTAATCTATGCATCTGGGGCACTGTAATCTATGCATCTGGAGCACTGTAATCTATGAATCTGGTGCACTGTAATCTATGCATCTGGGGCACTGTAATCTATGCATCTGGAGCACTGTAATCTATGAATCTTGTGCACTGTAATCTTTGCATCTGGGGCAATGTAATCTATGCATCTGGGGCACTGTAATCTATGCATCTGGAGCACTGTAATCTATGCACCTGAGGCACTGTAATCTTTGCATCTGGAGCACTGTAATCTATGCATCTGGGGCACTGTAATCTATGCATCTGGAGCACTGTAATCTATGCATCTGGGGCACTGTAATCTATGCATCTGGGGCACTGTAATCTATGCATCTGGGGCACTGTAATCTATGCATCTGAGGCACTGTAATCTATGCACCTGGGGCACTGTAATCTATGCACCTGGGGCACTGTAATCTATGCACCTGAGGCACTGTAATCTTTGCATCTGGGGCACTGTAATCTATGCATCTGGGGCACTGTAATCTATGCATCTGGGGCACTGTAATCTATGCATCTGGGGCACTGTAATCTATGCATCTGGGGCACTGTAATTTATGCATCTGAGGCACTGTAATCTATGCATCTGGGGCACTGTAATCTATGCATCTGGGGCACTGTAATCTATGCATCTGGAGCACTGTAATCTATGCATCTGGAGCACTGTAATCTATGCATCTGGGGCACTGTAATCTATGCACCTGGGGCACTGTAATCTATGCATCTAGTGGACCGTAATCTATAAATCTGGAGCACTGTAATCTATGCATCTGGGGCACTGTAATCTATGCACCTGGGGCACTGTAATCTATGCATCTGGGGCACTGTAATCTATGCACCTGAGGCACTGTAATCTTTGCATCTGGGACACTGTAATCTATGCATCTGGGGCACTGTAATCTATGCATCTGGGGCACTGTAATCTATGCATCTGGGGCACTGTAGTCTATGCATCTGAGGCACTGTAATCTATGCATCTGGAGCACTGTAATGTATGCATCTGGGGCACTGTAATCTATGCATCTGGGGCACTGTAATCTATGCATCTGGGGCACTGTAATCTATGCATCTGGGGCACTGTAATCTATGCATCTGGGGCACTGTAATCTATGCATCTGGGGCACTGTAATCTATGCATCTGGGGCACTGTAATCTATGCATATGGGGCACTGTAATCTATGCATCTAGTGCACTGTAACCTATGCATCTGGGGCACTGTAATCATATTTTCCCTCTATCATTTCACATGTTCCTTCCATTCAGTCCTTCTGGGCCCCTTACTTTTCCTAAGATTAATTTTCTTTTGTTTGTGTTCTTTTTCTACATTAAAATTTTGTTATGTAATGGTGACTCTTATGGCATTTAATCACTTGTACTACTGTTAGTATTTTTATTACAAGTATTATCACATATAAACCTTTCATTATTGTCATTTTAAGTACTATGAAGAAAGTCCTTCTGGTACCAAAACAGATCATCCTCAGGGGTGAAGCATTCAGGTCAGGTCCAGCTCAGCGGCCTCTGGGCCCCATGTCTTAAGTAAGTGCTATCTTCAGTTCCAAGCAATGGTAGTTCTTTTCTGACTTTCATGGACACACACGGACACACACACAGACACTCACACAGACACACACACACACACACACACACACACACACACACACACACGCACACACACACGCACACCATTTCACAAGAATAAATAGAAACAATCATATTATAAAATATGTTCTTTCTTGATGGCTAAAAGTGTCAATTTCAAGTATTTATTAGCTATCTATATTTCCTTTTTGAGAAATGTCTTCTCAGTTCATTTGCTGACTTATTTTTATTACATTATGTTTGTCTTCTATTCTAGTTCTTTACACAGTATAGATAGTAATCCCTTGCTGGGTGAAAATGGTAAAGATTTCTTTTTTCATTATGTAGCTATCTTTTTAACCCTGTTAGTTGTTGTTTTTGCCTTGTAAAAAATTTTAAATTTGTTTTGTTTTTAATTTTGTTTTTAGGCAGGGTTTCAATTTGTCACCTTTTATGCCCTGGACTCAATGTAGACTAGGCTGACCTAAAACTCAGAGATCACCCTTCCTCTGCCTCCCAAGTGCTGGGATTAAAGATATGAGCCACTAGAGCCTGGCCACATGCTGTTTTTAATCATAAGTCTGTGCTTTAATAAAGTTAGGTGTTGTGAGATACCAGTCATTACTTCAAATGATAAATATTCCTTTAACTGTTGTGCTTTCATATTAGTGTTAGGATCATATTTTCTTACTTCTGAACTGAATACTATTGATATTTTGTGAGCTGTTATATTCAATGGTTAGGCATTTGGCAAATACACATATAATTAGCTTAGCCTGAGAGCTAATTCCAGATCCTGTGTAGCTGAGTTTGGGAAATTGCCAAGTCAAAGACAATGTATGCCCCACAGTAAGGGCCTATTTCATGTTTACAATTAAAGTGTATCAACAGGGACAATATAGCTCAGTGTTGGGGAGAGTCCCTAGCATACATGAAACCTTGGGCTTAACTCTTAGTATCAAAAAATAAAACAAGATAAAGAAAACCTCACAATAAAAAACACCACCACCACTTAAAAAAAAAAACAAAAAATTTAAAAGAAATGCATTGTAATTTTGGATTTATATTTTAGCCTACTCAAAACTGCTATCATAAAGGGAGTGAAAATATAGATCATGTTAAGTGAAATGAGTGAAACTCAGAAGAACAAATAACTGGGAAGAAGAAAAGAACCAATGAGTACGGAAAACGTGAAATAAATCACAGTTAGGGGAATGGGCATGATTAGTATTCATAGAGATATGAATTTTTACAATGAGATATAATACTTTTTACAATTAATATACACTTAAGGTAGTCTTGCTTGGGATACAGAAATGGTTTAGTGGATAAAAGCATTTGTTGATCTTACAGAAGCCTTGGGTTCAGTTCTCAGCACCTATGTGACAGTTCAAATTTATCTGTTTAGTACCAGGGGTCCAATGCTTCTTCTGACCTCCTTCTGTTCTTGCACAGACATGATGTACACACACACACACACACACAGTTACACATAAAATTAGTTATTTTTTAATTAAAGAGATTTTTTGCTTTAATAATTTTACTTCTGTAAGCATTTATAAATTTCAAATACTATATATATATATATATATATATATATATATATATATATATCTCAGCACCACAAATATTTGTATGGATGATACTATTTTTAAGTATTCTATTTTTATTTATTCAAAGCTTTGTTTGTGAGTGTCTTTATTATCTCTTGGTCTAATAACTATATTAATAATTAATTGGTTATTTAGAAAGTCAGCTTCATTGTTGTTGACTCTTTGAATGTCAGAGTAAATAAAATCTTCATATTTTAAATCTCTCTCCGTTCTTCACTGTTAGTTTTTGATTTTTTGTTCATTGACATTCTTTTATATTTTGCACACACCACACATACAACACACACAACACTACATCTCTCAAAGCACAATTGTGCCTATATTCCATGTTTTCTTTATACTTCTTAATGCTTTTATTTTATTAAACTAAAATTTAAAACATTCCATTGTGATTATTCCTTTTTTGACATACATATATGCATACATACATGTGTTTATTTATTTACTTAAATGTTCTGTGTGTACATGTATGGGAATACCTATGGATATTAGATCAAAACTTATGTGAATTGTTACCCTCCTTTTAACATGTGGGCTTTGGTATTGAACTCGTGTCCTCTGGTTTAGCAAGAAGCTCCTTTACCTTCTGAGTCATTTCACTAGCCTCCATTTTTTTTCTTCTTGAAACATACATTACCTACAAGTAATGTCACTGAATTGTTAACATTTAAATAAAATTTAAACTCTTAGAAACTGCGTAGTCAATAAGAAATCATTTTAGAGTTTAATTATATAGTTTAACAAGGTGTCCTTTAGGTGCTCTTTTATTATCCTATGCATGTGGCAGTTAAGGGAAAACTGTCTATAGGTTTGAAATAATGCTGGGAATGAATGAGAAATGGGGCAGAAATAATGCAAGAGCGGTGAATTGCAATCTTGTGGGCATGGCAGACCTAATGAAGTCATGATGCCAAGGCTGCTTTTTTTGGGCCCTGCACAAAAAGCAGTCATCACTCAATCACAGATTACACAGTCCCTATGTATTTCAACACCTTGTGGAAATGTGACCTACTGATATTCTGGGACAGTGCCAGATATTTTCTTTAGTTAAGACCCACTGATGAGGTCATAGTGCCCCCAGGGATTATTGCAAACAATGGATGCACAGATGACTGTGGGTCACCCCTATGGGTCACAAAGTAAAACAAAAAACACACAAATGTAGAATGAGACTTGTATGGATGTGTGACTGGAAAAATAGTAAGAGGAATGGGAGGGAAACCAGAGATCAGGGACAGTAATTGGTTGCTGTAAGCTTATTGCAGAAAATGTCAAAGAATACATTTAGTAAAAATATATTCACTTAAAATTGTTGAGAGTTAGATCAGTAAGCATACTGGAGATAATTTCTTATGACATGAACACCTATACTATTTACATGTCATGGTCTGTGGACAGACATGAGCCATGCTTACCTATAATCATATGATTTTGGTAAAATAGGTGTTTGTGTGCTTTATTAGATAATTTATGTTATAACAATCTCTGTAAGTTATTAAAATATATACACAGATTGATTTTAACTATTAGCTCATGAAATACCAGGGAATGATATTCAAGAAGTTATGGCTTTCATGTCTATTTAGGAATAAATTAGACCTAAACCTATTATAAACAAGTATACATACAGTTTCATCCACCAAGTGGCACACTATATCACATGGTATATAATATGCAATATTATTATATATAAGTCATATTATCAAGAACATAATCATTTTTACATAACTGGACTTGGCAGTTATGTTATTTAATTTTATATTACAAAAATTATAACTATGCAAATAATTTGTGAACTGAGGAAAGTATATTCAAATATTATAAACTCACTGACCTATAGGTTAAAGTGTGGTGGGGAATTTACTAGTAGGACCTAATAATGTTTATTATTAGGCCTATAACTATTATTACAGCAGTATTTTCTAACCCACTAGCACTCAATCAAGACACAACACCTGCTATATTTTAAAATAATCTTAGTTAACCCAGGCCAGGGCAGGTAATAATCCCATAAATTACTTCCCATACCTGCCCGAAACCCATGCCATCTGCTTTTAATAATTTTTATCAGGTTACCTCTCACCCATAACCCCAAAATCTTGCTAATGTTCGTCATCTGGGCCAAATCCTCCATTCTCTCAGGCCACATAGTTCTCCTCCACTTAACCAATGGTGCAGCCTCCTTCTGCTCTCTTCTGGCTCCCTTCCTCCCAAGGTTCTTTCTGTCTCTCCAAGCCCTGGAACCTTAGCTATGCCTATCCCATTTGCTGTGCCCAGGTGTGATGGCCTTTTATTGGTCAAACAGGTTAGGCTCTTAGGCAAGGTACAGGTGGGCACAGAGACTGCAAGCAGTAATTAGCATCAAAATACATCAGACCTACCTCCAACATTAAATAATAAAATGAAAGAAAATTCTGAATTCATATGGACAATTAGGACTTGAAAACTGACAGATTATGTCAATGTGAAGCAACTAGCCTTATGATTGATTTGTTTCAAATTTTTATTTATAAGTGGATGCAGACTTTACAGATATCTTCAATAACTTCTCAGGCAAAATACATAATATAATATATAATGCCACATTTTAAAGAATAGTAACTTAAAGAGGATTTAAAAAATAATCCAATTAAAATGATTTTCACAATGTTGGGAGACAAGTGATGTGTAGTAACATATGACCATCATTTTTGCCTCAATATTATCATCATCTTATTTTCAATACAAACAGGTATATTATAAAAGTTATTGCTTGTTCTAATTGGTAAATCTATAAGTATTATTATTTTGAACGTATTTCTCTGATGTTTATTTTCACACCCAAATACAAGTTTCAACTCATAAACTACAGAAATAAGTAATAATACAATTCAATTTCCTCTATTAATTTGTGATTATATAAGTAGTCTATTCCAGAATTTACATGTGGTTCATGACCTTCCTTATGGCATTCTTAATATCTTTATTTCTTAGTGTATAGATGGCTGGATTCAGGAGAGGTGTGATTACTGAGTAAAATACAGCAAGAAACTTGTCCACCCAAGTGATGCTGACTGGCCACAGATAGATGAAAATGACTGGCCCAAAGAATAGAACAACCACTATGATATGAGATGTACATGTAGAGAGTGCCTTTGATGAGCCACCTTTAGAGTGAAGTTGAACAGTTAATAGAATGTAAGTATAAGAACCAACAAGAGAATAAAACAAGTTGTTGCTAAAACACCACTGTCAGCATTTATCACAATTCCCAGAGTATCTGTATTCATGCAGGCTAATTTCATCACCAATGGAATATCACAGAAAAAGCTGTCTATTACTCTAGGTCCACAGAAAGGTAGCTCCAAAATCAGAATCAGTTGACTCATGCCATGTACAAATCCAATGACCCATGATATCAAAACAAGGCAGATGCACTTCTGTCTGTCCATGATGCTGCTGTAGTGGAGTGGCCTGCAGATGGCCACATATCGGTCATAGGCCATTGTTACAAGAAGCACCATCTCACCCCCTCCAAAGAAGTGCACACAGAGGATCTGGCTCATGCAGCCCCCAAAGGAAATAGTTTTATTCTCTTTTAGGAGGTCTATGATCAGTTTGGGGGTGGTTACTGAGGAAAAGCAGAAGTCAATAAATGAGAGATTAGCCAACAGAAAGTACATGGGAGAGTGGAGATGATGGTCAATGATGATTAATATCACAACAAAGATGTTTCCTACCACAGTCATCAGGTAGAGGATGGAAAATGTCAGCAGGAGGAAAATCTCTAGTTCTTTTGAAGTACACAGTCCCTGAAAAATAAACTCAGACACCACGGACTGGTTTGCTTCTGCCATTTAGCACACTGTGTTCTAGTGGGTTGAAAGACAGAGCTGAACTAGTATTTCTTGGAATAGAAACAATAAATTAATGTTCATGTAAGTAGACAAAAAAGTACAAATTATATACTACCATTGTGTCCACTCATAATTAAAACTAATCCTATGTTTGTATATTCTTTCCAATCATGGACGTTTCCTAAATGTAGGAAAATCCTTACACATCTGAAAGGCAACGTGTATAGGTATGTAAATGAGTATAACATTTAAAAATATCAGGAGCAATTATTGTTTTTACATTTTCCTATTTTATTTTGTTTTTTTGTTTTACAAAACAGGATTTCTCTGTGTAGCCTTGACTGTCCTGGACTCACTTTGTAGACCAGGCTGGCTTCGAACTCACAGCGATCTGTCTGCCTCGGTCTCCTGAGTGCTGGGATTAAAGGTGTGCCACCACCGCCTGGCCTCATTTTTCACAATTTTTAATTGACTGCTTCTGCATGGAATCAGAAATAACTTTCCTCAGTGACTATATGAATCATTTTTAAAGCCTTTTTATTTGACTGTGAGAATCACAGAATGACAATCTCTTGACATATTTTAAACATAAATACAAAATTTGCAAGCATTAATCTCTTTTGACTATGTCTGAACCGAAAGAATTGAATCAAGTCAAAGAAACTATGTTATAAAAGGGTTCATTAAATAAATTGAGAAACCATGCATTAAAGAGTATTACGGAGACATTGTTAATGTTGTGTTTGCTGGAACTTTTGCCTCATCTCTCAGTCATTTAAGTGTAGGTCTGAGAAATGCTTATTATTTTCTTGTCCTACTGGCTTTCAACTCTAAATGGTGAGATTTCTTATAACAGTTTTAATAATTCGTTTATAAAACCAGTTTCTCTACATCTACATTTGTCTCATTTCTTCTCTTTTTTATTTATTCCTCCCTTGATTTTATTTATTACTCTTAGGTAATCTTTTCTCATCTTCATTTGTGTACTTTTTCATACTGCTTTTAGAATTGAAGTTGGAAGATGAAAATGTCAACAAATTGGATGATATTTGCAATTTCTGTGCTAAGTATTTAAAACATTAATCATAGGTAATAATAATGATTATTGATTTCCCATGACGATCAGCTGTTATAGTATTTAAGCTGTAGTGCAAAATGAGGAAATTTTTATTGCAAATCCAATTTATCACTTCCAGACTATATGATAAGTTGTAGGAATCTCAATTTTGAGAATTACCAATAAATATAAATGACCAATTTCAGTAGCAAAAGTGGTTAGGTTTACATAAAAGTTAATTTCATTGATGTCAAAATTGAGCATACTTAATCTAGTCATTTGGTAAATTCTCAGCAATTGTGATTATTATGATCTGCATCACTGTCATTTCCCTCCGATCTTTAGTAACTACCTTTCAACTGTTTTGTCTGTAGCTTGAGAAAATAGAGTTTCCGATAATAAAAAGACAGTCAGATACATTAGAGTAAGTTTTGAATCCTGTGATTATGATATTTGTCCAAACTGAGAAACTTGAAACCTTTAAGCTTACAGTAAGAGATCATTAGATATGAGCATAAAAAAACCTGACTTTTAAGTGCCCAAAGTCTCAAGGATTAATCGGAAGATAATATTTTTTTGTTAAACAAAACAATTAAAAAGTAAAAATGCAAGACTCAGTGTAAAATCATCAAGAAGGTAAAAAGATGTGCTACTAAAACAAACAAACAAACCTTAAATGAGTATTGTGAAGCAAAATGAAAGTACAACAATTAGTGTGTGATGTACTCACACTGCAGGAATTACCTTGTAAAAGAGATCATCCCTTTTGGATGATGCTTCCTCTAATTCTCCCTTGAATCTAACATTGTGGTTTCTGCCGCGACAGCTTTGCTGAGAGTGTTTCACCCTGAGTTGGCTTATATACACTGACAATAGTCTTGTCTCCTTGGAAGGTTTCCCACTCTGCACATTAAGTAGGACAATTTAGATGGAAAGTTGTTTACTTGAGAGTCCTTGGGGATCACTAGTCTCCAGTATCTATTATATTAAGTACAAGAGCTTACTAATAAAGAAATATATTTCTTTTTGAATATTTTATGAATATTTTGTAATTAATGTGTTAATATTTTGTATAAGTTAGGACAACTTATAAGCTAAAAGAAGACTTACATGGAACCTTGAGATGCCAAGGAAGATAAAGTCAGTGGTGCCAACTTGATGCCCCAAATTATTCTTTAGGATCCACAGGGTGGAGGTCTAGATCCAACTATTCAGTTGTCTTCTAATTTCTAGACATGTATTGTTGTCTGTGTATGTGTAAATATACAGAGATGCCTATATTCTTAACACATGCCGACATGAATAAATGTAATAATTATCTACAAGAGAGAGAAATCTTGGTAGCCTGCTATCCTTCCTCTGAGTGCTATCAGGTCTCCCCATTCTGGGGACATGGTCAAATATGAGGCACCAGAGTATGTGTGAAAGTCAGTCCCCACTCTCTACTCAACTGTGGAGAATGCCCTGTCCATTGGCTAGATCTGGGTAGGGGTTTGAAGTTTATGGCCTGTATTGTCCTTGGCTGGAGCCATAGTTTGAGTGGGACCCCTGGGCCCAGATCTGCCCATCATAATGTTCTACTTGTAGGTTTATAGGCTACCAAGAAGAGACTTGATACCCTATGAGCATATACTGGGGGAGGAGGTCCCCCTCACGAACAGTCATAGGGGAGGGGAGTAAGGGGAAAATGGGAGGGACGGAGGGAGGAATGGGAGGGTACAAGGGAGGGGATATCAATTGAGATGTAATATGAATAAATTAATAAAATAAAATTAAAAATATAAAATGATCTGTGGCAAAAAAAGAAAAAAAAAGAAAAGAGAGAGAGAAAACTTTCTGTCAGCAGCTTTAAAGGTCGCATGTCCATTTACACAGTTGTATTTGTACCTGGGAATGCCAACAGAGTCATTTTCTCTTTCTTACTCTTTTTTGATATGTTATGTTTAACCCCCACCACACCTATGAATCAGGCAATTCAGGCAATCAGGCAAATCAGGAATCTTATTTTGGATTGTACAATTTGTCTTTATTTTAAAATTCATTTATTATATGTACTTAAGGTTAACACTGTTATGATTTGATATACATGCATGGTGAAATTGCATATTTGTATTTTATATGGATGCCGTGTATACTAAAAGCATTTAAAATCCCCTTTCGACTCTCCATCACATAATTCTACTTCATTATTCATACACACACACACACACACACACACACACACACACACACATACACACACACACACACAGACAGAGTTTTCATTTTCCACATTTTAAACTAGTTTATATCAATGCTGCATGCAGTAATCTAGAGAACAGTATTATACATGAAGGGTACTTTTTAAAACAAACCAATTACACACCCAAATATGTCCTTAATCTTTCATATAATAAATCTAGTATTTTAGTTGTTTCTTCAAAGTATATTTATAAATTACACTCAGTTATATTTTTGTTATACTTGTAATGGCCTCCTAACCCTCACGTATAATCCTCCATGCTCTACTCAATTCTATGGCCTCTTTCACATTAGTTAATATTTCCTTCATACCTATATATTTCTAAGTACATTTATAGTTGCAAATATAGTCTTCTCAGTTGGCATAATGCTACTTGTATGTATGTTTTCATGGCTATGTTTCTGGCACTGGGCAACCAATTGGTATTCTCTTTCCTGGAAAATTCACTTCTCTCACTCCAAGTTTTACTCTCTTTTCTATAGTTTATTTTACTTGTTGTTGGTGTGTATGTGTGTGTGTGTGTGTGTGTGTGTGTGTGTGTGTTTATAGGCTTTTCACCATACACTTTTGCCTCTATTGCAGTTGTTGTTCAACTTATGCTTGGCCAACCCTGGATTTAAGACTTTAACAGTGTATCTGAGGTTATAAAAATGATAGTGGCATTAAAGGAGGAAAATAGAAACCTCAAATTAGACCCAGAATACAAAAAGAAAGAGATGAAATAATTAAACAAATCACTTAAAGAAATAAGTAGCAGCGAATTATAAGTAAACAGGAAAAGGAAATGAATAAAAGAATTCAAGACCTAAAAATGGAGATAGAATCAATAAAGAAGACACAATTTGTGACAATAACAGAAATAGCAAAAATAGGGAATAGGACAGAATCTACAAACACAAGTCTTACCAAAAGAATTTAAGAGATGTAAGAAATCATCTCAGGGATAGAAGATATTGCTGAAGAAATCAATACAACGTTCAAAAACATGTTAAGTCCAAAAAGCTAACTCAGAACATCCAAATAATCTGGGACACTATGAAAATGCCAAACCTGACACCCAAACTTTCAGATTCAAGATGGCAGCACACATGCATGATATCTGATATGTAGGGCTGATACTAGGGACTCAGGTCTGGAAACTATAGATCTGGAAAGCCCTTGGTGAGAGGGGTCCACACAGAGCAGAGCACAGGTGGGTAAGGCCTTGGGCCATCCAACCACCTTATCAAGAATGGGTACCCAGTCCTCAGAGTCTAAAACCACACTTGCTTGCAAGATGTAGCCCTGCTCTATATCACAGACTGAGTATCTGGGACTGAACTGTAGGCAGTGAAGCACCAGAGTCTAGAGCTGCTGTCCTGGGGAGAACCCAGGAAAATGGGTGGATCTAACCTCAGAATTCCCTGCCAGTCCATAGAAGGCCCCAGGTGTTGGCAACCACATGGGCAGGGTATTCAAAACCCAGCTAAATATCAGATAACTGGCTGTACCTACACTATTTTGAATTGAACCTTGGGCTACAGATCATCAGCACTGGCCTTTGTTGGCCCAGTGGGGGAGCCCAGGTTGTGGACAAAGTCCCCTGAAACAAAAACCAGGTTACTTGCCTGATACAAGGAAGATCTCTCTGTCCCCACAAGTGAAGGTTCTAGACCCATGGACACTCACCAATGACCACTCTTAGTGACCAGTGAAGTACAACAGAAACTACCTCCCAATGTTAGAGAAAGCAAGATGACAAAAATTCACTGTAAAAACACAAACAACAAAAACTAAAACAATTTGGCATCTCTAGAACCCTGTTATCCCAAAGAATTCAACCCTAGCAACTGAAACACAACTGAAGCATAAGAAAATTACCTCAAATTCTCAGTAATAAAGATGATAATGGCGGAAACAAATAAAATCCATAAGCAAATACATGAAGATGAAGCTGTGAGAAGACAAAACCTAAGGATAATAGGAATTGAGGAAAGATAAAGACTCCTGGCTCCAAGGGTCGGGAAATATTTTCAACAAAATCATAAAAGAAAAATTCCCCAATTTAAAAAGGATATACATATAAACATATGAGATGCCTACAGAACACCAAATAGAATAGCACAGAAAAGAAAATCCTCCAGCCACATTATAATCAAAACCCAAAATGTGCAGAATAAAGAAAAAATATTAAAAGTGGCAATGGAAAAAGTTGAAGTAACATATAATGGCAAACCTATCAGAATGACACCCACCTCCTCAACAGAGACCATAAAAGCCAGAAGAGTCTATGGAGAGGTTCTGCAAACCATAAGAGAGCACAGCTGCCAGTCTAGACTACTATACCCAGCAAAATATTCAATAACTGTTGATAGAAAAAACAACATATTCCATAACAAAAAAAATTCTAACAGTACCTATGTATAAATCCAGCACTACAGAATTTACTAGAAGGAAAACTCCAAAGTGACAACTACAACCAAAACAACACAGAAAATAGATAACTTCATTGTTGCAAAACATAACCACACACTCTACTACAACCAACAGTAACTTAACCGTCACTGGTCATTAATATCCTTCAAAATCAATGGTCTCAATTCTCCAGTAAAAACACACAGACTAATTGAATGGACATATAAAAAAGACCCAACATTCTTCTGCATTCAAGAAACACATTTCAGCCACAGTGATAGACATTACCACAGCATATAAAGATTTAAAGGGTATTCCAAGCAAAAGGACACAAGAAGCAGCTGGTGTAACCATTTTAATATCTAATAAAATAATTTTTCAACCAAAAAAGATGAGAAAGGACACTTTATACTCATAAAAGGAAAATTCAACCAAGATGACATCACAATTTTGAATATCTAAACCTCCAATACAAGGGCACCCAAATGTGTAAAAGAAATATTAATAAATCTTAAACCAAACATCAATTCCTAAACATTAATAGTAGCAGACTTCAACACCACACTTTCATCAAAGGAGAAGTCAACAAAACAGAAACTAAACTGAGAAATAATGACAATAACCAATGTCATGAATCAAATGGAACTAACAGCTATTTACAGAACTTTTCACCCAAATACAAAAGATTATACCATCTTCTCAGCACTGCATGGAACCTTCTCCAAAATTGATCATATAATTGGTCACAAAGCAAGCCTCAACAAATACAAGAAGATTAAAATAATACCTTGTATCCTATCAGATCACCATGGACTAAAGCTGAACTTCAAAAATTATAGAAATATCAAAAAGCCTACACACACATAGAAACTAAACAACTCTGTACTCAATGACGACTGAGTCAGGGAAGAAATAAAGAAAGAAATTAGGGACTTCCTAAAATTCAATGAAAACAAAGGTACAACATACCCAAATTTATGCCACACATGGAAAGCAGTGTTAAGAGGAAAATTCATAGCACTAAGTGCCTTCATAAAAAGATTTGAAACATCTCATATAGGCAACTTAAGAAGGCATCTGGATGCCCTAGAAAAAAAGAAGCAGAAACACCAAAGAGGAGTAAATGGCTGTAAATAATCAAACTCAGGGCAGAAATCAATAAATTAGAAACAAAGTGAACAATTCAAAGAATCAGCAAAACCAAGAGCTCATTCTTTGAGAAAATCAACATGATTGACAAACCACTAGCCAAACTAAATAAAAGACAGAGAGACATTATCCTAATCAACAAATTCAGAAATAAAAAATGGAGACATAGCAACAGACACTGAAGAAATACAAAGAATCATTAGGTCCTACTTCAAAGGCTTATACATCAAAAAATTTGAAGGAAATGGATAGTTTTATTGATTGATTCCACTTGTCAAAGTTGAATCAAGATCAGATAAACAAATTAAATAGTCCTATATCTCCTACAGAAATACTAGCAGTACCTAGAAGTCTCCCAACCAAAAAAAGTGCGCAGGCTCAGATGGACTCAGCGCAGATTTCTACCAGACCCTCAAATAAGAGCTAACATCATTTACTCTTCAAGATATTCCACAAAATAGAAATGGATAGAACATTCCCAAACTCATTCTATGAGGCCACAGTCACCTTGATATTATTAAACCTCACAAGACACAACAAAGAAAGAGAATTTCAGACCAACTTCTCTTATGAACATTGAAGCAAAAATACTCAATAAAATACTCTCAAATCAATCAAACCCAAGAGCACATCAAATATATCATTCACCCAGACCAAGTAGGCTTTATTCCAAGCATGCAGGGATAGTTTAATGTATGGACATCCATCAATGTAATCCACAATATAAACAAATTGAAAGAAAAACAACACATGATCATCTCCTTAGATGCAGAAAAAGCATTTGACAAAATCCAACACCCATTCATATTTAAAGTTTTGTAGAGATTGTGAATACAAGGCACATACCTAAATATAATAAAGGCTTATATAACAAGCCAATAGCCAACATCAAATTAAATGGGGAGATACTCAAGGAAATTGCATGAAAATCAAGGACTAGACAAGGCTGCCCACTTTCTCCATATCTCATCAATATAGTTCATGAAGTTCTAGCTAGAGCAATAAGACAAGAAAAGGAAATCAAAGGGATACAAATGGGAAGGGAGGAAGTCAAATTATCCCTATTCACAGATGATATGATAGTATACACAAAAGACCCCCTAAATTCCACCAAAGATCTTGTAGAGCAAGATAAACACCTTCAGGATTGTGGTTGCATATGAAATTAACTCAAAAAAGTCAGTAGTCCTTCTGTATACAAATGGCAATCTTGCTGAGAAAGAAATTAGGGAAACTACACAATTCACGATAACTACAAGTAATATAAAAAATCTAGGAGTAACTCTAACTAAGCAAATGAAGGACTTGTATGAAAAAAAACTGCAAATCTGTGTAGAAGAAATTTGTAGATGATATCAGAAGATGGAAATCCATTTCGTGGATTGGGAGACTTAACATAGTAAAAATGGTGATCTTACCAAAAGCAATTTACAGATTCAATGCAATCTCTATCAAAATACCTACATAATTTTTAAAGACATTGAATGATCAATTCTCAATTTCATATGGAAAAACAAAAATAAAACAAGAATAGTTAATAAAGTCCCGTAAAATAAAAGATCCTCCAGAGGAATCTCCATCCCTGAAATCGAGCTGTGCTGTAGAGCAAGAGTAATAAAAATAGCATGGTACTAGCATAGCAATAGGCTGGCTGATCAATGGAATTGAATCAAAGATGCAGAAATAAATTCACACACCTATGGACACTTTATTTTTGACAAAAAGCCAACTCTATTCAATGGAAAAAGGGTAGCATCTTCAACAAACAGTGCTTCTCTAACTGGATGTCTATATTTACAAAAATGCAAGTAGATCCATATTTATTACCATGAACAAAACTCAAGTCCAAGTGGATTAAAGACCCTTAACATAAAACCAGAGACACTAAATTTGTTAGAAGAGAAAATGGGAAACAGCCTTGAACTCATTGGTACAGGAGATAACTTACTGAACAGAACACCAACAGCTCAGGCCCTAAGATCAAATATTAATAAATTGTACCTCATAAGGTTTAGAACCTTTTGTAAGTCAGAAGACACTGTCAACAGAACAAATCACAGAATGGGAAAAGTTCTTCACTAACCCTACATCTGACAAAGGGCTAATATCCTAAATATATAAAGAACTCAAGAAACTAAACACCACTAAACCAAATAACCCAATTAAGAAATGGTGCTCAGAATTAAAGGGAGAATTCTCAACATAGGAATATCAAATGGCTGAGAAATACTTAAAGAAATGCTCAACATCCTTAGTCATCAGAAATGAAAATCAAAATGACTCTGAGATTCCATCTTACAGCCACCATAATGGCTAAGATAACTCAAGTCAAAGCACATGCTGGTGAGGATGTGGTGAAAGGGGCACACACCTTCATTGCTGGTGGGAGTGCAAATATGTACAACGACTTTGGAAATCAATCTTGTGCTTTCTCAGAAAACTGGGAATAGGGCTAACTTGAGACCCAGCTATTGCACAGCTTGGAATATACCCAAAAGATTCTCCACTACACAACAAGGACATTTGCCAACAATGTTTATAGCAGCCTTACTCGTAATAGCCAGAATCCGGAAACAACCTATATGTCCCTCAGTTGAAGAATGGATAAAGAAACTGTGGTACATTCACACTATGGAATAGTACTCAGCTATTAAAAACAAGGAAATCTTGAAATTTACAGGCAAATTGATGGAACTAGAAATGATCATCCTCAGTGAGTTAACCCAACACCAGAAAGATACAAATGGCATATACTCACTTATGATTGGACACTAGCCCAACAGGAATGTCCTCTGAGAGTTTTCAGTTTGTTGGGGTTTGGGATAGATGCTGTGATTTCTTATTGGTATTCCCAGTGAGAGAGGTATGGGAAAATGGGGGAAAGGAATGACTCAGAGGGTCCTGGAACCCTACAAAGAGAGCATCAAGGCTGGCACATCTGGACCCAGGGAGGTCTGCCCAAACTATTGTATCAAGCAAGGACAATGCATGCAGTAGACCTATATACCCCCTATTCAGATCTAGGCAATGAACAGGACATTCTCCACAGTTGTGTGGAAAACAAGGACTGACTCTACTATGAACTATGGTGCCCCCTATTTGACTACCTCCCCTTGGTTGGCAGGCCTGGTGGCACTCAGAGGAAGGGTAAGGAGGCTACTAGGACAAGACCTAATAGGCTGTGATCATATGATTCAGGTGAATGTCTCCTTCTGTCACAGGCCTAGGAGAAGGCAATAGGGTGAAATCAGGAGGGAGGGAGCGATGGGAGGATATAAGTCATTGGATAACAATTGAGTTGTAATCTGAATAAATTAATAAAACTTATTAATTAATTAATAAAGAAGAAAGAAAAAACAATGAGTGGTTGAATATAAGAAGGTTGGAGAAGTAAGGGGAACTACACAATTCTATTTTGATAAAAAATTCAAAATCTAAAATAAATAAAATAAAATCAGGAGTTTAATAGCTCCCTCCTTTACTTATGATTATAATTTTTATTGTAGTTATACTCAGTCAGCCATAGTCCAAAATAATTCCTTGGAAAATTATAGAAATAAACAATTCACATATTTTAAATAACTCTTACTATAGAGTTGTTATAGTTGTTGTGTATTGTCATTGTTCCTGATCTATTCCTACTGTGAACAAGAATTCATGAAAAGCGATGTTGAGAGGTTGAACCATTGTAGCCAAAGCCAACTTACAATGTATCTTGGATTGTCATTAGACCTCTAAACATCCATTCCTTGCCCACCTTTGAGTGAGAGTGAACACTCTATGACTAATAGATGAAAAAATCCTTTTGGAATGTATTAACTTAGCAGCCACCAGCTTCTACCAACCCCAAAGCTAACACTGTCACCAGATGGCATCTGAGGAGGGCGGCTGAGATTTCTTCTCTGCAGTATGCTCCTTCTTAATGTTTCAGCCAATGTATTTGAAAGGTGTCTTGTTTTTGATTTTTCCTTGTTCTGTAATGATGAAAACTTCAGGATACTTCTTCCGCTTTGGAATGTGGAATTTGGGGGTGAGGATTAAGTTAACTCTGTGTTCCTGGTCAATAGTTACTCACACTTGGTTCCAAAATAAATTACCCATTATCTCCTTTGGAAAAGAAAGAAATATGTTTGTGAGGTAAAAATTATTATTTTTCCAATGAAGTCTCACTGAGTATACTAACCACACATAAGGGTAGGCTCTAAGTCTAGCAGCAAATGACTAACACAAAATAAAGTCAATATTTGTAGACATTTGTGTTTCATATTGATTTATTTAGGTATTTTTTGTCTTGCTAGTCCTTTGAATTTATAATATCGTTTCTGATTTTGTGTTTTTATGACTTTTTACTTGTGTTTGTGTGTTTCTTTTTCCTTTTTCTTTATTTTATTTTATTTATTTATTTTTTGTTGTTTGTCTATTTTGTAATGAGAGAGACAAAGAAACAAAGGGGTTAGTGGATTTGTGGATATGTGACTTGGACGTGGAAGTTGTTAGGGTAGGAGTAATAATCATCAGACTAAATTGTGTGATAAAATATCATTAAATTAAAATAAAAACAATTAAACAAACAAGGAAACAAACAAATAATTCAGTATCTTTGTTCCTTTCTACATTCTAATTACTTATTTTGTCTAACCCCTCATCAGTAAAGCCACAAACTTGTAATAGTTAAAAATAATGATTTTACAAAAAGTAAAGAAGTTGCAAATGGACAACTTTGCCAAGCACATTTCAGATTATAATCATACCAGGAAATTTAATGTGTGAAAAGCCTCTTTACCCACTGATCCATCTTGTACGCCAAAGCTAATAGGAATTATATGACTATGCCAGTTTATTCTTCCCAATGTGAGTAGTTGTATTTTAATAATAACACATACACACACACACATGCACACATGCACACATGCATGCATACACATGTATACACACATATATACCATTAAAATAAGATGTACTTAAGCCAATGAATGTGGCATATAATGGAAAGATTTTCAGTATATAACACAGTATTGTATTCTGGCACAAATACTAAGTAAATTTTATCCATCATAAAAATTGTTCTGGCATAAGAAAGAGTCCTAGGGCTTTTCAGGTTGAAAGAAATAATTGAATAAACTCATTTTAGACTTTTATTGTTTGGAAATCTATCTGCCTAACTTCATGCATTTGGAAGTGGATATTTTATAACACAAGATAAATTTTATGACTCTAAATAAATCAATTTTGCTTCCATCCCATTTAGATCTAGCACTTCTGATCATCAAATATGTAATGTTTAAAGTGGGACTGTGTAGCTTATATATGGTATGTTTAGAAAAAACACAATCATGACCAAGACAATGTATAAGAGAGAATTTAATTTTGGGCCTCGTGGTTTAAGAGGGTTAGAGTCTATGGCAGGAAGCATTGCGGCAGTCAGGCAGGCACGACGCTGGAGCAGTAGTTAGGAGCTCAAATCTTATTCCTAAGTATGACTCAGAGAGAGTTAACTGGGAATGACATGGAGTTTTGAAAGCTCAAAGTCTACCCCTAGTAGGTATGCTATGTTATACCTCACACTCCTTTCATAACAGTTCTACTAACTATAGACCAAACATGTAAATATATGAGACTATGGTGGACATTTTTATCCATACCACTATATTCCAACAGCTGAGTGCTATAGGTTCTGGAAATATCATAATGCAAAAGAGACATAGTCCAACTTCAGTCCCAGTTGTTTTTCTTAAAATAGTTTGAAAACAGTTTAAAAATCTGGACCCTCTTCTGAAACCACAAAGAAATCTCTTGATTTTAACAACCTACAAAATCAAATTGTGGGAGTTCTCTATTTTTGTTTTTCTTCTACAATGTGGGTTTTGGGGACTGAGCTCAGATCCTCTGGCTTGGCCGCAAGCTTCTTTACAACTGGCCTCTATTGTGTTTCTTCTGAGAAGACATATTACTTAGACACAATATCACTTAATTAGTAAGAATTTAATTAAAGCTGTATTTTAAATAACATGAGTATTAAGAACCCATTTTACAACATAATTATATAGTTTAGTTAGAAGTCCTCAAGGTGTTGTGTTGTTATAAATATGGCTATGGGCAGGTGAGAACAAGTAGTGTGTAGATTTGAAATCACTTATACAATAATGGTGACTCGATCCACAAATAAGTGGGTAGAAAGAAGCTAAGAGCTTAGAAATAGCGAAAAGAGGTATGAAATGCTAATTTTTTGGCAAAGCACCAATGCATTCATGATTTCAGGGCTTTTAACTATGGGCCCCACACAGATCAATAGTCAATAGTTGACTGTACAGCAGTGAATAGGCTCTGTAGTCATAAACCTCCTTGCTGAACAGTGAGTATCTGATGATTTGGGTGAAAGGCCAGACATTCTTTGGTTGTGAGCTCACCGTTATCCAGGTATATTTACAAACCAATGGGCACACAGAATACTATGGTTCAACCCAGTGAGTGAATAAGCAAAACAAAAACACATAGATGCAGGAAGGAATTCCTGTGTATAGGAGCCATGAGTGTGAGGAAGAAAAAAGCTCACAGATAGTAATCAGGTACAATCAGCATTTGCAGATATTGTCAAAGAACATATTTCATAAAAATATGGTGCCTTATAATTAAGAGTTAGCATAGCTGAGTAAGCATTTTCTGAATAAGATACCAAAACATCCACCATATGTATCCAGCAGGATGCATGGCAGGACAAAAGCCATGCTTAATTGTAATCACTTGACTTCTAAAAAACATGATGCAGGTGTTTGCATGTCTTGTTAGATAATTTATAACAGCTTATTTAACTTAATGAAATATATATATATATATAAAGTTTATAACAATTACCTCATACATATTAGGACAGATATTAAAGAAATTATGACTTACATTTCTGGATATAAACTTGATTACAAATTTATATATACAGTTTTATCCCAAAAATGACATACATTATCAAATGGTAAATAACATGAACATTATACATATTATATTTTCAAGAGCATGTAAGGTTTATCTAACTGTCCTTGAAAGTTATGCTATTTCATTATATAAAGTAAAATAATGATCATGCAAATGAATTGATGGAAGTATCATCAAATATTATAAATGCTTTTTTCTTTCAGTAACATGTAAATCAAAATTCTAAATTGGCATGAATAGTTAAGACAGAAACACTGACATAGACCATGTAGAGATGAGTTCACTAGCACTATGATTGTATATTTTACCTTTTTGATTTCTAGAGAATGCAGACTTCACAAGTTTATTATTTTCTATAGCCAATTAGATTAGGGTTGTCACATAATGCTGTATATGTATCTTAAGAGATAATATTTAATAAGTAATTCAGATAACATATTGCTGATAATAATCAAGTGGTTAATAATCTACTTATTAATAATAATATAGTGATTGTTCAGTATTGGGGACACTGGTAGCATTGAGTAAATTTTGGTGATTATCATATTTGTAATATTTTTATCATCTTCTAAACTTCAAACACAAACATGTTTATTATACTGAGGAATTACTTTTTTAAAGTGGAAAGCAGTAAATGTTAGATTTTCATGTGTGCTTTCATAATAATTATTTTAATAACCATACATTAATAGTTACCAAGAGATTGCTTGCAGAATGATAAATAGTTCAAATTTGATTCAAGATGTGGCTAAAGTGGTTTGTAGGAAACATAATTTCTGATTATGTGAAAATTCTAAAAATTATTTTGAATTCACATGTGATTTATTAGCTTCTTTATGGCATTCTTAATATCTTTGTTTCTCAGTGTATAGATGGCTGGATTCAGGAGCGGTGTGATGACTGTATAAAACACAGCTAGAAACTTGTCTACCCAAGTGATGTTGACTGGCCATAGATAGATAAAAATGATAGGTCCAAAGAACAACACAACCACTATGATATGAGATGTACATGTAGAGAGTGCCTTTGATGAGCCATCTTTAGAGTGAAGATGAACAGTTAATAGAATGTAAGTGTAAGATATCAGCAAGAGAATGAAACAAGTTGTTGCTAAAACACCACTGTCAGCATTTATCATGAATTCTAGAGTATCTGTATTCATGCAGGCTAATTTCATCACCAAAGGAATATCACAGAAAAAGCTGTCTATTACTCTAGGTCCACAGAAAGGTAGCTCCAAAATCAGAATCAGTTGACTCATGCCATGTACAAATCCAATGACCCATGATATCAAAACAAGGCAGATGCACTTCTGTCTGTCCATGATGCTGCTGTAGTGGAGTGGCCTGCAGATGGCCACATATCGGTCATAGGCCATTGTTACAAGAAGCACCATCTCACCCCCTCCAAAGAAATGCACACAGAGGATCTGGCTCATGCAGCCTCCAAAAGAAACGGTTTTATTCTCTTTTAGGAGGTCTATGATCAGTTTGGGTGTATTTACTGAGGATAGGCAGAAATCAACAAATGAGAGATTAGCCAACAGAAAGTACATGGGAGAGTGGAGATGATGGTCAATGATGATTAATATCACAACAAAGATGTTTCCTACCACAGTCATCAGGTAGAGGATGGAAAATGGCAACAGGAGAAAAATCTGTAGTTCTTTTGAAGTACAAAGTCCCTGAAAAATAAACTCGGATACCACAGTCTGGTTATAGTCTTCCATTTAATAAACAAGACTAATGGTCTTCTGTGAGACACAGACACACACACACACAGACACACACACACACACACACACACACACACACACACACACACAGAGAGAGAGAGTGAGAGAGAGAGAGAGAGAGAGAGAGAGAGAGAGAGAGACAGATAGACAGACAGACAGACAGACAGACAGACACAGAGAGAGATCTGTACGGTGAACCCTTGGAATCGAAACAATAAATTTTTTTTTTGCTAAAAGTCAACGAAGAAGATATAATGCAAATTGAAATCTCAGCAATATTTCCAATTGAAATTTAAAATATGTCTTTCTTGTGTTTCTATATTGTGTCTTAGCAGGAATTGTTTCTTTATGTAGAATGATTGTTTAACAGTTTCACACATCTGAAATACAATATGTATAATTTCCAGATTAGTATATTGTATAATGACAATCCAATGACATATTTCAAAAACAAATTCAAAATTCCCAGACACACCTGTGTATCAACACATAGATTTTAACCAAGTTTCCTACAAAGTGTGAGAAAAGCTATCCATCAAATAAGTTGAGAACACAGGTGCTAAAGATATATTGTCAGTACTATGCCTTTTCTTGACCTTTGGACTTATCCATTAGAGTGTTTCTCTGAGTAGTCATATATTCTTAGACCTGAAGTATGTTACCCATTGTAATGTACTTAATGGCCTTCATCTGTAAATGTTGAGATCCTTCCTTCCTTCATCCCTTCCTTCCTTCATCCCTCCCTCCCTCCCTTCCTTCCTTCCTTTGCTTCTTTTTTCCTTCCTTCGCTTCTTTTTTCCTTCCTTCATCCCTCCCTCCCTCCCTTTCTTCTTTCCCCCTCTCCTTCCTTCCTTCACATCCCTCCCTCCTTCTTTCTTAGACTTTCTCCCTTTAGTCTTCATCTTTATTTCTGTGCTTTTTAAATTATTATTTTTAGGATTGAAATTTTAATATTAAAACATCAATCTATTTGCACATATTGTACAATTTCTAAGTTAAGCACTTTAAACTCATATTTTTGTTGAAAATGATGTTTATTGATTTTTTTGTGCAATGCAGTTCACTGAAGTAATAAAGCTAGAGTGCAAACACATCTGTCTGTCTTCAAAGCCTCAAAATCACTTTGGACTAGTAGATAACTGATTGGAAATTTGATTTTGAGAACTCTGGAAAAAAATGAATGACATTAGTAAAAACAAGGCATTTTTCTTTTTAAAGATGAAATATAAATACGGTGCTTACATAAAAGTTAATGTAATTTTATTGTGTTCAAAATTCAATGTACTTAACCTTTGGATAACAGCTGCATTTTCACATGCTTTTTATTGGTTTTGTGGATTATTAGTGAACTATGATTATTCTAAAAAAAAAACAAACCACTCTCATAATCTTCCAGTCACTACTAACCTGTCTCCTACTGTACTCTCTGTATCTTGAGAAAATGTAGCATCCAATAATACAAAGAAAATCGTGAACATTAGAGTAAGTTAGAATAAGTGTAGTGGCCTGAAAGCACAAAATTGCACAAAGCTCTGAGACTTGGAAGTAAGAGTGCAGTAAGAAATCATTAGATACGAACATGTAAAGCTGCTCTAAGTTTTCAGAAGTCTCAAGGATATATTGGAAGGGGAAACACTTACAGCAGCTTTTGTCAAGCATAACAATTGCAAATACAAAACCTACTATAAAATCATGAAGGCAATAAAAAGAAAAGAAAAATATGCTACTAAAACAAACAAACTTTAAATGATTAATTACAATAAAAATAAAAACACAGTAATCATTTTATGATGTACTCCCACTATAGAAATCACCTTGAAATAAGTCCTCCTTTTTGATTGATGCTGCCTCTCTTCTCTCTTGAATTGAAAGCTATTACATTGTAGTTTCTGCTGTGACCAGTTTTTCAGAGAGTGTTTCACCTCAGTGTGGCTTATATACAGTAACATCAGTTCTGTCTGCCTTGGAAATTTTCCTATTATCAGATTAAACAGGACCAAATGTTGGAAAGACTTTTGCTTTCAGAGTCCTTAGGGATCGGTAGCATCCAACTTCTCTTGAATTTAGTAAAAGAACACAATAATAGAGAAAACAATTTCTTTCATTTAGTAAACAGTTTGTAATTTATGCATTGGTATTTTGTATATGTTTTGACAATGCACATGTTTTAGAAAAATCAGATTGGACAGTAGTAATATGCTATAGCAGGTAAAGTTGTCAAACCTAATGGCCTTAGTCAATCTATGCTACGCATATGGTAGAAAGAGAGTTCATCTCCGTAAGGAAGTTTTCTGACATCCACACACTTGTCTGTTGCATGGGTGAGTATATGTATATGTTCAGGCCTACACAGTATTCATGAAAAAAATGTTGTTGACCAATAACTGGAGAGCCTATGAAACTCAAACTCAGAAACCAGAATCATTTATTCCTTCACTGACTTGAACATAGAAGTGGGTTTAAACAACCTGTTGATATAAAATGACAAGTCACACCCCAAGATAGTAAGGTGTTGATACTGATTGTTTTTGGCTGAAAATGTGAAAGTTAGAAACATGTAGATTGACTAGCAATAGGAAAATGAAGTATAGTGATCAGGAGACAACACAGAAGAGATAGAAAATAACAGGTTAATGTGGCTCATGTCTTTACTTGTAATATGCACAATGGTGAGGCAGGGCACATAGGTTCAGGGATTTTCTAGCCTACAAAATGACACTTTTATACTAAAACATATAATAGTAAAGAATGAAAACTGCTTTTTAAATTGAGTGAATAAGCTCATATTTTGTGTTTTGTCTAATTTGCTTTGACTTTCAAATATTTGTTTATTTATTCCATCTCTTCTGTTTAATGAGTTCTTCCAATCAGGTGACAATAAATTTTGTTATGTTTCACATTAATGCTGTTCTTGACAAACAAAACTTTGCCTGGATTACCTGGTGTATTTTTGTTTGTTTGTTTGTTTGCATGAGTTACTGTGGAGGCCACATACATATATTGAGTTCATTCACAACAGCTAAATAATTACTCAATAATATAGCTACAGAGTTACTTATTAACCATTATTTCTTGTAAAAACAGAGTACACATATGGAAGTAAAATATAAGAACGAATGCTAATGTCAGCATATACGTCTACTAATTTTTTTTTTTTTTGCAAAAGATACCATTATCTCACTTAAACATTACAAGATTCCCAGTACTGTACTTTAACATACATTTTTATACACGGAGACACTGAATTTTGGAGGAATGAAGTGTTTGAGTTAGTTTTACATGCATAGCTAAAGAATATAGCAGTAATTCATACTTCTAGTTATCACACTATGTTCTCAAAGGGCAGTCCATTAAATATGCACTGAATTTCCCAAAGAGATTTATCAACTAAATTTTATATAATTTTTACTTTCTTAAACTATTAATATAAAGCCTTCTTTTTTTGTTTTCACTTGCTTCTTTTTCTTTTTCTTCTTCTTTTCTTTTTTCTTTTTAATTTGTTCACTTTACATCACAATTGTAGCCCCCTCTCTCATCACCTCCAGGTCCCTTCCTCCTTCCTTCATCCACTTTTCCCCCCTCTTCTCATCAGAAAGGGCGAGACTATCTGACCTCAGCCTATCAAGTCTCATCTGGACTGCTTGTATCCTTTCCCTTTGTGGCCTGGCAAGGCTGCCCCACCAGGAGGAAGTGATTGGGTGGGCACCAGAGTCCATGTCAGAAGTAGTCCCTGCTCCCATATTATGGAACCCACACGGATACTGTGATGCAGAAGGTCTAGGTCCTGACCATGGCTGATCCTTGGTTAGTGCATCAGTCTATGAAATAACCCCCATCCTCCACCTGGATTTGTTCTCTCCATTAGTTTTCTTGTGGAGTTTCTGTCCTCTCCAGTACCTTCTATCCTCCAACTCTTCCATAAGACACACTGTGCTCCATTCTGAAGTTTGGCAGTGAGTCTCAGCCTCTGCTTTGATCAAAATACTTTGTGTGGTATCCCTTGGAAGGTGGCAACATCCGACGATGATGTATGTAATGTCATTCTGGGATAGACACTATTCAAGGCCAGCTTTGGTTACATGAAAGCCTGTAACCACTTTACTAAACCAATACCTACAAATCAGTACCTGGTTCATTCATCATTAGAGAAGCTTCTTCTTAAAATAGATGAGTATAACTTTCATAATCAGACTTTTGTTGGACACATGATCCTGAATAATGACACAGGGACTTTTAAAAAACTTAATTTTAATAATTTATTCAGATTACAACTCAATTGTTATCCCATCACTTGCATCCTTCCATTCCTCCTCTCCCGCTTTCACCATTTTACCCTTCCCTAGGTCTAAGACTGAGGGGACCTCCTCCCCGACTATATATTCATAGGCTATCATGTCTCATCTTGGTAGCCTGCTTATTCTTTCCTTGAGTTCCATCAGGCCTCCCCACCAAGGAGAGGTGGTCAAATATGGGGCACCAGAGTTCATGTCAGAGTCAATCCCCACTCTTGACATAACTGTGGAAAATGTCATGTTCATTGGCTAGATCAGAGTAGGGGTTCAATGTTTACTACTTGTATTGTTCTTGGTTAGTGCAATAGTTTGAGGAGAGCCCCCTGGGCCCTGATCCACCCATCATGATGTTCTTCTTGTAGGTTTGTAGGACCCTAGTGTCCTTCTATTTCCCCATCTCCTATATTTCTCTTACCTAGAGTGTCAGTAGGATGTCCTCACATCTATTCCAATCTCCTGGTAAGTGAAGGCTGTTGAGGGACATGTCTTTTGGGCTAGTGCCCAATTATAAGTGAGTGTATACCATGTGAGTCTTTCTAATTCTTGGTTATTTCACTCGGTATGATTTCTAGTTCCATCCATTAGTCCACAAATTTCAGGATTTCCTTGTTTTTAATAGCTGAGTAGTATTCCATAGTGTAAAAATACCACAGCTTCTTTCTCCATTCTTCAACTGAGGGGCATTTAGGCTGTTTCCAGGTCCTGGCTATTATGAATAAGGCTGCTATTAACATGATTGAGAATATGTCCTTGTTGTGTGGTGGAGCATTTTCTGGGTATATTCCAAAGAGTGGAATAGCTGGGTCTTGAGGAAACCCTATTCCAAGTTTTCTGACAAAGTGCCAGATAGATTTCCAAAATGTTTGTACAAGTTTGCATTCCCACCAGCAATGAAGGAATGTTTCTTTTTCCCAATCCTTACCAGCATGAAGTGTCACTTGAGTTTTTGATCTTATCCAGTCTGATGGGTATAAGATGGAATCTCAGAATCATTTTGATTTGCATTTCTCTGATGACTGAAGATGTTGAGCATTTCTTAAGTGTTTCTCAGCCATTTGATATTTCCCCATTGAGAATTCTCCGTTTAGTTCTGAGCCCCATTTCTCAATTGGGTTATTTGGTTTGATGATGTTTAATTTCTTGAGTTCTTTATATATTTTGGATATTAGATTTTTGTCAGATGTAGGGCTGGTGAAGATCTTTTTCTAGTCTGTAGGCTGTTGCTTTCTTCTGTTGACAATGTCTTCTGCCTTACAGAAGCTTCTTAGCCTTAAGAAGTCCCATTTATTAATTGTTGATCTTAAGACCTGGGCAATTGGTGTTCTGCTCAGGAAGTTGTCTTCTGTGCCAATGTGTTCCAGGGTCTTCCCACCTTTTCATCTAACCTATATAGTGTCTCCAGTTTTATATTGAGGTCTTTGATCCACTTGGACTTGAGTTTTGTGCATGGTGACACATTTGGGTCTAATTGCGTTTTTCTACATATAGACTTCCAGTTAGACCAGCACAATTTGTTGAAGATGCTATACATTTTCCATTGAATAGGTTTGTGTTTTTTGTCAAAAATCAAATAACTATATGTGTATGGATTCATTTCTGGGTCTTCAATGTGATTCTATTGATCAATCAGCTTATTGCTGTGCCAGTACCATGCTATTTAATTACTATTTCTCTATAGTACACCTTAATATCAGGTATGGAGATTCTTCCTGAGCGCCTTTTATTGTATAGGATTGTTTTAGCTATTCTGGGTTTTTTGTTTCTCCATATGAAGTTGAGAATTGATCTTTCAATATCTTTAAAATATTGTGTAGGTATTTTGATAGGGATTGCATTGAATCTCTAAATTGCTTTTGGTAAGATGGCCATTTTCACTATGTTATTTCTCCTGATCCACTAACAAGGAAGATCCTTCTATCTTCTGATGTCATCTTCAATCTCTTTCTTCAGAGATTTAAAGTTTTTTTTCAAACAAGTCCTTCACTTGCTTGGTTAGAGTTACTCCTAGATATTTTATATTGCTTGTGGCTATCGTGAAGCCACAAGCTTCCTAATTTCTTCCTCTGCATGTTTGTCATTTGTATATAGGAAGGCTACTGACTTTTTGAGATAATTTTGTATCAATCAATTTGCTGAATGTATTTATCAGCTGTAGGAGTTTTCTGGTGTAATTTTGGGGGTCACATATGTACACTGTAATATCATCTGAAAACAGGGATACTTTGACTTCCAACTTTGCCATTTGTATCCCCTTGATCTCCTTTTGTTGTCTTATTGCTCTAGCTAGAACTTCAAGAAATATATTGAAAAGATATGGAGAAAGTGGGCAGCCTTGTCTGGTCCCGATTTTAGAGGAATTTCCTTGAGTATCTCTCCGTTTAATTTGATGTTGCTATATAGAGCCTTTATTATGTTTTGGTATGTGTCTTGTATTCAGACTCCTTTCTGGACCCCCAGGGCAGTCCAGCTTCTTTCATGAGCGTGGGATTCCTTGCCACACCATGGGGACTGTCCTGGCCTTCTTCTATCTGCCCAATATTGCAGGCTTGGTTTGCTGAGACTGGCTGCTTGGCTCTGGCTGGACCCTCCCAGACCTCACATGCTGTTGTTCGCACCAAGGGCTTTGCTGTAGCCTCCAGGTCTCCCTGTGGACTGGGGCGGTGTGGGTGGGCATGTTGAAGGACAGAGTTACTTGTTTCCCAGAGACCAGGAGCTCCGGTGTTCCACACACTGTGCCTGGGCTATAGAGGCCGGCTGCAGTCCACAAGTGGGTTCCATTCCAAAGCCTGGAGAGTGGGTTAAGGTCCTCTGTGGGCTGTTGTTTGATCTGGAGACAAGACCCTGCTCACCTAGTGTTCTCCAGTTCTTGCAGTCTGTGGCTCCCAATGAGGTCCCTGATCTCCATGCAGTAGATCAGATACATTGCATGATAGGCGCCACCATCTTCAGGAAGAGTAACTCTTAAAGCCCACACAGAGATTTTATTAATTATGAAAGCTTGTCTTTTGCTTAGGCTTGTGCCTCAAGTAGCTCTTAACTTACATGAGCCCTTTTTATGTGAAACACATAGTGTTACCTTTCCTCAGTCTCTCAGTCCAGGCACCTTTTTCTTCTTTAATGTCTGCTTGGAGAATCTTGGTGTAGAGTTCTTGGTTCCCAGAGTTCTTGGTTCCAAGAGTTCCTATCTCTGCCCAGAATCCCACTTTATTCTCCTGCCTTTGCTATTGGCTGCTAATCACTTTATTAAACCTATCAGAAGGTGAGAGAAGTGTTTGTTTACAAAACATTGAGGCTTAATAATATTGAAATCGAACTATACTCAGCTCTCTGCTGGTACAGAAATCAGCATTTTAATATACAAGACAACCTTTACACAGTGTGCTAAAATATCACCCCAACCGAAGGGAACAATCACAGAGAAACATACCAGGACAATTCTTATAAAGTTAGAACAAAGTGGGATGCCTTCATCAACCACCTTCCTTCATGGCTTAGCATCTCTATGTAGAATAGGATGCAAAAAGATCGTCAGAACCAAAGGATGGATGATACTAAGGAAACTGTCTTCTAAACACAACAGAATTGATACACTATGGGCTCTCAGACACTATAGCAACACACATGGAGCCTGCAGTTTTAAGCTGGATGGGGTTACAGCACTGAAAGGTGAAGCAGATAGGACCACATATCCCTCCCTAACCGAGGTATTTTCTCTTGTAAAGAAAAAAAAGTTTTTTCCAATCTAGTCTCATTGTATATATTAACCACACTTAAGTGTGTTTCTAATGTCCAGTAATAGATGCCTAACACAAAATGAAGTAAGAGTATTTTTTATAGACTTTTTGCCTCATATTGCTTTGTTTGGCTAATTTTTCTCTTATTTTTTAGGGGTTGTTGTAAATTACAGGTTCTGATTTTGGTTTTTATATATTCTTGTTTCTTAATGCTTCTTTTTATCTTTTACTAAGATTTCTTTAGTTTCTTTTTGTTTGCATCCTTGTTTTTTAAAGGGAGAGATAAATAAGAAACCTGTAAGTGGCTTCATAGGGCAGATAGAGCAGATCTGGAAGGAATTAGAGTAAGAGAAAAAAGAATCATAATAAGTTGAAAAATAAAATCATATTAAAATGAAAGAAAAATAAACACTTGCAAACAAGCAAACAAATAGTTCACACCTTTGTTTTGTTTTGTTTTGTTTTCCACATTCTAATCAGTCTTTTTTTCCAATTTATCATTGCTAATGTCATCATCATTTTTCCTTCTTTCAAGTATATTTTCCTTTCTAGGCACAATTCTAGAGGAAAATCATTATAATTCTCAGTATCCTATGCACTACTCACATTTAATCTTATTTTATTGATATTAAGCAAAATTTAATGTGGTTTATCATTGTCTTATTCTTTTACATTTCTACCTAATGGCTTCTACAATTGTTTGTCACTCTTTTTATCATAACAGAAATTCTACTATCTCAGATTGTGAGAACAAGCATGTGTATTTTCAGTTAAACAACCATAATTTTATATATGGATCAAATATTGTTATTTTCTAAATGAGTTTCTATGCATAAATATACCTACATTTAATTAGTCATTAAATAATTACACCTAAGTTTTTACTCACAATTACTATTTCTCCTTGTCATATTATCTTAACTGACTTGTGATATTGTTGCCTTTTTCCTCATGTTTAAGTCATTTTATATTTCGCTTGTTGAGCTGTCTATATAAAGATCAAGGTTGTCAATGTGACTTTCCTACTTCATCCTTGAGTGTGTCTATAAACTTTTGAAAATGTCACAGCATTTTCTATAAAGCTTTGATAGATATAAAATACTATCTCAAAGTCTAAGCAAATGAATTACTAAATGTGAATTACATGAAATTAAGACAATAAGATAATTTAAATAAATGTAAAAAGTTCATAACAGCCCCTTAAATATGAAAAATTACATCAATATATTTGATGTATACATTCTCTTAACATCTATATTTTGTAATATATTTGAAGTCGTGAATAAAATGAGAAGTCAAACCATAATAATAAAGATATTCTGATTTGTGAAACTGTCACTTCCCACAGAACTAATCTATGGATTAACTGAAAAATTCCTAGAAACTAGTAGATGTGTGATGGATAATACAAAATGCACAACATGAAATTTAGTGAAATAGAAAATGAATGGCAGAACAAAATACAGGATATATGCCTAGTTTAGAATGTGCCACAAAGTTGTAAAATTTAAGCAAAGGCAAGATTGAATTTTTATATATCATATATAAACAGACACGCATGTGCGCACGTGCACACACACACACACACACACACACACACACACACACACACAGTTGAAAAATAATGGAATTCCAGTGAGATAGCCAAGAGAGAGACATTACTTTTTATGATCACTTACTTCAAAGAAAATGAGTCTAAAGACTTTATACATTGCTTTAAAATATTACTGCTTTAGTTATTCCTTGAATTCCTGACAAATTAATTTCAGTTGTAAAGGACAGAACTTTCCTACTTTGAGTTTTATTGGTGAGAAGAGACACATGACCAAGACAACTCTTATAAAGGAAATTTTTAAATTAAGGTTGACTTACAGTTTCAGAGGCTTAGTTTATTATCCTCATGGTAGAAAGCATGGTGGTACCCATACAGACACAGTGCTAGAGAAGGAGATGAGAGTTCTATGTCTTGATATCAAGGCAGCAGAAGGGGACTTTGTGTCAGACTGAGCATAATTTGAGCATAGGAGACCTCAAAGTCTGTCCCCACAGTTGACACACTTTCTCCAACATAGCCAGACCTCCTAATAGTGCCATTCTTATGGGCCAATCATCATAAATATACAAACTACTTAATTCCACTCATTGATCCCAATAGGCTTGGAGCCATAACATAATGCAAAATACATTTAGTCTAACTTCAAAAGTTCAAAATCTTTTCTAAGATTCACGCAATCTTTTAAATGTAATACCCTATAAAATCAAAATTAAAAAGCAGATCACATCACACAATGGCTTTTCTGGGCTTCCATCCACAGATATCCTTGCCATATGCCTGGCTGTAGTGAATTTCCTTAATCATGGAGGGATATTCCATAGTCCAACGTAAAAAGTTAAAAGTCCAAAGTTCAAAGTCTCTTCTGAGAGTCGTGCACTCTCTTAATGACAATTCTCTATAAAACCAAATCAAAACTCAGATTACATAGTTTTGACATATAATGTCACAGGATATACATTACCACTCCAAAATGTATGGAAGGGAGCACAGCGAGAAAATACTGGACAAAAACAAGACCGAAAACCAGCTGGAGAAATTCATTGCATCTTGATGACTGATGTCAAAGTGCTCTTCCGATCTCCAACTCCTTTAATCTTTGTTGATAGCAGTACACTTATTTCTCTTGAGCTGGTTCTAGTCCTTGTTAACAGCTTTCCTTGACCAATATCCCACAAATTTGCCATCTTGAACCTATTGGGGTCTCCAAAGCAATCCAGACTTCACCTTCACGGCTTTACACAATGGCCTTTCACAGAATCACACAGTGGCTTTTCACAGCTTCACACAATGCCCCCCCCCAGGCCTCCATGCAGGGACACTCCTGACACACACCTGGTATCAGAGACGTTCCACAGTTGTTAAGGGAGATTCCATAACCTCTTTTTACTATCCTGGACACTAAAGCCAGAACCATTTTGCCTAACTTGCCAAGTTATGCTGCTTCCTGGGGCTGGGACAATGGCCCTCTTCTTCAGTTACATCTTCATCAACATTTTGCTTTCAGTGGTTCCCTTCACTGCTTACACTGGTTATTTTCATCAGTTGCAGGATGAAGCCTCTCTGATGACAAATTGGATTGGGCCCCAATTTAAGAATATAGAAGACTATCATTGGGAATCATTTCAATGCAATTTAATATCTATCTATCTATCTATCAATCATCTATCCTTTATCTAACATTCATCTTTACATTCATATTTGGTTCTATGCTATGACTCTGGGCTATCAAGCTTCTGAGTCCTGGACCTCCAGTTAGAGTCTAGTGTCCTGGATTTCAACCTGAGCCAGTTAGTTGTTTACTAAGCTCACACTTTTTGCACCACCTTTACCCCAGAGCATTTTTTAGGCAAAACAAATTGTAAGTCAAAGATTTTGTGGCTTGGTTAGTGTCCCAATCCCTCCTCTGGACGTCTTGCCTGGTTAGAGGAGATGGCCAGTTAGATTCTAAATCCTCCATTGCAAATAGTATTAGCTAGGGTCACCCAGTAGATTCCCAAAATGCTCCATAATTCCAGTTGTTTCTTCTATTACTCTCCTTCCATCCTCCCCCAACTTGACCCTGTTCCTATCTTCCTCATGCAACCCTATTCATCAGTGATATCTATTGTGTTTCCCCTTTCCAAGAAAGATTCATGAATCCCCTATGATCCTTTTCTGGATCTTAGCATTGTAGCATGGTTATCCTTTACTTAACAACTAATATCCACTTATAAATGAATATATTCCATGTTTGTCTTTCTGGATATGGGTTACCAAACCCAGGATGATTTTTTTGGGTTTAATTCATTTACCAGAAAATGTAATGATGTTATTTTTAATAGCTTATTAATACTCTATTGTGTGAATTCACCACATTTTCTTTGTTGTTCAGTTGAGGAGTATCTATGTTGTCCCTATTTTTTGGATGATTACATACAAATAAAGCTGCTATGAACATAGTTGAACAATTGTCATTGCGGTATAATGGAACATTCTTTGGGAATATGCTCAGTAGTGGTATAGTAGGGTGTTCAGGTATATCAATTGCAATTTTTTTTGAGAAACTGATATATTGATTTCCAAAGTGGCTGCACACATTTGCACTTTCACCAGCAATGGAGTATTACCCTTGCACAACATTCTCACCAGCATGAGCAATACGCTACAAACTGTGTTTTTGATCTTAGCCATTGTAAGATGAAATCTCAGAGTCATTTTGACTTGCATTTCCCTGATTGGTAAGGATGTTGAAGATTCATTTGTGTTTCCCAATTATTTGATATTTCTCTATTGGGAATTCTGTTTAGATCTATACCCTATTTTTAAATTGGATTATTTGGTTTGTTGATCTCTTGTTTCCTGAGTTCTTTATATATTTTGGAAAATAACCCTCTGTCAGATGTAGGGTTGGTTAATATGTTTTCTCATTGTATAGGCTGCAATTTTGTGTTGTTGATGGTGTCCTTTGCCTTGCATAATAACCCATGATTTTTTATTTCTTTTCTGTTGTTGTTATTGGTGGTGGTGGATTGCATGTATATGTTTTTGGTTGGGTGGTTTGGAGTTATTTGTTGTCTGTGTTTTCTTGGATGTAGTTAATCTCCTTGTGTTGGAATATTCCTTCTAGTGTCTTCTTGAGGGCTGGATTTGTGGGTAGCTATTGTTTAAATTTGATTTTTTTAATAGAATATCTTATTTTCTCAATCTCTGTGATTGAATGTTTTTCTGGGTATAGTAGTCTACACTTGCATCTGTGGTCTCTTAGTCTTCAAGACATATGTCCAGGCCCTTCTGGCTTTTAGAGTACACACTGAGAGGTTTGGTATAATTATAATAGGTCTCCCTTTATATTTTATTTAGCTTTTTTCACTTGCAGTTATTAATATTTTTTTCTGTATGTTTACTATTTTGATTATTATGTAGAAGCGGGTCTTTCCTTTCTGGTCCAATCTATATGGTGCTCTATCAGCTTATTGAACCTTTATAGGCATCTCTTTCTTTAGATTAGGGAAATTTTCTTGAAGACATCTTCTGGACTTTTGAGATGGGAATCTTCTGCTTCTTCTCCACCTACTATTCTTATGTTAGATCTCTTCGTAGTGTCTCCTATTTCCTGGATGGTTTGTGTCAGGAACTTTTTACAGTTAACATTTTCTTTGACTGATTTGTCAGTTTCTTCTATCTTATCTTTATACCTGAGATTCCTTCTTTCATCTCTTGTAATTTGTTGGTGTTGCTTATATCTGTACTTCCTGTTCACTTACCCAGATTTTCTATCTCTAGAATACCCTCTGTTTGTATTTTGTATTTTAATGGATTCTATTTCTATTTTCAGGTATGAATGGCTTATTCATTTCCTTCTCCTATTTGTGTTTTACTGTATTTCTTTAAGGGATTTTTTCATTTTATTTATTATTTATTTTTTGATTGGAATATTATTTTATTATATATATATATTAATTTATTCATATTATACCTCAATTGTTATACTATACCTTGTATCCTCCTATTCCTCCCTCCTTCCTGCTTTCCTCCTACTCCCTTCTCCTATGACTATGACTGAGGGGGACCTCCTCCCCCTGTATATGCTCATAGGGTATCAAGTCTCTTATTGGTAGCCTGCTATCCTTCCTCTGAGTGCCACAATGCCTCCCCTTCCAAGGTCATATGGGGCACCATTATATACATCAAATGTATAATGCAGGGTTTTTGTATGCAGTTGTATAAAAAAAAGTTATGTTTAGCAAAGCTATTAAGTATAAAATGTATTATAACTATATCTTTAGAAGAATATGATACTCTTCTGTTAGATTTATATATTCCATATCATAAAATCATATATTAAGATGTTATGTTTCTCCCAAGAGAGGTTATTCATTAAGTACATGTGATAATGACATGCCATAATCAGCACACTACTATTGTTCTTACGAGTGAAGAGATTATATGAACTCTTTCTTCATCTGACTCAGTGGCACATTGCAGGGAGTTATCATATCATGCTCAGTTTTCTGTAGTTGACTTCAGAAATTCAAGTTTGATCAAAAAGTATACTACGGTTCTTACTATAAGTGATTAGAGGAGACTGTCTGATGTACATTAAACAAATACCTATTAATACAGATAAATATAACAAAGAGCTCAGTTATAGAGTGAAGAAAAGAATTCTTTTCATTATATACACACTATATACATATACACATTGCATATACATACACATATAAATACATTATGTACATATGACATATATGCATATATTTAATACACTATGTTGTAACTTAGTTAACATTTCTGTATGTGTTGTGACAGTTGTATGGCCCAGTGAGATGTATTATCAGGAAACATAACTTGTTCCAAGCCTGATGATCTGAGTTATGTCATCAAGCTCAATTGAATTCCGTATGGTAAAGGGGGAAATGAGTCCTTCAAGTGGTCTTCTAGCATCACACATATGTTATTGTATTAATACATGTAAACACATGCACATACAGATGGCTACATTCATGTGACGAGGCACACACACATAACTATAGTACTTTTTTTGAAAAGGAAAACTGATCTTTTCAGTAGTTTTATAGTTGTGTATACACATTTAGACAACCATCGTTGCATCTGAAAATGGCAGCAAAGCCAATGATTGTCTCCCAGACTCTCTTTTGGTACTTTATTGTCAACCCACACCACACCTATGACTCAGGAAAACAATCTTATTTTAGTTTGTATAATTTTACTTTTATTTTTAAATCCATTTATTGTATATACTTAAAGTGAACACTATCATGTTTTTATACACATACATATAGTAAAATTGAACATTAGTATTTTACATGGACACTGTTGGTGCTTTAAAAAATATTTGAAAATCTCTTCAGCCCCTCATCATTTAATACTGCTCTTTTAACAGTAATTTTAATTCAGTACATTATTTTCTTCAATTATTAGCTATATAAACTGTGAAATTATATATCTTTTCATATTTTCTCTCTGATCTACTATTGATAACCTCAGATCTACTATTTCCCCGTTTGTTAAACTCTTTAAGTCTATGTATACACATATAAGCAGACCTTATATTTTTTCTTTGTCTAAGGAATTCATTTAGCATAATGTTCTCCACATTCATTACTGGCATTATATGTGTCTTTTTCGAACAGCTTGGCATAATATTTAATCAATGTATTCTATTTACTACTTATATTATTTATTTCATATTTAATAGTATGTATTCCACCCATCATATCTGTATCACATATTTAGCCCTTACCTAGTAATCATTTAAAAAATATTGACAGGAAAATTTGCTCTCCGTATTTCCCAAAGCTAAATTAAACTCACTATGTAGCATAAGTTTACATAAAATACACGACAATCATTTTGCTTCAGTTCCCAGGGTGTTGAAATCATGGGGGTGAACCACGTTATCCAGTATACCAAATTCACTTCAAATATTTATTTCATTTTTATGTGAGTGTTTGTCTGCCTGTATGTATATTCACCATGTATGCTAGTGCTTGCAATGGCCGAAGGAGGACATGAGGTCCCCTGTACTGGAATTGTATATGGATATTTTGTTTGTTTGTTTGTTTGTTGTTTGGTTTTTTGAGACAAGGTTTCTCTGTGTAACCTTGGCTATCATGGACTCACTTTGTACACCAGGTTGACCTCTAAATGACAATGTTCTGCCTGCCTCTACCTCCTGAGTGCTAGGATTAATGGCTTGGGCCACCCCTGCAGTGCTTTTGAATAGCCATGCAGATGTTGCCTGATCCTCTGCAAGAGCAGCATGTGCTTTTAAATGCTGAGCTATCTCCAGATCTTTATCACTAAAGGGATATAGAATGATTCCATAACACAACTATCGCAATATTATCTCCATTAATATGAGATTATAGATATGTTAGATGTATGTTTCATTTTTAATGCTTATTTAACAGATAATTTTGAGTTTATAGTAATTCTAGTTTTTGGTCTCTCTGTGTATATATATGTATGTTTTCATATGTATTGGCACAGGTGTGGGTGTCGGTGCACACTTTTGTGTGAGTACCACTATGTGTAGAAATGAATTTGACATGGTCTTTTTTCTTTGGACACTTTGTCTCTTAGACATTGAGGCAGGGTCTCTTGTTCAACCTGGAGCTCACCATTTTGGCTCAGCTGACTAGACAGCTTATTTTGGGGATTCATTCTCTCTACTTTCTGCATGCTGTGCCCTTCCTGGATATTTTCTTAGAAATAAAGCAGTTCTTTTTAATTTTTGTAATTTTATTTATTCTCTTATTAATTATTCACTTTACATTCTGATTATCACCCCTTTCCTCCTCTCCTCCATGTCCCCCTCGCTCTCTTTTCCCCCATCTGCCCTCCCCTACTCCTCAGAGAAGGGGAGCCTCCCCCTGCCCACCCATCTCCTGAATCTTATGTGGGTTTGAGAACATGGTCTTCGCTCATATGTAGCAAATACTTTATCTGCCTTGCCATTTCCAGATTATCAGTAGTTCTTATTGTAGTGTTGGAGAAATTCACACATTACTATCTACATTGGTTTTACAAGTTTGTATTCATATCAGCAAGTTAAAAAAATCATCTATTCATGGTTTTACCATAAATGATGTTTATCATTGATGACAATAAATATCTGAGGAGATATAATGTGTTGTTCCACCACAGCTTTGGCGCACATACATAGTCACGTGATAGGGTCTAAGTTTCTTCTACCTGCTATTGTGGGAGCAATTTCATTGTGTTAACTTTTTTCCATTTTATGCATGTCTATTTATCTACTTCCCTCTTCAGTACATTAGGGTTGCATCTAATCTATAGTGTTTAGGAATCAAGCTGTGTTAATGGTCATGTGCTTGTCCTACATACAGATTCTTTTCTATTCAGGTAAATGGTTAATAGTGAGGCTTCTGTGTTAAATTGCTTACTGTGTATTTAATGATTTTTCTCTTTTTAAAGAATGATGTTTATAATATGAGATTAATAGCCCGTATAAACTTTAGGAAAGTTTTCCAAGTATATTTACTAAAGTGCCTTAAATGTGATGTCTAATTCTATATAGGATAAGCATAATATATATATATATATATATATATATATATATATATATATAATGTTTATACCCAAGACACATCTCAATCTCAATAGGAGGAAAAAATCATTTATTCTAAAGCCAAAATATTGGTAATCATGGCCCAGGACCACAGCTCCAGGTTGCCTAAAATCTGTTCCAATATGATAATATTTTCATGAAGTGTTTATAATAACAAAACAAAAGGGAGTCATATAATTGGAGCATAATTACCACACAGTAGTGGGAACATCAGGTGGATAATATTTCTAATAATTGTCTAATCTATTGTCTGATGATATATCATTTATTTTTAGTTTTGTAAATGCTAAAGGTCTTTTTGTACCTTAAAACATTTATCTAATACATAGCTGGATTTTAGGTCAATAACAGAAGTGGTCCATGAATGGCTATTAAGTTTTATAATGATAGCGAAACATAATTTGGCTCTGGACTGGTAACATTCTAGCTCTCGAAACTAATTGATGTTCTAGTAAGCCAATAATCTTTGTAGAATATGTTTTTTAGATTTATTTGGTTTCAATTTGTGTGTGTGTGTGTGTGTGTGTGTGTGTGTGTGTGTGTGTGTGTGTGTATATTTGTATACACGTACCCTAGGTCTGATTCTCTGAAGCTGGGGTATCTCAGTGGGAATTCAGGGTGCTGAGGTATTCTTAACCACTGTGCCATCTCTATATCCCATAGTTTTATAGAGTCTTTAACACAGACATGGATATTTCTTTTTTCCCGTAAGGCATTTAGTTCAAACCAGCAATCTTTCAAACAAAGCCTAGCCGAAAGATGATGTGTTTGACACCTGAAAAGAAACAAAGACAGTTCCAGATGTTGGACGACACGGGCTGTAGGCACAAAGCATAGATCACATATTAAGCATGACTGCTGTCTTGTGAGTCAGAGTGCCTCTCCCCTTCTCCCACTTCAGAAATCTGCAGCATGTACTGGGTCTTAAAGTGCACGCAGCCTGCAGTCCTAACCCAGAAGCTATATCCAATTTTAAAGGAAAGATTAAGTTTTCCAATGGAGTCTCCCTGGGGAAATACACTACCCATAAGGGTAAGCCACACGCCCAGCAGTTGATGGTCAATAGAAAACGAATTCTACTGCATCTATGGATATTTTTTTGGTTTTGTTGCCTCATAATGTCATGTCATGGATATAAAAATATATTATTTATTCATTCATTAATTCATTGTTTTTTGATAAAGCTCAATCTTTATTCATGACAAAAGAAGAGAAGGAGCATTGTTTACCAAAAAGAAATCTGTAGTCAACATCATATCAAATTATGAAAAACTGAAAACATTTCCTTAACATGACACTAGATGCCATCCCATAATTTAATACATTCCTAGGAGTCTTTTCTTCTCTTTTTAAAAAGTTATTATAATTTATTCAGACTATATCTAGATTGTATCACCTCACTCTTCATTCATTTCTTTAATCCTATAGGTTTGGGGTATATATTATGGCTTCTAGTTTTGTGTTTTTAGGGGAATCCTGAATGTAGGAATCAGTGTTCTATGCATCTGTATCTGTTTTTTATAACCTTTCTTTGGATGTTTTATTTCTTTTTTGCCAAATTTTGACGTGTGTATTTTATTGTATATTATATTGTGTTATGTTATATTATATTATTATCCCTTAGATGCCTGTTTGTTTTCAAGTGTGAGATGGAAAGGGAATGGACCTCAACGGACGGGGAGGGGGGGAGGAACCGGGAGTAGAGGGGAGGAATGTATAGTCAGAATATATTATGTAAAAACAATTTCAGTAAAAGAAGATAGTTACACTGCATCATACTCAGTAACATGAAATGCCCTCCTGAGGCTCCTGCTATTCCGTGTGGTGTTATTAGTATTTTTTATTCTTTCAAATATGAAGACCACCTCAGTGCTCTTTTTGTCAAATATTCCTTTCTTCCCTTGTGCCTCCTTATATTCCTTATAATATATATATATATGTGTGTGTGTGTATATATATATATATATATAGGCTATGTTGGGCTTTATCTAGAACTTTAACCTCAAACTTGGATGTCAATTCTTGACCCAGTAAAAGTCAGATGATTTGCATTTTGTAGGGCATGGTATCTAATTCTGGTATTTATAGTATTATACTGGGCATTTATTTGCTGGGCCATGCTCATGAATGAAAGATTGCTGTCAGTTGATAGTTTCTAGGGACTCATACAAAGTTGAGACTGGATCTTATTCAGATGATAGAATTCTCCATGCCCATGTACCAGTCAGTGTCACATGGTTACAGTGGGAAGACTTCATTCGTAGTTCATTAAGTTATCATACTTCAGATGATCACCTTCACTTTACTTGGTTATTTTAGTTTAGTTATCAGCAAATGGGATTCACCACTTTTCTAGATTACCTAAAGTGCAGAGAGAATATTTCTAGGAGACAGATTGTATACGATAAGAAAATAGTGTTTCAAAATGAGTAACAATTCTGCACACCTCATCTTACGATGGAAAGAATTCTATATGACAGCGTTGCCCCTAGAAACTGTTGAGATATCACTTTCAAATAATTACTCCAATACTTCTCTGAATGGGCTGTTCATGCTCAGATATAAACTCTGTGTTCTTTTTGAGAGAACACAACTTTAATAAGTAGAAAGCTAGTCCTAAATACAGAACCAGTAATTGTGATGATTCATTTACTTACCCAAACAAATTTTGAGTTCATTTTTGAATATTATAGGATGTCATTAAATCTTTTGTTGTGTTAAAGTTATCAAAAGCTAGATAAGAAAACACCGTTTTTATTTATCCATAGTGCTTTTTATTTCTTTTAAGAAGTACATACTGATGAAGTATTCTAACTTTTCAAGGGGACAGGACCAAGGCATTAATAGTTTGTGGGAATGGATATACATTGTGAGGTAGATGAAATCTGCAATTGTCAAGGTGATATAGCATGTGCCTCAGGGAACCTTCCAATGTAAGGTTGGATGTACTTTCGGAGTTCCTGCACAAGAAGAAGTTAGCAAAATCTGCCATAATCAACCCTTTTGCATAATCTTTGAATTGCTATTTTTATATCTTTGTTCCTTAATGTATAGATGACAGGATTCAGGGCAGGTGTTATAGCAAAGTCAGCAATAAACAGGTATTTGTCAATTGATGAAGTGGGGAATGGCCAAACATAGAGAAACATGCATGGAGTAAAAAAGAGAAGGACCACAGTGATATGAGCTGACAGAGTGACAAGCGCCTTGGACAAGTCCCCTGAAGACCGTTTCCAGACTGTGACCAAAATGAAGACATAGGAGAGGAGAAGCAGGAAGAAGGTCCCCATGCTCATGAAGCCACTGTTGGCAGCAATGACAAACTCAAACTTATCTCCATCTGTGCATGCGAGTTGTATGATTCGAGGGAAGTCACAGTAAAAGCTGTCCACTTTGTTAGGACCACAGAAAGGCAAGTTTACGACAAAAGAGAGCTGGGACAGGGCGTGGATAACCCCAGTGACCCAGCCAGCAACTACAAATGAAATGCATATTCTAGGGCTCATGATGCTCAAGTAGAGCAGAGGCTTACAGATGGCTGTGTACCTGTCAAATGCCATGGCTATGAGCAGCACCATCTCCACTCCTCCCATGATGTGGATGAAACATATCTGAGTCATGCAGCTGTGGAAAGAAATGACTTTGTTTTCTTTCAGAAGGTCTGAGATCATCTTGGGCACTGTGGTAGAGGAAACCCACACATCATTCAAAGACAGGTTGGCCAACAGGAAGTACATAGGTGAATGTAAGTGAGAGTCAGCAATTACTAAAATGACAATGAAGAGATTTCCCAAAAGGATTCCTACATAGAGCATAAAGAATGCCACCATGAGAAAAATTTTAGTTTCCCAAGAACTGGAGAGTCCTAGAAGCACAAACTCAGAAACCATGGAGTCATTTAGTTGATCCATTGGTGTGAGCAGTTCAAGTCACTTGATGTGAGAAAATGATGAAAATTTGTAGCCAATGGTAGAAGAGGATAGTTTCCAATTATAGCACTCTGTTATTACCTGGATTAAAAACCAAAATAAAACTCCCCTCAGTTGACTAATAATAGAAAAGAACCTGAAAAATATTACACTTATGAGGATCGTACTTCTTAAAGAAACAAATGTGAATATGGTAGAGGGAGACAAATGGGTTCTTCTGTTTTATTCCATGACCAGAGATTTTGTTGTAGTAGAGTTACCTAGTAGTATTTCTAAATATTTTCTCAACTCTTTCTTCGATTATGTTTTCAATGCCCAATAACCTCAGGTGACAAAAAAATATTGATAAAATGTGCTTTGGGACCACTTTGAAAATTATTCTTTCATGTCTTTATTTCCTGGCCAAATGGAGGTTTAGCCTCAAAATTATATTTAAACACATTTCATCTATATTTATTTTTGTAAAATTACTAAAATGTTTTGGTGGACATGTGTTAGTACTATTCACTTACAGGTACATTGCAGTCTTTGAATACATGCAGCTGGTGTGCACAAACCTAACCCAGCCTTTTCTAACCTCCCCTCTTTCCTATTCCCAACAACTGTTGATCACTATTCTATATTCATAATTAGTATTTAACATTTCTGCCTATGATAGGATGTTGAACATATTTTTTTCTCTCTGACATTTCTTTTAACACTGTATTTTGCACTCTTTTCCATTTGCTGTAAATGACACAACCCCTTTCTATGTATGGCTAACATTTGTTTGTTGGTTAATACCATGTGTAAGCTGCCTGTAGATAGAACAATTGTAAATATGGACAACCATGTATCCCTTTGGTGCCCTGAATTTTCCTCCTTAAGATACAGCCCCCCAAAAGTAGTGAATAAATTTGTGCAACTGTTTTGACTTTTTGAGAAACCTGCATGACTCAAGACAATTGCTATGTTAACATTCCAACCAACAGTGCATAAAATTGAACTATCACCCTATTATTAATGAACATCTGTTACTTGTTGCATTTGATAATAGCCCTTCTAATGGATGATAGTGAAATTTGATTCCAGGTTTGATTTATATTTGTCTCATGGTTTATGGGATTGAATACAGAATTTTATTTTTTTTTAATGCTTATGAGCATTTTGTTTGCATATCAATGTGTGAATCAGGTATGTCCAGAAGAGGGCACTGAATCTTTTGGAAATAGAGTTAGTATAGGTGGCTGTGAACAACCCTGTAGGTGCCGGGAACTGAACTTGGGTGCTCTGTAAATTCAGCAGATGGTCTGATACACTGAACCATCTCACCATCCCCAATAGTGAACATTTTTGTATCTATTAGTTCACCTCTCTCTTTCTTTCACAGCCTTGTACTTTTGTAATCCTATATGAAGATATACATATACCAAAGCTACAAATTATAGTACTGTTTTCTTGTAGTATATGCATACTTCGTGTTTTATCTGAGTATGTACTGCTTTCCCTATACAATTTGTCATGGAAGTTACCTTCTCAATTTTTTTGTTTTTGTTTTTGTTTTTGTTTTTGTTTTTTAACCGAGACTGGATTTATCTGTGTAATGCCCCTGGATGTTCCGGAACTCACTTTGTAGACTAGTTTGTCATCAAACTCATAGAGATCTTTTTGCATCTGCCTCCTGAGTGTTGTCATTAAAGGCATAGGTCACCACCACCTAGTGAATTTTTAATATTTAGCTCATGAAATGTTTATCGTGGTTCTGATTAGACGTCAATATTCAGTGGCTGTAAAAGTAAACATGTTATTAGTTTTAAAATTATATATCAATTTATTATATATTTCTTCTGTGCAGATATTTTTACCAAGCCCAAACTCTATTTTAAAATTCTGTATATATTCTATATTCTAGATCTAGACTTATATATAGTAAAAAGTCTCCATAGCTTTATACTGATAGTGTGTCAGGTCCAGGACTTATGTTTAAAAATTCAGGATACATATTCCATATTTTTGACCCTAGTACTATGCTATTCTGATTGATGCTTTGATATATATACTCCAGGTTGCCCAAACATCCTCAATCAAACATCCTCCTACCTTTATGTGCTATACCTGTTATAAACCCATTGAAGATAAAATCTGTGAACCGGTGTCCTCTATAGTTATTCTTCTCTCTTCTTAGTCATTCCTTAGCAATCCTCATTGTTTATTCAGCAAGTCCTAACAACCTAGTTTCCACAGGCAGCTAGTTTCTTTTTTTTTTTTTTTTTAATTTATTCTTGTTACATCTCAATGTTTATCCCATCCCTTGTATCCTCCCATTCCTCCCCCCCCCATTTTCCCATTATTCCTCTCCCCTATGACTGTTCCTGAGGGGGATTACCTCCCCCTGTATATTCTCATAGGGTATCAAGTCTCTTCTTGGCTACCAGGCAGCTAGTTTCTTAAGAAAAATTTTATTCTGCATATTTTCTATAGCAATTAGTTTTCACTTATTGTTTTACTGGATTTCTTTACAGGATTCAGTGCTAATTTTCTTAATTTGTTTTTATGTATTTCTCAACCTTTGGCTTCTTGGTTTTAAGAAGCTTTTATTAACCGTGTGTGTGTGTGTGTGTGTGTGTGTGTGTGTGTGTGTGTTTGTGATGAGTTCAGGTACTTTTTTTTAAAAAAGACTACAGTCTTATTTCACATCAGGGACAAAAGGTCAACTTTTTTAAAAAACGTGTACAGATATTTCTATTTTTCAGTGAAAACTGAGCATGTGGTGCCATAAGTTTTAATAAATTATGTCCTATCAATTGGGAAAATGACCATAGGGCCAAAGTGTTACTTTGGTTCTAGTTTCATATGTATAATTTTTGCTACTGCAAATCTTAAAAGTATGACAGCTATGATGTTATGAAGACTTTGTCCTATATGCAGCTCAGTGGAAACTTCAACAAAGCTCTGCACTCAAGGTGCATGTTGAGCAACGTCACCAAAGTCAGCAACATTGTTTTCAAGTTTTCTTCTAGTGATGTGAGAAAAGCACACTTTACTCTTTATTATTCATTACAAACAAGCCTTTCTGTTGATCACAGCAAATGCAGTCAGGACTTTTATTGGCCAGTTCCTTCAAATTTTCCTGAAACATTTCTTTATACTTTTTATATTTATGCAGTGATGGTTTCTTCTATGCCAACTCTTTATATCAGGCATGACTCACTCATACTAGACCTATCCTGTTTATTTTTTCAGCATCAAGGTACTCAGGTTAAGTAGTATCTACCTATTAAATTATTTACCTGTAGCTTTATTTTTGACCCCAGAGTAATATAACCAAAGTTAAATATAGCATACTCATGAAAAATCTTTCTTGAGGTTTAAATTGATCTGTAAAACCTGAACTCATAGTCACATAGTCTAGCCTAATCTGTTAATATATATCCTTACCGTTCTCCAGGAGGCACAAAACATACATACTACACATTTTGGTTCCTGGTGTATACTTTCCATATTTACATGTTTTACTTTCAAGCAATTTTAATTGTTTACCTTTCATACCTGTTGTTACTGATTTTAATTTGCTTTCTTCATACTTTCCCATATTGAAAACGAAAAGTGATTGCATTCTTTCCCTCCAACTTCTTTTTAAATGTAATGTGTTACTAATTCGCTAATATCAGATAGCACTGCTTAGCTCGCCTACTGAAGTGTTGATGAATCAAGTCCCAGAGCAAGTCACGTAGAACCTTGAGAATAGATGTGCACAATGTTATCTCAGATACTACATCCATACATCTTGTTAATTAGCTAATTCATTCATTCATTTATTATAATTATTTTTGAAGACCTCAACTTGAACACAGTGCCTCACAGGTTAGTTGTAACCCTTGTAAGTTAGGCAAGGGTTCTACCACTGCTGCACCTCTGCCCATGCATGAATTCACTAGTGAGTCAATTTGCTAAGAAATTACTACTGTATAAGTCCACATATTGGTTATTTGTGAAATATTACAGCAGTATTATTGATTATAACTTAATCTAATCATTTATGATCATACACAAAATAGTAAAGATCAATAAAAGGAAGGACACCTGTGAGCAGTATGGTCTAATAATGTTTGATAAGTAAAGGTGATTTAATTCAGTAATGATCTGTGGAAGGAGGAAACAAAGAAAGAATCATATGAAGATCACAGAACTGTTTGCTTCAAGAAATTAAAGTTAAGTAAAGGATAATAGTTAGCATGTCATTGTCCCTAAAACACTCAATATAATTAAAAACACAACAGAAGAATGACATTTACAAAAATGAGGGTATACGCATTCACATGAAAAGTTTTAACTTCTGAATTATATTTAAAAATTATGCATAGCTTGAGATCCAATAATACTAAAGGGTAAAATGAATGAAGCCATAAAATAAAAATTACCTCAGAAATAATCTATCCAACCACTGCAAACATGTATGATATGTTCTGGGACTTTCTGTGATCTGATCAGAAGATTCAGTATCCTAAAATTATATCAGTTCAATTGTGAACAAATGAATTAAAATAAAACTGAAAGGTGTAATAAACAGAGTAAGAGTTAGATAGTTATAAAATCATTTAAATATGCTGTGATTTATTACAAATATGTGGGAACATGAATGAATAATAAAAATCATAAGTCTCACTGGCTGTTATAAATGCAGGTCAATAATGAGACCATGGACTTCTGAGGATCTTATCAGATGTCTTACAACAAACTATCTCTGGATGATTAAAAGTCTTTTTAGATTATAGCATTATATATATATATATATATATATATATATATATATATATATATATATATATATATATATATATATATATATATATCTGAGTGTGTGTGTGTGTGCTACATGTGTGCAGGTGCGCACAGAGGCCAGAAGAAGATCCTCTTCAAGAACACTATAAATTCTCAACCACTAGGTCTTCTCTTCAGTTCCAAAAATTAGTTTTAAACTTTATATTAGGATTTTTTGTTTTTGAGGTCAGAAGTTTCAGGAGCCAGTTCCAACTTGCCATATGGAACTTCCTGAAAGTATGGTAATCATGTTGCCGCTGGGGGCCCACAACTGCTCCTCAGCCTCAAAGACTGGAATGTGAGTCACAGTGACTCCACAGGGCAAAGGGGGTCACTGAAGAACAATCCTTTTTAACTCTGACCCTGTCATTCTATTTCATGTATCTTTTTTTAATGGAAACAAGACACAGATGTCAAAATGACAATTTTAAATATTATTTTACATCACTGTGTTTTTCTAAAAATATAAACTAATTGTAAAAACACTAACTATTCAAGAATATGGTATGACCAAATACATATTTACAATATAAAAGTTTCTACATAATCAGAAAAAAATCCAAAACACTTCATTGCAGAGTTACAGAGCAGATCTAATATTTCATTCAGGGAGGGGTACTCTATTGTGCCCAAGTAAATCTTTAGGATTTGTCTAATGCTTGTAACAGTGAAGGGAATATACTTAACTGTAATTAAATATATCTTATCTCTCTATCATCAAATTGAGTTGTTATATTAAGAAGAATTACTGTTTTAATATTTAAAAACAAGTTATATAAAAATTAGCACTAGACAATTATCATGTGATCAGTTTTCAGCACATAGTACGGTGGAAAGTGTAAGAGAATGACCACAGGCCAGCCCACATCCTACACGCTCTGATTACACTCTGTGTCTACTGTATGTTACGGACTCATTTCCTATTCTGCATAGACAGTTATTAAGAGTTACTAGCTCATAGCTTCTTTAAGACAAAGCAAGTTGGAACAAAATCATAAGAACAGACTCTACACTTCAGTAAGTATATAGAAGTGTTGTCCAGTAGGTAACTTTGGTGCTAATCAGGAAAGACATCTAGAATGCTTATAGTTGCAGACACTGATCACTTAAATCTGACAATGAAAAAGTCAGCATGATTTCTTATGTCTTTTCTGAGACACACTAGGCCTTCCTTCATTATCTACATTTTCAGAGAGGAAAGATTCAAAACATTTTACATAGCATTTAAAAAAGGTAAACAGTGTTGGATGCTCAAAATTAAGTCTTTAAAGATATTGGCAGAATGAGTGTAATTCTTGAACTAAAGTGAATAAATGAAAAAGGTGTAGGAATAAATAGGAAAAACACAAGGGTTGAGGCTAGTGTAGGAAGCATATTCTTAAAATGTATTGGCCAACCTCTGCTTCTTCTATCACCATCTTCAAAAGAAGAGAAAAAGAAATTAACTGTCTTTTAGTTCATTTCTATTACTCATGCATATAAACACTTATTTTGTGAACAAAACAAATCATCATGGGTAGAGATAAGTACAAATATTCATTTATACATCCATAATTTCTCTTTAGTAATGACAGGGTTGTCATTTTTGACACTAGATTATACAATACATTAGAACAAAATTCCCACATAATTATATTAGGAAAAATAAGTTCTATATTTATTTTAAACCTCAGAGAAGCTTTAAATAAGTATAAAATATTTATAATACTCTCAGTTGGTACTAGATAAAATTGTCTCTAGACTTCAAATTGTTTTTTTTAATATTCCCTATTTAAGTAAGCATCTTTGTTTCATCGTGGTAGATGTTAAATCTTGCTTTTCTTATTCATATTAGTAGAAAGTGAAAGACTGATAATATGCAGTAAGGACTGTCTGCCTTCTTGTAGAAACTTTGATTTTGAGAAAACTAAGACAGAAAGATGACAGAAAAATCTTTATCCTGAAGGTGAACACACACACACACACACACACACACACACACACACACACACACACACACACAAACAACCAAAGTTCACCCTATCATTCAGAACTTGGAAGAATGTAGAGATAGAAGGACCCAGAGTGTCCAGGAGCCCCATAAGAAAACCATCAAGGTTGGCAAATCTAGATCCAGGGGGCCTGTACAAACTGTTGTACCAACCAAGGTCAATACATGCAGTAAACCTAGACCACCTGTTCAGATCTAGCTAAAGAACAGCTCATTCTCCATGCATGTGAGGTGTCAGAGACTGCCTTTGAAATGAACTCCTTGCCCCCAGTTTGACCACTTTCCCATGGTGGGGAGGTATGGCAAGACTCAGAAGAGGAGAAAGCCAGCTATCCGGATGAGAACTGTTAGAATATGGTCATATGGTGGGGAAGATCCCTTTATGTCAGAGGTGTAGGGGAGGGGAATAGGGTGAAAGAGGGAAGGGGAAATGGGAAGATACAAGTGAAGGAATAAAAATCAGATGTAATTTGAATGAATTATTTAAAAATAAATAAATAAAAATAAAATAACCCCTCAAAAAGAACATTTCAACTTTTTTGACATCAGAGTAGAGTGCATGATATCCTGTTGATACCCATAACTTAACCCTTAACATATCTGAATTTACTACATTGATTAACTGCTAAAACAAAAGATTGTAATTATTTAGATAATATCAAGGTCAAATGGTATCTCAAAGCCATTGTACTTCAAGTTCAATTTAAGGGTGTTTATAGGACGATTGCAAGTGTGTGTGTGTGTGTGTGTGTGTGTGTGTGTTGTGGAAAACTGCAGTACATGAGTCTTTACTGAAAGAGAAAATGTCTAATATTTGTGGTTGGTATTCTCATGCATAACACATTTATAACTCTAAGATCCATATTTAGAATTTAAAGAAAAATGTCACAGGGGGAAAATTAAATTAGCTGATTAGATGGAAAGTGATATCCATGAATGAAAAAGTTTGCTACATACTTACCTGTAGGAATTGTCTATGACATCAATGTCTTCTTAGTTAAAGAAAGCAGTTTTAGCTTGTGCATTTACCCTGAGATGATGAACTCATTTTTCACCCTGATGAACTTAATGAGAATTTGCTCTCAATATACAATGCTGTACAGCAAAGCCACTTTGTGGAGAATCTCTGTGATTCCATGCTTTAAATAGAAGCCCCACTTGTGATCAATTAGTTGTAAACACCACTACTCTCGGACCAACCAGAACCCACACTTGAAAAGCCTTTAAAAAAAATATCCCAGGGGAATCTCAGAACTACCTACGTTCTCTGAATTTAGCCCTCAAGTGACTCTGAAGCTTCATCAAAGTTAGATTTGGGTTAGGCTAGCAAAATATAATAATGAATGTTATTCATTGGTTAAAATGTGTTTTTCATTTTGTGAAGAGAGTACTGCATTATTTTCTCTGTTGCTAATTGAACAAAGATGTGAACTTCAGTCCTACGTGAGTGTCACAAGTTAAAAATAAGTGAGCAGTGACAGTCAGGACATACTAGCACTGTGTACATGACATAGGAACCATTTTGAACTTCTGTTTCTTGTGATTCAGCTAAAGAAGTGGGTCTCATTGATCTCAGATTTTAATTCATTAACCTTCTAAATCTTTGATTATGAAACTCACTCTATGCATCTATTTAAATGATGAAAAGATAATGGAAGAGTACTTTATTAGGTATGTTAAAATTGTATGTACAATATATTTAAAATAGGACACAGACAATTTGCTAGATGTATTTTACCAATTATTGAAAATGTCCTTTTATTGTGTCCCTCTTTTCCAGATGTGATTGACTGTAGGGGCAATATTACATCATCTGTTATGCCTGTACCTGATACTCTTCCCATGCAAAAGGGAACATAGAATGGCCAACACAGAGTCAAAGAGAATGTACCCTGATAGCTAACACTACAAAAATTTAAGTTGTATTTGAAGAAAAAAGTGATACCATCTTCTCATGTAAACTTAAGAATGTGTTTATTCCCATGGAACAGGCTTCAAATCTAGTCAGCATGTGGTTGGTTATCTCCAATGTCACTATTACATCAATGGGAACATGTTGACTGTGAAATTTAAAATATATATGTATAAACACATACACACACATACACATATATGTACACACATACCATGTGTGTCTATATATGTACGTGTGTGTGTATGAGTGTGTTTGTGCACATGTATGACAGCACTCACTGAGGTCACATGAAACAATAGGATACTTTGAGCTGAGGTTACAGGAAGTTATGGGCCATATGATTCTCAGAAATGAACCTAGTTCTCTGTAAGAGAAGCAAGTGTTTTTTATCACTGAACCATGTTATAGCCCCAAGATAGCAAATTTTAAAAATTAGAGGAAAAGTAAATGAAATAAATCTAAAAAACACAAAAACATATCTAAATCTTTGAAAGGATTTTAAAAAACCTGTAGGCAAGCATCTATGAACAAGAGATGATGCTCCAGCTCTGGTTCACCAGGTAAGATTAATGTGACCCTCTGCCTTCATCAGGGAATCTTTTTATTGTAGTTTGAGGGTGTAGCAGATATAGGTCAAGAAATATAAACATAGAGACACATAACTGGCTACAGTGCTGGGAATAAATGAAAATGTAGTCCCGAGTCCTACATGTAACATTCATCATACCTCTTCAATATTCAGGGAACATTGCAGAAGCAGGTGCACAAAGAAGTCAGATGATTGGAAGATGTACAGCAAACAGACATCTTCTGAATATGACCCAGCTTCGGAATAGTTAGGGTGAAAAGACATAAATCAACAAGTGCAAGATTTCCCAAAAGAATGTACATGAGGATATGTAAACGTCCTGCAACTGTGGCTATATGCCCAAGGGCTGAACAGAATTGGGGCCACCAACATCAAGGATGGGGAAAGGGGACTCCAGGGGGACTAGTAGAGCTTAGTAGATTCTAGAGGAGGAGATGTTATCTCCTTTAGTGTGTGGATTATGAAGCATTAGTGATTAAATTTGAGTTTCCAAAAATACATCTGTGTTGTATAAGGAAAGAAATAAAAGTACTTCTTTTTGTCATCATTTAATCGAGAAAGAGTCCTGATTTGAATTGTCTACATAATGTTTCCTGTGTCTTCTGTCCTCTGTTTGTCTCTTGCATGTGTGTGTAGCTGTGCCTGCCTACAGGCTTTCCTGTAGCCTGATCATCCCTGTGTCTGCCTGTAAACCCTTATAAGTATCTGTCTGGTGTATGACGTGTGTGTGTGTGTGTGTGTGTGTGTGTGTGTGTGTGTGAGAGAGAGAGAGTGGTGTCTGTACCAATGTTAATTAAAAGTGGACTTACAAATACAAATTACTAGAGTCATGAATAACAGAGATATAAAGTTAATAGAGTGATCTCAGATTTACCCAAACTATCATTTAAAATTATAATAAAGGTTTAAAATGTGAGAAAAATTATTTTCTGTTTAATGGATGTCACTTTACAAAGAATGCTCTCAACAATAGATTATCATCAATGTAAAAACTCACAGTTACGTGCAGTCCATCACTATTTCCTTAAAACAGAAGAGTAATGTGATTGATACTGGATGAAAACAAAGGAGAAGAAACAAGGCAGAAGGGATACGGGCAGAGAGAAAATGGTAGGGAATACAAAATAAAGAAGGATAACACTATAAATGCAACAATATAAGGAATTAAAATTTAAAGGCAAGGTTTCTTGCTTCCTCCATACTGATCTAACACTAAGACTGAGGCAGAAGGACTGCAAAACAAGAGAATCAAAGCTAAGCACACAAATGGAATATTTTCTGAGTCTTCTTGTAGCCACTGCTTGAAACTGAGCGGCCACCACATTCAAGCCCTTAAACTTGAACTATTGACCTTTCTTCCTGTTTTCATCTGGCATTTACTTTATAAGTCCATTTATAGTATCTTTATTAGTTTCTAAGAAAACATAACACAGACCACAAAATTGTTTGGAAGAACAGGATGAAACCTAGGGTTATATAGAACAATTCAGTTTTTAAATTGGCTTTGGGTAGTCCAGCATAAATAAATGTTTATTATGTATATATGAAGGAAAAATAGAAAAGGAGACAAGGAACTCTAAATATAGTAGGGACACTGTGCATTAGCTATACAAGGAAAATAACTGCTAATTTTATTGTGTTGTTAATGTTTACTTACCTACCATCCTCAAATACCAGCAAGAGCATTTCCACTATTATTATATCTTTAGGAAGTATTTTTCTCTTGGATGCTTTATGGTTAGTGCTTCTTACCACAGATTAATGATGATCTCAATTTTCATTAGAAAAACTTCTTTTTACAGTGGTCAGCCTCGAAAGTACTAAGAATAAGCTACTGGCATCGTCTGTATCAACCCACTGGCGAACATCCATAGGTGCTGCAGTCATGTCGTCTATTTTGTAAACAATATTGGTAGGAGCCTTCTCTGCATGTCTGATTATTCCCACAATAGTGACCTGTGAAATCTCAACATTCCCAATTTTGAACACTTCATCAGTCAGAGTAGCAGAAAGCAGCTGAGATATGGTACAGGGCACAATGTGCTGGGCTTGGACCCTTGATTTCTTCTCTGCCTGCGTCGGTGTGGGCGAGCCGAAGCCGCCGGGGGTCTACGTGTAGCTGCCCGCTCCGCCATAGCTGGAGCCGCCGAAGCTTTCGAATCCGCTATTCCACATCCTGGTCGCGGTTCTCCAGACAAAGAGGCCCAAGAAGCTCAAGTCCGGAGAGCTGGGTGAGCACCTAACAACTACTCGGCCGCTGCTCCGGCGTGGCGGCCTTGTGTCTATTTTACACTGGCGCCACCTACTATCAGTTTTTATTAGCCTAAACAATTTAAATATAATTGTGAGATTATAACTATCAAGTCATCATCCCCATCAGAGACTTAAGATGGAATAAATATTACCTAAATTCATAGGAAGTGCAGGTAATAGCTTCCAAAAGTATATAAAGGACAGAGATATTTGGCTGCCTAGACTGTCAAAATTCTTCTATAACATTGAAGCATCATCTTCAGTGTTCTGTCTTGTATTACTTGACAGACTTTTCTGTGTACCAGGAATTATGAAGGACTTGTCTATCTTGTCCTTGAAAAGCTCAGCAGTCTACTTTCTGCATCCAGTTTGTCTATTTTTGGACAATATTCTCTCCGTAATTGATGCAAGCAATTTTATGACCCAGTGGCTAGCTTGCCATATATGAAGCTTGTGATGTTCTTTGAAGTAGAACAGACATGCTGCCAGGAGCATACTGGTGTCATTGTCAAAGAGACTTTAAGCTAATAAAATCTCTAAATCCCACATTCTGTAGATCTCTGGGGGTTTTAAAGACCATCTATATATCTTATCTAAATTGTTTGTTTCTAGCTATTTTTAATCTGCCATATAGGAAACATATTATTACAATTAACTAAACTTATCTAACATGACCATGAGTTTGATTGTCTGGCTGTTAATAAGCATTTCTAAAAGAAAGAAATGAAACAATTGGTAATAGGAGCTTTTACTAAATGGTAGTTAATAGCAGCATTCAAAAGGACTAGAATTTAACAATGCAGTTTTGAGAATTATGTAAGTGCAATACCTTAGCATGTTGTAACAAAACATAATTCTAAATCTGTACCAATATACAAAGACTTCCATTATTGTAAAGTTTTGGCTTATCAAGGCTCTTTCCTCTCAAATTAGATTCAATAATCTACCTTTTACTGATCATTCCTATTACCAACTCCTTTATATGGAAGTCCAGCTTCGACATCAACCAGGGAAAACTGTGGTGGGATGTGACTCCTGTGGCTGGCTGCCTGGTGACCCTATAGACTTTCTCTGAGGGCAAGTTTCCAGGCAGGAACTGATAGTTACTGGCAATAGCTTCCACTGGTGTTGGCAAACTAGGGATGATGGCTCCTAATGGGGGCTTCCACTGATGGTGGAAAGCATCAAAAAAAGAAAGGGAAAGAAGGAGAGAAAAGAAACACACACACACATGCACACACACACACACACACACACACACACACACACACACACACACTTACACTTGATGATGAAGTAAGACAGTCTCCAGCAGGTACGTTTTAACAAGCTTCCTCTTTTTTTAATTATTATCTTCTTATTATTATTCCTATTCTTATTCTAATTCTTATTCTTAGCCTTATCTTTATCCTTCCTCTCACATGTTATATACCCCAACAAAATCTTTCAAGTGGTACAAAAAATCTTAATGTGCTTACATTCTATTTCTTTATAAATAAATGATTACAATGGATATACGTAAGAAAATCATGTTCCCCGATACCTTCACATGATCAAATGTTTTATGTACTCTGGGTGAGAAACAAACATGAATAACATGTTCTTTCCAAGAATCCACATACATTTGTACCTAAGCAACTTGCTATGTATTAACAGAGTATAAGCAAGCAAAGTAAGTTATCTGCCAGTTTTTCTTTACTGGCAGACTACAATTTACACAGAACATTGTTCATAGTAGAACAGAGAATTTAGAGATGGCAATGTATTCTCTGTTTCCATCCGGCAATATTAACATAGCCATGACTGAAAATATTGATAGCGAATTAGCCGGAGCAGCTCCCAAAGATAGTCACCCAGTCCCTTTGATAAAAGTAATGTAGCATCTACAGAAAACGTCAGTTACGTTCTTTAATATATTAGCTTTTTGTGAATGTAGAAAAAATGCTTAAAGCCATACTTAACTGTTGTCACTTAAAGCTTCGTGTCATATCCTCACCTTCCCCTCCTTGACTTTAACAAGAGACAATTCGGAAACTGTGAGGTCTCAAAGGAGTATGATAAAGATAGAAGAAAATATCATTCCCAAAAGACTACTCTGCACTAACTATATACTTTACACTTTTTTACAAGCCACTGGCACAGAGGAAAATGGATTGTTTTCCTCACTTTGGTACTATTTCCGAGTCTTGTTACAACTATGGACAGTGATGTATTCATGAAAAAACATTTTGTCAGGTACTAAGTCTCTCTGATAAATTTGTGATCTATACACACTTGTTTATTTCTTCTTTATTTTAACACCATCTTATGATGAATATTAATAGGTGGGATTTGGGACTCTTACATAATTTTCAGAAGTATCAAGATTTTTGTCAAGCTGTCCTGGATGACTACTCTCTAAAAGCATCAAGAAGAGTGTTTTGTCTAAAGTCATGCAGTCTTTGGATTGGCCTGATTGAAGAACACTTGTTCATAATGATTTTGAATCATCGGCTACATAGTTTTCATGGAATAAAAGATTTCTTAGGGACACTGAAAGGTAAGTATAATCATCAGAAATTTCCAGATAAGCTACTAGTCAGAGAGAGAGAGAGAGAGAGAGAGAGAGAGAGAGAGAGAGAGAGAGAGAGAGAGAGAGAGAGAGAGAGAGAGATTTTGAAAAAAAAAAAACTCCAGTAATTTAAGATGATATCACAAAAAATAAAAAATAAAAAATAAAGATGACATCACAGAAGGAAAGGATAATGTTAGAGAATTCATGCTGGCACATTCCTGATGTTATGAAATTTAGTCACACAGTGTGCTAAAAATACACATGTGGAAGTCAGAGAGATTGACAGGGACACAGAATTAATTTTTATGTGATTCTTAAATAAACAACTTTAAAAGATGGAAATTATCTGATTTTCATTTACCATTCATGTTTTAATTCTTTTTTCCAAACTTTATTTCATGCCCTTATGCTTTAGAAGAACATTCTTTAGGAATAGAAATTTACTTTTCCTTCACTGGACACTCTTGAAAGTCAATTATAATTCATTAATAATATTGAGACCAATATCAATCAGTTTAGCATAAATTGATATCTATTATAATTCTACTAAACCCTACAAACTTCCATAGAAAATAACACATAAGAAAATAAGCAGATGGTTTTAGTTTGGGCTATAAGATAATACTTTTATCCTTAGAAATGTAAAGTAGAAAACCCTTAGAATTTAGTACACTCACTAAATATTAATTGATATATACTAGAAAATGGTTATGATGAAGTGCAAGAATAAAAAAATTAAGATTATCTTAACTTGCTGGTGTGTTCAGCTTCATATTTATCTTTGACTTTATCTGACTTGTTACTTTCCTCTTAAATTTTCTTTGTCATTCAATATTTTGTTCTATAAGTCCTTATAAAGTGTAGTAACTTCTATTGCTTTTCTTGTAAAAACTATGTCAAAAATCCACTTTAATTACTATATTTTACTAAAATCATTTATATTTTACATTGATATACTTCACCTGTGTTTCAGGACAATATGTCATCTGTTTTGTCAGTGTCCACTAGAAGTAGAGTACATTTCTTCGTAAGCCCTTATACAAGAATTAAACTGTGTAAATAAATGAGAATAAAGTTTCTAGGGCCCAGAATGTATGAATGTTACGGAGAATGTAATGTTCAAAAGCCAACTCTCCCAAAGTTAATAGGTCCAATCACTTCCACGAGAAGAGTATGAAAAATCTTTTTAATTCATATCCTCCCTTATTCCCAAAATCTAACACTATATTTTCCTTCAGAATGATTTGGACCTGAACTAAATGGAGGAAGTAAACCAGTCTGAGGTGTCTGAATTCATTATTCTTGGCCTATGTGACTCTTGGAAACTCCAGGCCTTCTTCTTAGTGATATTTTCTTCACTTTACTTAATCACTATTTTGGGCAACATATTTATTGTAGTCCTAATCATCACTGACCTTCACCTCCATTCCCCTATGTACTTCCTGTTGGCCAATCTCTCATTCATTGACTTCTGTCTTTCCTCAGTCACTACACCTAAGATGATCACAGACTTCCTCAAGGAAAGAAAGACTATCTCCTTTGGAGGGTGCATGTGTCAGATTTTCTTTGGACACTTTTTTGGAGGGGGTGAGATGGTACTGCTTGTGTCAATGGCTTATGACCGTTATGTGGCTATCTGTAAGCCACTCCGTTACACCAGCATTATGAACAGACACACATGTATTGGATTGGTGCTGGCATCATGGATCATTGGCTTTGTACATTCAATAAGCCAACTGGTTTTAATTGTAAATCTGCCCTTCTGTGGATCCAGAGTTTTGGATAGTTTTTTCTGTGATATTCCACTGGTCATCAAGCTAGCCTGCATGGACATGAATGTTCTAGAAATTGTGATAAATGCTGACAGTGGAGTACTAGCAGCCATATGCTTCATTCTGTTGCTGATTTCCTACTCTCATATCCTGATTACTGTCTGCCTTCACTCTAAGGATGGGGCATCCAAAGCTCTCTCTACTTGCACTGCTCACATCATAGTGGTGGTATTATTTTTTGGGCCCTGTATCTTCATCTATCTGTGGCCAGTCAGCATAACCTGGGTGGACAAGTTTCTTGCTGTATTTTATGCAGTTATCACACCTCTTCTGAATCCAGCCATTTATACTTTAAGAAACAAAGAGATTAAAATTGCTATGAAAAGATTGCAAAGCTAGCAAATGATTTTAATTGAAATTTAGGATTTTTTAAAATATTAGAATGTTAGTGTGTGGGTTCCTAAACTAGTGACATTTGCACCTTTTATCTAGACTAAAAGAATTCTCCAATAACAGAATGTATAGTAGTGATAGTTAAAAGATCTCAGTCACTTTAATTTTACAAAATTTCATTCATCGTTGGGCAACGAATATTTTTCTGTCTAAATAATTATATTTTAAATTTTATTATAATTTATTTAGGGTACATCCCAATTTTTATCCCCTCACTTGTATCTTCCCATTTCCACCCTCCCTCATTCTTACGCTCTATTCCCCTCCCCTAGCCATCTGACGAAAGGGGACCTCTTCCCTCATCATATGACCTTATCACATCCCATGTGGATAGCATACTTTCCCTTCCTCTGTGTGCCACCTGGCCTTCCCACAAAGGGGGGAGTGATCATGTTATGGGCACCAGAGTTCATGTCCAAGATAGTACTAACTCTCCCCACAACCATGGAGAATGAGTTGTCCATTGGGTAGCTCTGAATAGGGGGTCTAGGTTTACTAAATGTATTGCCCTTGGTTGGTGCAACAGTTTGTGTAGGTACCCCTGGGTTTAGATATGCCTGCTTGATGGTTTTCTTGTGGGGATCATGACCCCTCTGGTCCTTCCATCTGCTCATCTTTTCATATCATTCTCGCCTGAAGTTCAGCAGCAAGTCCCAGCATCTGTCTTGATCCCCTGCTTGGTGGAGTATATTAGAGGACATGTATGTTGGGCTAATATCCACTTATAAGTGAGTATATACCATGAGTGTCTTTCTGGATCTGGATTACCACACTCAGGATAATTATTTCTAGTTCTATCATTTACCTGGAAATTTCAAGATTTCCTTGTTATTAATAGCTGAGTATTATTCTATTGTGTAAATGTACCACAGTTTCTTTATCTATTCTTCAGCTGAGGAACATCTAGGTTGTTTTCTGATTCTGGCTATTAAACTAGGCTGCTATGACCATAGTTGAGCAAATGTCCTTGTGGTATGATGGAACATCTTTCAGGTGTATGACCCAGAGTGGAATAACCTGGTCTTGAGGTACCACTGCTCCAAATTTCATGAGAAAGCACAAGATTGATTTCCAAAGAGGTTGTACAAGTTTGCACTCCCACCAGCAATGGAGGAGTGTTCCCCTTTCTCCATATCCTCACTAGCATCTGTTATCACTTGAATTTTTGATCTAAGCCATTCTGATGCGTGAAAAGTGGAATCTCAGAGTCGTTTTGACGTGCATTTCCCTGATGAATAAGGACATAGAGCATTTCTTTCAGTGTTTCCCAGCCATTCAATATTCCTCTCTGTTGAGAATTCTCTGTTTAGTTCTGTACCCCAAACCAGATACACTAAATGTGTTGGAAGAGAAAGTGGGGAATAGCCTTGAAGTCATTGGCTCACCTGTTGGCATAGTCTAGCTGGCTACCCTGGCCCAGGGATATCTAATCTCCACCTCCTAGATACTGGGACTATAGGTTTGCTTACACAGCATTTACATAAGTGCTGGGGATGGAACTCGGGCCCTCACACTTATGAAGCTTACCTCACTAACCACTGACTCATCTCCTTACCTTTGTCTTTAGATTTCAGAAAAACAACAATTTTCTTAGTATCTACCTGTTGCTTTATACTGATTTTCTTAAATATGTGGGTGTGTTCCTTTGTCAGTTCTTAGAATGTTTCCATTTTCCCCTTCTTCAGTTCTAGCATTCATTTACACACAGAACACTGTATTTAATATTATTTGAATTAACTCTCCCTATGCTTCCTTCTTATTTTATATCACTATCACCTAGATTGCCTTTCCAAGGCTTGTTTTCATGTCTACTTGTCCTTTGTATTCTTTCAGGTTTGAAATTCATATTTCATACATTTTCAATTTTATAACATATTTATTTTTTCAGTTGTCAGTTGAAATATGTCATGTTTTAAGATCAACTTTAAAGTTCTCTGTTTTTAAAAAATATGTAAAATTGATCTTTTTGTTGTTGTTTGCTTTGTTGGTGTTGTTGATATTGTTGTTTGAGACAGAATTTTTCTGTATGGATGTCCTGGACCATACTCTATAGACCATGCTGGACTTGGACTCTTAGAGATCTGACTGTCTCTGCATCCTGAGTGCTGAGATTAAAGGAATACACCACCACCACTAAACTGTAAAATTAAATATTATATTCTCACTTTGCTAATTCTAAAAATTAAGTCATCTATTTACTCCTTATATTTACTATTAATTTTAATGCATACCCCTATTTTCTGTATGTTCCATAATTTTTTTATGATTCTGATATACTTTTAATAGGAGAATAATAAATATCTAAGTTGTATTAAATTTTTATCTCAATGTACAAATTCATATATATTATGTAAATGTATTACCATAATTTCACACTCCTCATTCTTCTACCTTCTGAATTCTTACATGATTTTGTTTTATCTTGTGTTTTTCTTGTCTACATGAATGATTTTTACAGGAATAAAACACTTTTTTCAAGAAGAAAATCGAGCTGGCCAATAAGTCTACAGAAAAATTTACTACTATTAATCACAAAATGGAGTAACACCCTAAATGAAACATCATTACATATTTCAAAAGCTATTAATAAAACCGCAAGAGATTGACAACAGTGAAAAAAAGCAGGTAGAATGCCCCCCCCCCAATACTAGCGAAATTCAGTTTAGAATTCTACCAGGCCTTTAAAGAAAAACTAACTCCAATTCCTTTCAAATCAGTACATAAGTTGTAAAAGAAAGTAGTGCTCTTTAATTGTTTATGAAACCAGCCAGCATTACCACAGTACCCAATACAGCTGAAGAAACAGACCAATGTCTCAGGGATAACTTAGATGAACACTCTATCATTAAAATATTTATAAGTAAATTTCAAGAACAAATAAAATATTATTCATCAGGATGAATTTTAACTCAGAGATTCAAGAATGATTCAACATGCATAAAACAATACCTGTTATCAAGCACATAGACTGAGAGACAAAATTTGATACAAAAAAGAGCTTTGACTAAATGTAACACTACTTTATATAAAAAGAAAAGAACTCTGAAAGTATTAGGAATACAGGGCACATACCTCCATATAATAAAGTTTATATATATATATATATATATATATATATATATATATATATATATCTTTTAGTTGATATCCTAGTAAATATATGGAAAGCTAAAGATCAGGAATGAGGGAAGGATGTGCATTGTCTCTAGTACTGTTGAGAATACTTCTTGAAGTCTTAGCTGTAGCAATATGACAAGAGAACAAAAGTGTATGTGTGTGTGTTTGTGTGTGTGTGTGTTTGTGTGTGTGTGTGTGTGTGTGTGTGTGTGTGTGTGTGTAATTCTGAAAGGAATGGCATTCTTCATAGAAATAGAAAAAAAATCAAACCATACTGCAGTGGTTACTAACCCACTTGATTTATGTGGGGCACCAAAAAAGGGACACAAACATATGTATATACATTTACACTTACCCAGTGCTTGATTAAAGATGTCAAAGACACAAGTTTGAGAATATACACCATCTTTGAAAACGATCCTGGGAATGCACATATAGAAAAAAGAAATAAGACATATCTATCACCTTGCACAAAAATTAACCCCAAATAGATCAAAGATGTCAATGTTAGCATCTTTTGCAAGCAGCAATTATAATTTTTTTAGATTTTGTTTAATTACAGTTGAGATGTGTATCATTAGTAAAGCATATATCATCAAATTCTGCCCAGGATGTGAAGAACAAGATTCTTTATTGTTGCTGGGGGGTATACTGGTACATAAGCCATGCAAAGCACAGAGGAGATTTCTCAAAAACAACTCTAGTGTTTCCATCTATACTATTTCTTATCATGTACCAAAGTATTCTTTAGATATAATTGCACACCCATATTTATGTCTACTCTATTAAAAATAACAAAGAAATAGAATCTTCCTAGATATTCAAAAAAGGATGGATGAAAAATTAAAATTTGGTATATATCCACTATGTGATTTTGCTGTGATAAGGAATAACATTGTGAAATTTGTAGGAAAATTAATGGAACTGTAAATATTATAGAAAGTGAGGAAACGCAGACATGAAAATGAAATTTTCACATTCACTTTAATATGTGTGTCCTAATTTCTAAGCTTTAGATACCTGCACTAGTGTAGGGATGATAGTGTGAATAGACTGGAAGACTAGCAATGAGCGTGAGAAAAAGTCTCTTCAATGGTGAGGAGACAGAGCATGCATGTGGCATAGAAGTGGAGAGAGAGAAACAATAGAGAGGAAGAACAAGGATTAGCGGGAGAAGTGGGGATGGAGGGGAGATCAACCAAACTAATGATATTTGACAAAGCTTATACTTTATGACCTAATCAATAGAACATGAACTAATAGGATCTTGATAGGAGGTAACTCATGTGAGTGAATGAATCTGTTTACAGAAGTCTTAAGGTGGTGAATGAAAATTCTAGTGCCAGATGTAGGCCATTTTCTTATGAGTCATTGTTCAGGAAGGGTTCATAAGCTCCTATAACGATAGAGGCAATTGGCACCACAGTTGTTTCTGCTGAAGACACAACATGCCTTGGTCAGGGCATAGAGAAATTCATTGGGGCGGGAAGCTTCCTCACTGATGGCCACCTTCTTGCAATGCCAGAGTGTATTATGTTGTTTATTGGAAGATAATTGTCATCAGCAACTTATTCAACTTTGTAATGTACGTATAGGAGTATCTATAGCTCACCATTACTATAGTGACAAGTCTGTCATGGGAATAACCAACCACTGTCTTATTGTATTTGATACTTGGTAAGTAAGACAGAATTCACATATGTTTCTTTTATCCTCATCAAATTAACAACTCTGTGCAAGGTTATAGGTCTTACTGGAAAAGCAACTGCTGTGTTAAATGGATATGCCTGTCAGAATGCCTTTTAAATAATCATGTTTATGTAATGGGACAATATATACCTTAAGGTTATGTCAGAAAAGCTAATTTTGCAATGAACAGTGGTGAATACACAGATGTATCACAAAATAAGGGGGTGGGATGATTAAAAGAAATGATTAAGGGTAGAGGTATGTGAAATCTTGATTTCCTGACAGGGAAGAGTTGTTACACTGGAAATCACAATAGATATTACTCTCTTAGTAAGATCTCCACTGGACTTGGCCTGTCAATACTCTGTTGTGAAGAGGGTATTTTTATAGGGGTCCACTGCACTGCTTTCTTAGGATTAATACCATGATAAAAGATGACAAGAAAACAGAAGTATTTTCTTTTTTTTCATTTTTTAAAATTAATTTATTCATATTACATCTCAACTGTTAGCACTTCCCTTGGATCCTCCTATTCCTCCCTCCCTCCTACTTCTCCCCTTCTCCCCTCCCCTATGTCTGTGATTGAGGGAGACCTTCTCCCCCTATATATGCTCTTAGAGTATTGAGTCTCCAGAAGCATTTTCTTTAGAGGTGTTTTACATTTAGCCATTGGCAAAAATGTTCATACTCCTGTAAACAACAATAATAAAACCCACTGGGTCACAGAAGAAGTCATGAAAGTAGAAGTGAAACTAGTTGGGAATTAGTGGGAATAGGAAGTGTGGTAGTTTGACAAGAGACTATAGTAAAGAGTGAATATAATCAAGTACATTATGTACATGTATTAAAATGAAAACTCATCGCTATCTATAATTAATAAACACTAATAAAACATTATAAATAATCTTAGCAAGATGATAGAGAGAAGTGAATTGTCCTATACTGTTAGTAGCATCAGTATTAATTACTACAACCATAACAGAAAACATTAAGGAAGTTTCTCAGAAAACTAATAAATAAAATTATCACATAAATTGGTAATCACTTTACTGGTTACATATGATATATCTTTCCACAAAGACATTTAGATTCCCATGTTTATGGAAATTAAATGACAGTATACATGAGGTGAAAACATGGTAAGGGTATATTGATTGGCAAATAAAGAAATTGTTTTTGAGGTTAGAAAGAACACTCAGTGGTTAAGAACATTTGTTCTTTGTGTAGAAGACTTGGTTTGGAACCACATAGTGCCTAACAACACTCATTTGTTCCAGTTCCAGAGGGTTTGATACCCTATTCTTGCATTCATAGCCACTGCACAGAATAGACAAAACACTGGCAAAACACATACACATAAAATAAAAAATAAATTAATCTTTTAAAGTTGTTGATTTATATAAAATGATATTTTATTCACCAATGAAATTATGGATACATCTAATTTACAGCACCATAGATAATTCTTGAGGGAATTATACAATTTTAAAAATCAAACATAGAAAGAAAAATAGTGTTATATAAGGATGTTCACTATTTTTAGGGAATATTCAGGACATTTTCCTAAAACACAGGATCTTATTACTCAGTCTCTTCATTGCCACCTTCATGTCTTTGTTCCTCAGTGTGTAAATGGCTGGATTCAGGATGGGTGTAATCATGAAGTCCAGGATGGCAAGAAACTTGTCCACTGGCACAGTAGGAAATGGCCACATGTACACAAAGATGCATGGTCCAAAGAACAAAACCACCACGGAGATGTGAGCAGTAAGTGTAGAGAGGGCCTTGGACAAATCACCTGATGACTGTTTCCTTACAGTGACCAGGATCACCACGTAGGAGACAATCAATAAGAAGAAGGTGCCGATAGAAATGATACCACTGTTGGCAGCCACCATGAACTCCATTCTGTCGTTATCTATGCAGGCCAGTTTGATAAACCTAGGAAGGTCACAGTAAAAACTATCTATCTTATTAGGACCACAAAAACTCAAATGGACCACAAAAGCTAATTGGGCCACCGAATGCAAAAGGCCAATAACCCAGGCACTAGAGAGAAGCAAAAGGCACATCCGTGGGCTCATGATGGTCAGGTAGTGGAGGGGCTTGCATATGGCCACGTATCTGTCCCAGGCCATGGCTACCAGCAATACCATCTCAGATGCTCCCAGTACATGCAGGACAAATATCTGGAAGACACAGCCCTGAAATGAGATGGTATTGTGCCCAGAGGACAGGTCAGAAATCATCTTCGGTATAGTTAAGGTGGAAAGACATAAATCAATAAATGAGAGGTTTCCCAATAGAAAGTACATGGGGAAATGTAAATGTGGCTCAAATGCCACTGTAAAAACAACAATAGAATTTCCCAGTACAATGATTATGTAAAATACCACAGAGAAGGTAAGGAAGAAATGCTGTATTGGTCTAGATGTTGAAAGTCCCAGAAAAACAAATTCAGAAACCTCATTATAATTTGTTTCATTCATTAACTTGGTTATATTTCCTGAAACAAACAACAGGAATAAAAATTATGAAGAAATGCACTACAATATTAAAAGAAGAAAATGCTAATAGTAGAGAAAATTCTTCATTTTCATTTAGCAAAGTCCTTGGAAAACACATGCATTTGCTCATTGATTAAACAAGTGTTCAGCAAGTTGGCAGAAAACATGGAGAACTTTATGTACACATGATTTGTGCCAGATATCATGCCATATGCAAGAAACAGATTCTATCCTCATATAGTGCTCTGTCTTAACATGAAGTGAGACAGGAAATACATAATTACATGTGCATCATCATAAGTAAGCTGTGTAGACCTGAACCGTTTGCTGCATGGAGCTTTCTGCCCTACTACATACTATTCTGAAAAATAAATATTCTAAGATCTAAGGAATTAACAATGTTAGACTAGTGAGTAAGAGCTATTGATAGGGAGAAATTATATGAAATTCCCTGGAGTATAAAGTAACCAAAATCTCAACAACAAATAAGTGTTCTGTAAGTTTCTCATTCAGATAAAGTTTTATACATGTCTTAAAAAGTAAGTCTACACATTTTTTGAGAGGAACTAATTAAAGGAAATATGTTCACACTTTAAAAAATGATTGATAGTTATAATATAGAGAATATAATGGAAGGATTTAAGAGAATAAAAGAACAGGCCATCTGTTAATTTACCGTGGGACTAAATAAACTACATCAAAAAGGGAGAATTTTCTCATGAAGTAGTGCCAAATCAACAGAGTTGGGTAAAAATAAATGACCATAGTGACTACAAATAGTTTAGATTATATGTGAAGAAAATATATTTTAAATGTAATATGCATATTTTACCTCCTTGTGTGAGAAAGAATGTACTAAATACAGACTGATATACACATTTTTTTACAGAAGAATGGGCACTCTTACATTCCAAAATTTAAATATTCTATACAAATTTTATATTAATATAAATGTAAAAGGATAAATAGTAAAATATAGATAAAGTGAAATTTACAAAAAAATAGATAAAGGCTATGGCGAAATTAGGAAATTCATAAAGTCAATTAGGGTATGAAGTAAATCCATACCATATGTAATGAAAGATATGTAAATATAAAATCTCATGATGCTGCCTTGTATGTAGAAATCTGCAAACAGAAATGAGTATGTCAGAAGTGGAACCATGAGGAAAGACACGGTCTCACTGAAACTCAAAAAATTAATCCGTGCATCTTAAGAACACAATTTCAAAGCTCTATCATTTAAATCAAAATATCCTTGGACTAAAACGTCATTACAAGACAGTTTTTATCATCCATATAGTGTAATCAATCGTTTCATAAAGAAAAGGTAACTTGAATAAAAAATAAAGAATTACACTATTCATAATATATTCAAATGGGCAAAGTTCTAATTCCTGCACATAAAAACATAAAAAAAAGAAAGAATGTTTTAAATGCATTTTAATTTTTAAAAATAAAAAGATCCCTTAGAAAACATTATGAAAATTAACACTAATATCCTAGGAGGAATCAAAAGTAATAGTTACTGGATTTAGGCTGGTATTTGTTTATTATTAACATAGCAAAGTGCACTTTCAATATATCTAAATGTGATCAAAGATCATTTCAATGTGCCTCATCTAAAAATCATAATTTTCTTGTAATATAATCTTGAGATCTTCTAAACTATTTCCTCCTTTATAACACAGTGCTTTATCAAGTGAACTGAACACTGTGCATTGCATGGCATCAAGCTCTCCTCTTGGCTCTGTAGCACTGCTTTTCTGTGCTGTCGCTCAGCACCATGCCAGGCTTCTGAAGTACCACCGAAACAGCATCAGCACAAGTTAGGAAAAGTTCCATGACTAGATAATCAATAATTATTCTAGGCCTTGTAGGTTTCAAAGGACTAGGTAGGCATCCTATGTATTAAGGATATGATGCAGGTATTGTAGCTGCAAGGAAACATTGCAGTGACCATGTCAGGAGGTCCCAACACAAGGTCACTGCACGGTAAGAATTACATTGGTAACTACAATGAAAAGGAGCAGGGCTGGCGTTGAGCAAATGAGTCAGCTAGGTGAACAATGTCAGCTGTGACTTTGTAGGAGCTCCAATAATATTTTACATTTAAATTTTGTCTTGTTTAATTTTTAAAATTCATTATTTTTTGGCACCGTGACTTGAATCCTGTACCTTATTCTTTGTATGAAAACACTCTACATGGCTAGTTTCTCCATTGTTTTCACAAATTGAACATTTAATGCATGGACTTTATAATGACTGTTTATTAAAATGTATTATTTCATAGTCATTGAGAAATTGATTGGTTTCCTAATTACATTGTCGTTTAATTGCATCATGGTATTTTGACTATAATCATCTCCTAAAATGAATAATATAAAAACAAAATGTACAATTAGTATTATCACAATTACAGAAGGTGAGGAAAAAATATTTTAGGAGAAATTTACTAAAAAAAAAATCAACTAAAGACCTTGAAAAGGCTCTAGCCACAGAAAACATATGTAAATGCTGGTGTAGAAATATAACAGACATAGATGTGGCAAATATGTTGTTGAAAGATGCCATTTTCAAAGAATGAAGATTATTAAAATAAGATGTGAAGGTGAAAATGGCCAAAGTAGAATAAAAAAAAAACAAAACAAAATAAACAAACAAACAAAAAACCAAGAGATACGGGAAACAGAGAGAATGGGGAGATGTAAACAAAAAGAGGAGACAGAAGTTTTATGGGTCTCTTGATTAATTGTAACCCCTCGTTAAGTGGCTTTTGCTAAGTTCACAATCCTCATAATATGGACACCACCTTCAGAACACCCAGCAAGATTGTGAGTGACAATCAACTATCTTGCTGGTTGTTCTTTCCATGTCCATAAAGACAGACAGTATTAAATTCTAACCCAAGTACCTATTCAATAATCATTCGTGAGTACTAAGATACATGGATGACTGGACAGCTGTTCTACTTCCTCAACACACAATATTTTATCCTATCATGATCATGCCTATGTAACTGCAAACTACATTTGTATGCTGAGCATTTCATGGGTAAATTGTTTCCTTCCTTTCTGCTTGTCACCATGTACTAAGTCTAGACATTGAGTTTAATACGCTTAAGGGGAAATTATCCAATGGGTATTCTGACTCTTGTATTGATATTTCCAGAGTGCATAAACATACTTTTAAACATAATGATTGATAGAGAATACTTCAGATGGCAGTAAAACCTACAAAATAATGAACAAGATAAGAAGTTTTGACAAGAGTATGAAGCTGTTCAAAACCTCTGAGCTAAGGGTATTTTATTTAGGGTTCCCTGTTGAATCTAATCTTTGAGAAGTTGGGGTGTGTAGACAATTAAGAGCAGTTTTGAACACAAGTGCTGACATACCCACGTGAGTGTTGTTCTATTCTTTATCTGCTAAATATCTTTCAACATATTTATATTTTTATTTCTTCCTTGGGAAATGTATTTCCTTCATTTGTGATTCAGTTCCATCCAGAAAACTTCCTGGAATTCAATCACAAGTGGTTCTGTTGGTATCTTTAATTTTCTTTATAGGAAGCAAGAACTGAAAACAACAGCAATTGGATCTGCAGTTATTATTTGTACCAATAAGTTTATGCTATCTCTCAATAAAGTAACTGACTCAAGCTTTAAATCAATGTGTTTAACTATGGCTTCAACTATATGTCCGTTTGTTGGTACCTACAGTTCTTATATTAGTGTATATTCATTTTAAACTTTGTTTACATTATTTTGTATTTCTACACACGAATTCATTTTTCTAACAATGATGCATTACTATCAAATTGGCATAACCAACCATGCTTATATCATTAATAATATTAATTCAAAAATAATTAAATGTAGTTAATGAAGGTATACACAAATTTTGTCTTTCCTTCATTCTTCAGTGAATCTGTTATTATTCATTTCTGTTTTGAGTAAAGGTTAGAAATTATAGAACATATGATACTTTCAACATGTACTTTTAAAAGTTTATAAAAATAACTGTGAATGCTTACATTAATAACTGTTTATAACATCTTTTCAATAGAGGCACTAACATAAATTGATGTTATTTTTAAAGTGATATATTTAAAATGTTCATTTCCTAACCATGCTAAAAATTATGAAGTTACTGCATAGTATGTCCTTAGAGATTATTTTTCCATAATATCTTTTTGGAAGTATTTGTAAAAAATATTTATTTTTAATGCTCTACCAGTAAAACATAATTTATACACTAATGCACAATGGCTTGCTTATATCCTTAAAATTTTTACAAATATAATGGAAAATAGAAGAAAAATAAGTATATATGTCAACATCTTGTATTTCTGTTCAAAATAAAACAAGACTGAATCATATGTAAGAAATTTGGATTATGCATTTGGTTTTTATTTAAAGTATACCGATGTCCACTTCTGTGACTCACCAGAAAAAGCCTTGATGCCACATTAAAACCAATCCTTCTGTGACTAATAGGCATTTTATAGTAATCTTACATTTATTTCTCTATGAACTTATAATTATTTTCTCTTTAACTATGTACAGAGGCTTTAAAGGCATTGAAGTATAATTAACACAAACAAGCGTGTATTTAAGAGGCATGTGTTTTTCAGATGCGTCCTTGATAAAGTTAAAAATTATGACATTCATTCTCTGCTCCTACCTATCTTCATTCAGCAAGCATATGACATATGGATTTTTTTGAGACAGTGTTTCTCTGTGTAGCCTTGGCTGTCCTTAACCTGCATTGCACACTGCACTGGCCTCGAATGCACAATGATCCACCTGCTTCTGTCTCCCAAGTGCTGGGATTAAAGGTATGCACCACCACGCCCTACATATGACCTTTGAAATTTATAGAGTAACATAGAATTCCTATCCTGTCTTGTGAGACATAAGACAAAACCTGGAATAAAATTGAAGCATTCTGTAAAATCCTTTGAATAAATATGAGAGTCTAGCCCATAAAGAGTTTCATCTGACCCAACAGTACGGTGATAAAAGGAAAAAAAAAAAACCCTTCTGAATGTAATACACTTTTTAATATTCTTAAGACACAGTCTAAAAATCACTTAGTAGTGTATTTCCCTTTCAATGGACCATGAAACAAAATATTTTAGATTCCAGTATGAAAACTAAGCAGTTAAAAGATATTTAATAAATGATTACAAATGGGACAAGAGAGAGAATCCTTACCATTGTGACCCCCAGAGGCCCACCTAATTTTTTTTTGGTTTTACTTACCTGATCAGAAAAAAGAAGAAAATGTATGTTAAAAAGCTATATTTTCAGTTTTTAATGTTTTCTTTTCTTGAGTACTTTCGGAACATAACTAGAAAGTTAGATCACCACAGCACAAAACCAGCTCCCAGTGACCACTTGATCATGGTGGCCTAATAGTGCTCAGTCCTCAGTAGGTTCATCATGGGAATTCTGCATTGAAATCCCCATGGTAGAAAGAATGAACAGATACTAAAGTTTAATTAAAGAATAAAATTAAAGGGCAAATAAGCACCTATGCCTTAAAGCACAACCCATATTTTTTTTTATGGATAATCACTATTCTCGGGCAGTTGACTGTCTTTAAATTATAAATTTCTTTTTCTAATATCAGTGAGCAAGTGGCAATTATTAGCACATCAAGTAGACCAGTATGTCATTGCTATAGCACACAGGGAGGATAAAAATTTAATATCGCTATTGCATTTCTTGATTAGAATTAGACATATACCATGACATTTATGACAAGGTTGCAAAGTGGAAATACAATATACATTTGAGGCAATAGATAAAAATTAGAAGTTCTACAGCTTGACTTGTTTAAATCTGTACCAGAACATTAGGCACTGAATTTCTCCTCTGAGACCAGGCATTGCAAGGGCTTGTAACTTTCTTCAGAAAATAATGTTTAAAGGATTTTACATTTCATAAGAGAATCTATAAACAAAATATAACTGATTAGTGTCAAAAGTATATCACCTAACTGATTTCAGAAATTACTACTTTTTAACAATATTTTTAATGATTATTTGGGAAATTTACACAATGTCCCTTCATCATAATTACTTGCACATTAATTCTCTAAGGTCCACCCTCCCACCATTGATCTGTCCCCTACATCCTGCAAATATACCAAGTACAATTTGTGTTGCTCTGTGGAGGAAAGTCTTGAGTGGATGTAACAACTGCCAATAAAGCACTGTTTAGCCAATGAGCTGGGCAGAAGGACAGGAAATGGAAGGAGGGACTTCCTGGAGAATGGGCAGAGCCAAGATTGACAGTTGAGAGGGAAGAGGGTGGAAAGCGGAGGAGGACAGGGAGAGAAATAGCGAGAGGATCAACATAGTGGCAAGTGCTTGGGGTATATGTATGTTATGAGCTTTAGAGTACTTTCTTTATGTTAGTTTAGGAGTAGATTTGTATCAGTTTAGATTCTGCCCAGCTTAGTGCTGGCAGCTTTAATGTACCTTTCAGACGCTGTGTCAGTTTTTAGCCATCTAAGGCCAAACCGATACATTTTACTATAACAAAATTGGGAAATTTATACAATGTACCCTCAATCATAGTTACTTCCACATTAATTTTCCAAGGTCCACCCTTGCACCATTGAGCCCTTCCTTACATCACCCCAAATACGCCAAGTACAATTTGTGTTGCCCATATACTCATTGTAACATGGTCAAATTTCCAGGGCCATCACCTTAAAGATATATGACTCTTTTCCCATTTCTCCACCATAAGCTATTGAGTGTGAAGAGCTACACTTGAACATCTTTATTGTATTTGTTTGGAGGTAGTTGTGACACAGGGTGTCTCAGTGTAGTCCTTTCTGTCCTGGAAGTCATTCTGTAGGTTAACACCACTTGGCTATCAAAAATTTTAAGGAGTCTCTTCAGTAGCTTCCTGAGGCCACGCCAATGTCTTCCACTGAGAACCAATAAAGTAGCCCAGCTAGGAAAAAGTAATCCAAAATCAGGCAACAGAGTCCACATCAGAGACAACCCTGCTCCAATTCCCCAGGGATACTCATAAAGACCAAACTGCCCATATGCTACATGTGTAGGGGGCTTAGGTCCAGTCCATGCTTTGGTTGGTGGTTCAGTCTCTGTGAACCCCCAAGGGCCTAGGTTAGTTGGTTCTGTTGCTCTTCTTCTTGTGTTCTTGTTAGCTCCGGGTCCTTCTATCCTTCCACCAACTCTTCCACAAGACTTCCAGAGCTCAGCCAAATGATTGACTGTAGGTCTCAGCATCTATTTAGATCTGCTTCTAGCTGGAGCCTCTCCAAGGACAGTTATGCTAGGCTCCTGTCTGCAAGCATTTAATAGAATCAGGGGTTGGCTCTCTCCCATGGGGTGGGTCTCAAATAGAATCAGTCAGGTGGTCATCCCTCAATTTCTGCTATATTACATCTTTAACCTTGCACATATTGTAGGCAGGGTAAATTTGTGGATGGATTTGTGTCTCTCCCTCTCTACTGGAAGTTCTGCCTGGATATAGGAGGTCTCCATATTCTCCACTGCTAGGTATCTCAGCTGGAGTTACCTTAATATCCTCCCAAGAGCCTACCCTGGTGTAGATCTCCAGCTTGTTCCAGAGATGCCTCCCATTGGTTTTTCTTCTCTCTCCCAGAGCTCTCACCTCCAATCCTAACTATCCTCACTATTAAAACCAAAGAAATCACGAAAATTTCAGGCAAATGGATGTAAATTACTGTTTTGGGATTTTTCCCTTGGTGTTTTGAAACAGGATTTCTTTTTGTAGCCTTGGCTGATGGAGACTCATACTGTAGACCAGGGGGGCCTTGAACTCATATTGGTCTGCCTGCCTCTGCCTCCTGAGTGCTTGGATTAAAGGCTTGCGCTGCCACACCCGGCTTAAATTACTGTTTTTTAAGTGAGGTGTACCAACTACTTTAAATAAAAACAAGTAATACATGGACGGAGCAGGTTTTATTCACATATTTAAAAATGTGTATCAACAGTTACAGAAAAAAAGGAAATGAACTTGAGATAGAGCAAAGCGCCATCCATGAGGAAATTTAGGAAGGAAAAGGAAAAGAGAAAATTTGGTAATTATTTCAGTGTATTGATAAACAGAGTTCTCTGCAAAATGAACCCACTCCTATAGTGTCAGAACGTCACCTACGCCTACGCTCTCAGATACTAGCACTGGAGAAGCAATGAACTATTGGAAAGAATGAAGGCTTTGGCACTAGTCTTTCCTCTATCTGGACATATATAATCTGATTCATCTCATATCTTGGTTTTACGGACTAATTCAAAACTTGACATTTTTTCCAGGATATATGAGTGAGTTCTCAGAGATTGTTGTCACATTTATCTGATTATCAAAATTGCCTAGCTCTTAGCAAAAATTCTGTTTTTTGAAAATAATTCCATATTTTCAATATACATACTGATGTATTACATACCAACATTTTTATACATATCCATAGTGTAAACTGAAAATATTTGTAGCATAACCTCTTCCTGTCTTCATTGACTGCCATCTTTGTCCTATGTTCTCCTAGACAGTTGGTATTGCTGATAATTTTGTATCGTATATACATACTTTTGGTACATACATACATACATACATACACATGTAAGTGGTCTTAGATTTTCTTTGTCCATTTCTTAATAATTGGAAAGCTAGGTTTGTTTATTAATATAACCATTGTAAATAGTGCTGCAATAAACATTGTACATAAATATCTCTGTTAAAAGTTTGCTTACAATCTTGTGGGTAATTACAAGTGGTATAATGGTTTGTACGGTAGATTTTGTAATAGTTTTATTTATTTATTTAGAAATATTCATACTGATTTTCTTGGTGGATATTTGATATTACCATTAGTATGTAATGGCTTCCTTTCAGCCATCATGCATCTTAGCCTCTTTGTTGGTTTCTTAATGACTGACATTATGTCTGAGGTAAAGTGGAATCAGAATGTATGTTAATTTTTGCTTTCTTTAATGCATAGTGAGGTTGAATATATGTTTATCTTGATTTTTCATGTATATCTTTAGAGACATTTATCCGTTTTATTAGCCATATACTTATTAAATTATTTATTTCTTCTTGTTTAGTTTTAAAATTATTCATATATTCTAGATATTAATCTTCTTCTAGGTAAATAGCTAGCAAACATTTATTGCTATTCTATGGTCTTTCTCTTTACATGATTAACTGTTTTTGTTCCTATGCATAGGACTTTACAAATCCATGAGATCGATTTTTTAAATTATTGATGTTATTTCTTGAGCAAATAGGTAGAGCTTGTCTCCAGAAATTCCATGCTTGTGCTTATATCGTGTCCCCCTTCCTTTCCCAAAAAGGTTTTAAACTAAGGTATTTTATGAGTTTGCACTTGATTTAAGAATATAGTTTTATTCTTTTTTATTAAATATTTTTAATTTCTACACATACATTTATGTTATTATACATATACACAATAAACTACCTACAGTAAGAAGAACCATGAAACAATTCGGATTTATATAAATGTTACATTTTAGTGTTTTTGGCTATTTGTATTTGACAGCCTTGGAGAAAACATACTTTCTATCTTGGTGCATCTAAAATTCTGAATGTAAACCAATATATATCATGTCTCATCATTATCGACTTGAAACATCTATCTAGACCTAAAAACAACTAAGCCCATAAACAAGTAAGCTTAATTTTAAAACTAAACTATCTGGTCTTCAACCCCATCAGAGACTTGAGAAGGAATAAAATTAATTACCTGAGTATACAGAGGGTACAGGTTAGCAGCTTCCCAAATGAGAAGATGACAGAGACAGTTTACTGCCTGAACAGTGCCCCCAAACTCTCTCTATCATGTTGGCACATCATCTTCAGCCTTCTGGTCCAATATATCTGACACACATATTTGTGAGACCGGAACTATTGAGGACTTGCTTACCCTGTCTTCGAAGAGTTTGGCCATTGACTCTGTTTCCCAGCGTGCCCATTTAGAAATTTTTATTAAATATTTTTATTTTTTACATATACACATTTATTATCACACAGATCTCTGTAATAAACTACTTATAGCAAGAAGAACAATGACATAATCAGGAATTGCATAAATTGCGTTCTTAGTATTTTGTTATTTGGATTTGACAGCATTGAAGAAAACATCTTTCCTATCTCGGTGCATCTAAAATTCTGAATGTAAATCAATCTCCATCACATCTTGTCATTATCAACTTAAACATCTATCTAAACCTAAAAACATCGTAACCCCTTAATAACTAAGCTTCATTGTAAAACTAAATGACCTGGTTGTCAACCCCACCAGAGACTTGAGAGGGACCCTTTTTTAGGTAGAATTCTGTCTGTGGTAGAAATGAGGACATTTTGTCCAGTGGTTTGTCTGCAACATTTGAATCTATATCCAGAAGGAGATTCTTTGATGCTCATCATCTTTGTTGAGGTAGACTGGGTGTTGCCAGGAGTTATCTATCCTGTCTCATTGTCAATTAATCTTTAAAATAATAAAACCTTTTAAGTGCCATATTCTGTATGTCTCTCAGGTTTTTGAATACATTATCTATTTTACTTTATCCTTTTATAGAATCATATCTATTTGTTGCACCTAAGATGCATATTCTTGTGATAAAAATAAACTGGTAATTGACATTACCATGATTTGACCAAGTAGCATTTAACTTGTATATCTTTACTTATCCTAAAGAGCCTCCTCTTCTACATGTAGGAATTCTTTCTGAGCAGCATTTGGTAAATGTACTTCTTTTTCTGCAATGTGCAATTTTTTTTATATGTTTGCTATAACAGCATTCATGAATAGACATATTTTAATAACTTTAAATGCCACTGCATGACTGAATAGCTCAAGAAACAAAAATCTATCTACCTCTTTTCTACAAGAAACTTAACATAAACTATAGGTACTTCCTTAGAAAAAAGAAGGGACAAAAGGACTCTAGTTAGGTGAGACAAGGAGGCCAGCATGCACTGTTGTACTAAGATATGACCATAGAACTTAAAGCTAACCCAATCAGGAGAGTTAGACGCTTCACTCCAATCTAGGGAACAGTTAACAAAGAAGACGTTACTATCCTAAATTCATATGCATCAAAATTCTGGCACATTTACATTCATAAAAATTGTGCTACTGACTTTAAAGACATAGGTTAATGTATTAGTTAATCTATTGTAGAAAATTTTTGTATTGTACTTTCTCCAATAAACAGGTCATCTGGGCAAAAACCAAGCACCGTAACCCAAACAAACAAAAAAGCCAGAAACATCAACGACAAAAACACAAGAAAAACATCCGAATTAATTGAAATCATACACTGACGACTCTTCTCTGTGGTTTCTTTAGGGTATCTTATGTGTAGAGTTATAATAGCTGGAAATAAGGTTACATTAAGTTTTTCATGCCCATTCTTCTAATGTCTTTAAACTTTTCCAAAGAATTAAAGCAATATATTATATAAGACTGAAGAAAGAAGACACCTTTGCCTTATTAATGATTTTGGCATACATTGTAGGAGGCATGGAGGTTCTTGTGCTCACATATAAAAACTGAGATGGACCAGGAGTGTTAAAGACAGGGTTGTTCCTTCAAAGGAAGGGATCCATAACCTGTTACCTACCCACAGACTGGAAGCAGACACAGGTAATAGGCTAGAGGCATTTGCACTGTCTGTTAGCCCAAGGTCACATCAGATTCTCCACCAGACCCTTATGAGCTTATTTTCCTCAGTCAAGCTATAGAAGTAGTCTTTTAATTAATTTATTTATTTTATTGAAAAATGAAATCATTCATATTACATCTCATTTACTATCCCATTCCAGGTATTATCCAATTCCTCCCTTCCTCCCAATTTCACTCAATTCCCCTTCCTTATGACTTTGACTGAGGGGGACCTCTGCCCCCTGAATATGATGCTAGGGTATCAAGTCTCTCCTTGGTAGGCTGCTATCCTTCCTCCGAGTGCCATCGGGCCTCCCCATCAAGGGGACATGGCCAAATACGGGGCACCAGAGTTCGTGTGAAAGTCAGTCCCCAGTCTCCACTTGACTGTGGGGAATGTTCTGTCCCTTGGCTAGATCTGGGTAGGGGTTTGATGATGACAGCACGTATTGTCCTTGGTTGGTGCCATAGATTGAGCAGAACCCCTGGGCCCAGATCCGCCCATCATAGTGTTCTTCTTGTGGGTTTCTAGGACCCTCTGGATCCATGTATTTCCCTATCTCCTATATTTCTCTCACCTAGAGTCCCAATAGGATGTCCTCACCTCTATCCCCCTTTCCTTGTAAGGTGTCACATGTACTTTACAAAGAGTTTAGATGTAGTCAAGTCTGGTATTTATTCAGTTTATTTGCCCCTCAAGGAGATTTACATATACTTTGTTGTCCACAGGAGGTTGAGCTATTCATAATGAGGAAAGTTTTCATCAGATTATGCTGTTCTTAAATTTGCCTAAAATAAAATACTTGAGGTCAGACTCCTGATGTTTGGACCAACACCTAATACTTAGCCCTCTTAAATAGAACTGGCTTCTTGCCTCTGCAACTGTTATTTTGCTGGTTGTGGAGATCACAGAGAACCTTGCAATACATGGCTGAATTTTCTTTTCCCTATCGAGCATGATATTGACAGAAGATTTGCCATGTGTACTATTTATTATGTTGAAACATAATCTTTATTTTCCTAGTCTATTAAATGATTTTCTAAAAGTGTAGGAATGTTTTGTCATCTTTTTTACTGAAGATTTTTTCATATATCATATTCTGTTTTCTTTTTGTAAATTTTAATGTGAATTCAGTAGAATTTATTCAGATTATATCTGGAATGTTATCTTCTTGCTTGTGTCCTCCTGTTCTTGACCTACCTCCCTCTTCTACCCTATTCCCCTCACCTAGACCTCTGACAGAAGGGTACATCCTCCCCCATCATATGACAACAGCCTATCAGGTCTCATCCGGATAGTCTGCTTCTCTTTCCTCTGTGTTCCCACCTGGCCTCTTTACCGTATAAGTCATATTCTTAAAATGATTTTTCTTCTCTCAACTTCTCATAGATCCTTCCCATTCCCCACCCACCCATGTTTACTTTTTCTTTCTTTCTTTCTTTTGAATAGAAAATAGGCATTTAAACAACATCAATAATAAATAATGGTAAAAGAAAAAGAGTAGAACAAAACAAAACAAACAAACAAAGCAAAGAAGCCAAAGAAAAATCACAAGAAACACATAGATGAAGGGATACAAATATCCTAGACACACTTGTGTCATCCTCTAACTTGGTGCAGATCAAAAAGACTGTGGAGCTGAGAGAAGTCTGGAGCCAGATGCCACTGAAATTTGGACAATACTCATAATATCTAATTTTTAGCAGTATCAAAGTGCTTGAAAAATGAAAAATGACACATATATATGAACAAAATTGCACAAACCTAAGTAATGAAGAAACATGAAAAAATGTAATGAACATTAAAATGAATGCAAATAGGTTATATCATAAATTAAGAAATATTAGTCAAAATCAGAAAGACAAATATCATATATTTTAGCCCATATGCAACATTTTAGAGGGGCAATATAAAGATTGGTGAGCAGAAAGAGAATTATAAACTGAAATAAAATATTTGATCTGTGGATAAAATATACCAGTACCTGTAAAAGAGACAAATTATCAAAAATTGTATGAAATAAAAATATACAATAAGGTTATAATAGTATCTAATAGCAAAATTGAGTCAGTAATTACTAATTTCTGAAAACATGAAAGCAATTTTATGAAGAATTATGGAAGAATGGATACTAATTGTTCAAAATTTCATGAAAAGGTAAAAGTATAGATACTTGACCATTTTATATGACCACTATGCAGATATAATACCTATAAACATTATAAAAGTTTGAAACAGAAATTTACCTATTTTGATCACAAATGGAAAAAATTTAAATTATAAGCTTATTAAATTCAATAATTATGCAAACTATGGTCATGGACTACTGCTATTTTTATTCTAACTATTCAAGGCCAAATAAATGTTTTCTGATGAATTAATGCTATTCTTCATATTAATATGATTACACCAAGTGATTCATCAAAATTATGTAATTTTGTTTGTGGTAAAACCAACATCTTATGATTGAAAAAATTATTATCAAGCTAAAAACATAATTAAATTTCCTCAATTTGAAATAAATATATGTAAACGCAAATAGTTTATATTATAATTAAATGTAGAAAAGTTGGAGACCTGTTTCAGCTTTATGTTTAAGTCTATATTTCTAAAAATTAATTGCATATCCTATGGCCTAATATTTCCAGAAGAAAACCAAATATAATAAATATCGTTATGCTTACAATGAGTAGACGAGTTAGTTAATAGAGAGCAGTCAATTTACAAGTGTCGAATTCAATATAAATTATGTAGCTACTCTAAAACTAAAAGCAATATATATACATGCATGCTTACATACATACATACTTACATAAGTAATGATCTGCTTGAGCTTGTGTAGGTCTTCTGAGTGCTAGCACAACTTTTGTGAGTTCGCTTGTGCAACTGCACTCATGTGTTCCAAAGATACCGTTTTTTGTAGTCTTCTACTCTAGCTTTTACAATCTTTCTATTCCCTTTTCTGAAATGACCCCTGGGCCTTGGAAGAAGATAACGTGCTACAGCTGTCCTTTTAAGGATGAGCATTCTTCAGTCTCTTATTTATGCATCATGACTAATGGGATATACTGGGAAAAATGAAAACATTTCTATGATGAGGGTCTGAGGGATCCATGCATCTATGGCCATGACAATAAATCTTTGGGAGGTTATTTATGATGTTTATTTAGCAGACTAACAATAGCAGGTGCGACCCTAAGGCTAAGGCTTTTCTAGATACAGGTTCTTGCCTCAACAATAGTGCCAGATATGGGTTTTATCTTGTAATACAAGACGTAATCCAGTCAGACAGTGGTTGATAACTCTCAGGACCTTTATGCCACTAGTTCACAGTGGGCATGTCTTGCCATGCCAGCCATAATTGTTAATTACAGAATCAGTTATTAGATAACACTGAGGATGACTTTTCTCCATTGGTGGCATCCATAGCACCTTCTCCCAGCACTAAAGTTATCCAATAAGGATGGAGACTTCCAGGTCTATATTATCTGGTTTGGTCCACGTCTTAGGTTCAATTATGTGGTATTTTAAACAATTAACTTCTGGAGGACAACTAATAAAATTGGTAATAGCTTGTAATATTTGGGTATCTGCAGGAAACCAACGTCTAACTGTTCCAAAAGTGTCAACCCATTCTTGGCACTGAAGTTTTTTGTTTTGTTTTATTTTGTTTTGTTTGTTTGTTTTGTTTTTAGTTAGCCTGTAGTGCCTATCAAGCACCTTCGCACCCATTATTGGGTAAACTCTTCTTTAACACACACCTTCTCTGTCTCTCCCTCCTCTCTCTTTCTTCTTTTCAAGGAATATATGCAGTAGCAAGTAAGGTTCCATTTGATTTTTTCTAAAAGAGCTTTAGTGTTATTTATCAGTCCATGTATTCCTTCCTCTACTATGTGCTAATATTCCCCATCCCAATTTGATCCTTACAGTTTTCATATTCTCTTTAAACTAGTATATCACTATGTTCCTCTTGAATGGCCCTCAATGGCTTTTGACTAATTTCATGACCTCTATAGGAATTCCAAATGTAATAGATATATTGACCATTCAATGAAGCTAAACAACAAACAAACTACCTCCAAACTCCAAGCTTACTATAAGCTAGAATATAATCTAATTACATAGGTACACATATGTAGGGCAAAGGGCACAATGTAGTTAAATAGTGGAGCTCTGACATGTAGTTCTATCCACTATTGAAATGAGTTCAAGATTTCTTAAGGCAGTCTAGATAAAGATGCTGGGTGAAGTGGATAGTCACATGCAAAGGCATTTACATGAATAAACTTACAATGCAATTTTACATAATGCTTAGTTAATTATTTTAATATGCATCCACATTTGCCAATGATACTTAATATTAAATGAATGTTGAAATGTCAGTATATAGTATCCTTGGACACTTTACTGTTATGCTTTATTAGATGGAATTTTCTTTGTTTTTCATTTGCTTTCTTAACAACATTGTCAACGTTTTACCCTTAGAGTCCAATTCCCATGATAAAAGTCCTAGGGACTCAGATCACTAGCTTTCAAGTGGCTGCAAACTGCACATAGTACCAAACAGAGAAACACTTCTTAAGAGATGCAATAGTGCTAGCAAATATGGATTTCTGTTGCCTTTATTCTCATTAGTCAGGTAAGTGGCATGCTGCAATTTAAAGTCAATAGCCTACTAAAATTAGCAGTTATTTTTCTTGTATGAGCAATGCCTAGGGCTTCAGTCACAACAAAATTATTCTTTGTTCTTCTTTTTCATTTAAAAGCATTTATTGATCATTCACTTACATTGAACTTCCATAGAGAAGTCAAACTTTTCACGGCTTACTCTGTCTAGTTTTTAATCTTGCTTTTCTTGGGCATTTCTGGGTCTATATTGTATTTTCATAAAGATTGCCTAAGAACTTAGAAACTTGTTTTTAAATGACCTTTTTTTTCAGATTAGCCATATATTTACATATATTTGCAATTAGCCATATATATAATTTTTTTAGAGAAAGTAGTTCTTCTGGTATCAGTTTTCGCTAGCATCAAGATGGAGGGCACATGTTCATTATCAATAAAATAGTATCATCAATTAACCTTTCATTTATCTGCTTCCTTATGTTTATAGTTACCAGAACATCACCTTTCTCAAACTCACAGTCATTACCATGGACTATAACTTATTAATAAGATACATTTCAATTTCCAGTTGTTCATGAACTTAGTACAGCTTTGGGAAAATAATGATTGTATATGATAGTACAGAATATGTGATATAGCATATTTAATTATGATGTCATGGTGTAATGGAAGGCTATGTAATTCAGAATTAACTAGAATGTCATTACTGATGAACTGACATAGGAGAGAATTTTTGCAATATGTAACCGGATAATAAAAAACACTAAGAGATATTTGGAATAAAATGAAGAAACATATATTCAGTAATGTAATAACAAATGATGTTTGAGATGGACAGGGCAGAAGCTTGGGAGAAAGGCAAAAGAAAGATTGCATGATCTTTTCTGCTGTACTAAAAACGTCTGCAAGCAGAAATCACTTGAGATTATAAGCAGTGAGTGTAACAAAGAAGCATCAGGAAATATTCTATGTGTGAGCATTTCAACTGCCTCTCCATTAGAGTTTATGGTCTTTCTTCTTGCTCTTTTCTATTTTCTCCTGTATCTTTCTGTTCTGTGTCCATATCCCATCTCCTCTGTTTGCTACTTTTCTCTACTTAACTAGTATCCACTAACTAACTGATGTGTAATTTTAGAGAAAGCTAACACTAGATTGTTTCACAAACTTGAGTTTAGTGTTAGTGATAAATCTCTTGCTGACGATGTTCTTTATTGAATTGTGATATTTCACAAGAATATCACTGTTTTCATATTTGCAACCTATGTTATAATTTTTAAAGTTTGTGTGAATGATTTTGACATTACTACGTGGAATTTTAGGGTTGTTTATCTGGATCCTCTTCTTCTGTAAAATAAACCACTTTTAAGTTGGCAGAATACAAGGTTGTTTTAGCCATCTAGATAACACATGAATATAAACTCAGGAAGTAAAAACCACATGGAAGCCTGTATTTCCAGATTCTCCAATGGTGGTACTTAATGTGCACTTTTGAATATTATTTTTCGTTCAAATGGAATTTTTCTATTACTAATTTTATTTTAAGTTCTCCAAAATTCAAATTGTAAATATTTTAAATTTACATGTGAAAAATGGTTTATCTAATAACTTTAAACTATCCTATTTGATAAATGAACAATTATGTATTTAATAGATTGATTTGCACTATTCAAAAATAATAATATATAATATATGTTGTGGAATAAATGTTACTTATGCATAAAACACTTACTTTTGGTGATAGATTCCTAGAAATCAACTTAGTTTCTCATTTTAGTAATTTTTTTCAATTTATAATCTAAGAGTGAAATAAAATATTTTATTCTGGAATCTTGATAATACTGTGAATTCTTTCTCTCATGTACGTCTATCTCTTTCCATGAATATTTGTCTATGTTTTTCTTAATTATGTTGACTATTAATCTAAAATCCAGCAAAATACCAATGACTGATAAGGTAAATAAACCTAGTTGTTAATAAAGCTATTAGCCTTGTGTGAATATTTTGTGAATTACCTGCACATACCTTCCTTTGCCTTAAAATTATACCTACTTGTTACAGCACACGTTTATAAAGCATAATAGTATAAATGGTGATAGTTTTTCAAGCTATAATTAATTAGTAATAAATTTTGATATATACAAAAAAGCCAAAGTAAATTGGTCAGTTGTTCAACCATTTAGAAAAAAATAAATCTAATACCATTGTTTTCTATCAGTGTGTGCACATACAGTGAATATGTTTGTTCATGTGTGAGTGCACGTGTGTGTATGTAAGCAGATCCTTGTGCACGTGCCTGAATGTTTGGAGGTCAGTTAACATTAACAGGTGTTGTTCCTTACATGCCAGCTATCTTGGTTTTGTTTGAGTATGTGTGAGAGAGATAGGGTCACTCACTGGCTGGCCGTAGGCTCACGACTGGATAGTCAGTGAAACTTATGGATCTTCCTGTCTGTCTACTGGAACTAAAGGCTCGTATCACTACGCTTGGGTGATACCAGGCTTTTTTACCTTGGTTCCCTGGATGAAATTTAGGATCTCATGCTTGTATAGCAAGCACTTTATGCACTGAGTCATCTCCTCAGACCTCACTTTTGATCTTGATGCTTTTCTAAGCTTTATTAAAAAAAAAATACAGAATGTAAAACTTTACACTTTTGAATGTAAATAATTTTGGTTCCTCACTTTGAATGAGCAAAAGTTTTAGGAGTAATTATAGCTTCTTAGATGGGAAATAAACTGTCTTTTACCTCTGTAATTTTACCTCCATGTCTTGCTTAGTGTTTTTCTTGAATTTAAATTATAAAAATTTAACCGATACATAAAATACTGTAGGATTTCACAAATGCTCTGACAAAGGTATAGATAAGTATATATTGTGTTTTATTCAAATCAGAATTAACTGAGCAATCCTCTGAATTATTTGTCATGACGTTGTAGAAATGTCTATTTTCTTCTTCTTCTTTCTAATGTTCTTCATTTCCTATCTACATAATCTTCACTGAGTTGCCTATTTGACCTGCAATGTTTTGGCACTGACATCTGCTCCTACATTCTAACCACCATCATGATCTTCCTATCTTGTTTTGTTTCCCAGCATTTTATTATGACAGCAAGGTGTTTGTGCCAATATATTCTACTTTGTGAATATTCAGTATACTTTTTTTCAGGTAGACCCAGGCTTGGTGTAAAGTGCCACATAAGGAGAAGAAGTAACATAATAAAAAAATTACTGTCAGTGCTATGAGTCTAGAGGGAAGTTTGGAAGGAATAATGCCATGGGGTAAACAGTTATGTGTGGGCTAAACAAATTATTTGATTTGGTTTCATAAAGATGATAAAGTTTACAGGTTAAGACATAAAAGGTAAATTGATATATTTGTCTATATAAAAATTAATATTTGATCATGTTTTTGAAACTTGTCAATGTCAATATTATATGCTTTAAACTATTAAATATATGTACAGTATCATAGAGATAATCAACTATCAGGTAAGCATGACAAAAATCATCTTTTTTTTTTTTTAGGAATATAACTCCTAAATACAAGCTTCTTATGCATTTTGTCTCATCACATTTTTATGTAAAATACATTATTCACCTTCTTACATAGCATTTGTTTTGGTTTACTTGTATTTAGCTTTTTAATATTAATTTTAATGGTCTCTTTTAAAGAAGCTATATTGAGTTACAGACTGATTGTCAATATGGGAAACTCTACTGTTCCCATGTGGCATTATTCACAAATTTCATCTGATTATGAAGAATTTGAGAACACGAATAGAAATCAGTAAGATTTCTCCTACTGTTTGCTTCTTCAGATAGTACAAAAGTAGATTTACCATTTTCAGGGTGACTATGAGTCTATCCTTTGATGAAACAGTAAAGTTCTTAATATAAGCACTTAATCCAATAATTTACTGTTAATGCATTATCCTTGTCTCAAGATTACTGCCTAGGCCATTTCAAACCTCAGGCACTCTAATTCATTTTCTGTGGTAACTGTTACTCTCTGACAGATTGTAGGCATATACCATTGACATAAACCAACCATTCACCTATGTCTTTTTTTTAATCTTACTCATCAAGGTTTTGTCTACACTTAAAACTATTTACCCTTCAGGTATTCAATCTGCCTACAATTTTCCAGAAACAGGACCACTGTCTTACTGAAGAACATAACATCATATTTGGAATATAATAGAATCTCATAGTTAATATTAGTAGATTAGAGGCATATTCTTCAAAGTATGGAAGAACATAAAGACTTATTTTCCTAACTGGCCCATATTTTGGAGACAATTAAGTGTGTTTGTTTAATGTTTTATTTACTTTATATTTTACTTTTTAATATAAAATTATGTATTGTAATTAGTTCACAGACAAAAGCATTCCAATGCTAGGTTAATATTTTACACTTATGGTAACTGCTTTGCTTATTTTGTTCTGGGTATTGTAGATATATCAAGAAAGACCCAATGAATGAAGGAAATTTCTCTGAAGTGTCTGAATTTATATTCCTGGGACTATCAATCTACAGACCAACACAACACTTCCTCTTTGCACTCTCTACAATATCATACGCAACAATTTTCCTAGGAAATTTCTCAGTTGTGTTTACAGTGATCTTTGACCCTCATTTACATTCGCCCATGTACTTCCTTTTAGCTAACCTTTCATTCGTTGACTTCTGTTTTTTTTTTTTTTTTTTTTTTTTTTTTTCTTTTTGTTGCTTTTATTTTATTTTTTTTTATTAATTTATTCTTGTTACATCTCAATGTTTATCCCATCCCTTGTATCCTCCCATTCCTCCCCCCCCCCATTTTCCCATTATTCCCCTCCCCTATGACTGTTCCTGAGGGGGATTACGTCCCCCTATATATTCTCATAGTGTATCAAGTCTCTTCTTGGCTACTTGCTGTCCTTCCTCTGAGTGCCACCAGGTCTCCCCCTCCAGGGGACATGGTCAAATGTGAGGCACCAGAGTATGTGAGAAAGTCGTATCACACTCTCCACTCAACTGTGGAGAATATTCTGACCATTGGCTAGATCTGGGAAGGGGTTTAAAGTTTACCTCCTGTATTGTCCTTGGCTGGTGCCTTAGTTTGAGCGGGACCCCTGGGCCCAAATCTGCCTATCATATTGTTCTACTTGTAGATTTCTAGGACCCTCTGGATCCTTTTATTTTGCTGTTCTCCCATGCGTCTCTCATTTAGAGTCCCAATAGGATGCCTTCCCCTCTGTCCCAGTTTCCTGGTAAGTGAAGGCTTTCGTGGGACATGCCCCTTGGGCTAGTATGCAGATATAAGTGAGTATATACCATTTGATTCTTTCTGCTTCTGGGTTAACTCACTCATTATGATCATTTCTAGCTCAATCCATTTATCCACAAATTTCGGGAATTCCTTGTTTTTAATAGCTGAGTAGTATTCCATAGTGTATATGTACCACAGTTTCTTTATCCACTCTTCTACTGAGGGACACTTAGGCTGTTTCCATGTTCTGGCTATTATGAATAAGGCTGCTATGAACATGGTTGAGCAAATTTTCTTGTTGTGTGCTGGAGCATCTTCTGGGTATATTCCAAGGAGTGGAATAGCTGGGTCTTGAGGAAGCCCTATTCCCATTTTTCTGAGATAGCACCAGATAGATTTCCAGAGTGGCTGTACTAGTTTGCATTCCCACCAGCAATGAAGGAGTGTTCCTCTCTCCCCACATCCTCGCCAGCATGTGGTGTCGCTTGAATTTTTGATCTTAGCCATTCTGATGGGTGTAAGATGTTCACCAACCCTACATCTGACAAAGGTCTAATATCCAAAATATATAAAGAACTCAAGAAATTAAACACCACCAAACCGAATAACCCAATTGAGAAATGGGGCTTGGAACTAAACAGAGAATTCTCAACAGAGGAGTATCAAATGGCTGAGAAACACTTAAAGAAATGCTCAACCTCCTTAGTCATCAGGGAAATGCAAATCAAAACAACTCTGAGACTTCTGTTTTTCTACGTCAACAGTTCCTAAGTTGATTTCTGACCTGTACTTGGGACACAGTATCATTTCATTCCAGGGCTGTATATTCCAGATGTTTATCCTTCATCTCCTGGGAGGATGTGAGATGGTGTTGCTGGTAGCCATGGCTTGGGACAGATATGCAGCCATATGCAAGCCTCTCTACTACATGACCATCATGAGCCCACGGATGTGCATTATACTCCTGATTGGTGCCTGGGTTATTGGTCTCATTCATTCAGTAGCTCAATTAGCTTTTGTTGTCCATTTGCCTTTTTGTGGTTCTAACGAGATAGATAGTTTTTACTGTGATCTTCCAAGGTTCATCAAATTGGCCTGCGTAGACAACTACAGAATGGAGTTCTTAGTTACAGCTGACAGTGGATTAATTTCTCTCAGTACCTTCTTCTTATTGATTGTCTCCTATATCTTTATACTGTTTACTGTATGGAATCAGTCCCTTGGCAGTTTGTCCAAGGCCCTCTCTACACTTTCTGCTCACATCTCGGTGGTGATTTTGTTCTTTGGACCATGCATCTTTGTGTACATGTGGCCATTTCCTACTGTGCCAGTGGACAAGTTTCTTGCCATCCTGGACTTCATGATTACGCCCATCCTGAATCCAGTAATTTACACTCTCAGGAACAAAGACATGAAGGTGGCAATGAAGAGACTGAGTAATAAGATACTGAACAGCAAAATTGTTTGCTAACTTCCTCACAAGAATGTACAACCTGAATAATGTATTATAAACACAAATGTTAAATGAGCCCTGCAACTTTGACATGATGTATTATTACAGATTGATAAATTTGAGTAATGTGTTTCAAGTTGGTAATGGTATGAATGCATATATATTAGTTATTTGATATATATCACATATTTATTGGATATTTGTTTATAAATAATATATTCATTATTTATTATTATATATTTGTTGGCTATTATGAAATGTATATTTTAGATTCTTTGAAAAGCATGAGTGGAAGTGAAAGTAACAAGCTATCCATTATTTCCACATCTGAAGAAATTTATCATTGCCTTCTAGACATTTCTTGTGTTGTTTTTCTTATTTGGGACTAAGTTTAATCAAAGCTGGATTCAGACTTAAAATCCTTCTGTATCAGCCTCCTGAGCACTGGGATTAAAATGTACACCATCTCATATTACTTGTGTTTCAGTTTGTGCCTGTGGTGAGTGAGTGTGTATGGTGAGACTTCATGTTGAGGGTGACGCTGAGCAGGAATAGGAAACAGATGCAGTTTGGAGTAAGAGAGGGTGCAGAGTAAAAGAAGTAAGGTGGAAAGGTTGATTTTAGGATGTACTTTCCAGAAATGTATTTAAAATGTTGAACTTACGTGGGAGCTGAGGCAGTGGGTTCTCTAGTAGCTCCCAGGGGAAGAGTAGTTTTCAAGAGTGGGTAGTGAAGACGATGGATTGTATGAGTAAAGGAGGAAAGGAAGAAGAAGAGGGAATGAAGGAGGGAGAGGGAGAGGAGGAAGAAATGGAAGGGGAAGTGGGAGGGGGAACAGAGAGTTGGAGGTGGAGGCTAACGGAGAGTTGCTCTACAGTGAAGATGACAAATGTGCCTTTAAGACATAACTCAGACTTTGATCAAACTCCACTGATATTTGAGAGTATTTGATGGAACACAGATTTACTTTCCTGCAGTGAGTTAGCCCGAAGTCTCTTGTACAGGCACAAGGAAGACCTCAACCCCTAAGGGTGTTAGGTTTGCCAAGGTTCTCTATTGTGCATGCGCACAATGTTTACCAGTATTGCCTGGCAACCTGGATTCTATCAACTGTATAGGGTGTCAGAAGCTATTTTCTCCTGGGATATAAACTTGGCAGGAGACCTTGTTGACATATTTTTATTTTTCGTAAGCTGATACTGAGTTTTGCAATTAGTGGGTCTAAGGAGAAAGCCTGGGGAAATCTGAAGGAGTTGGGAAGGTTGGGTGAGACCACTAGGCTCAACCATGAAGAAGAATCACAGGATTAAGGAAAAGACACCTATGGGTTTCTATGATGTCCCACGAAAAAATTTCCTGGACTTTTTACGTGATATGAAAAGAATTTCTGTCCCTAATGAACCCAGATACAAACCTCTCAAAAAGATTCACCGGGCTGCAAGCAAGGGTGATGCCGAGAGACTGAAGAGAATGATAAATCTTGGGAAACACAGCGTGCATGACAGAGACTTTAAGCAAAGGTAAGCAGGGCCTATGAGCTATTGGAAGGGACCTGCATCGTGATTAAGAGACCTCCTCCATTAGGTCCAAAGAGTTGGGTAAGAGAGCCAAAACGAGAAGAGGACCTCTCTGTGCTCTGCTGCCTCTCGATCCACAGCACCACCTGATGACTTGCACACCCACTAGAGGTAACTACTCTAGACCTTTCAACTCCACTTACAAATTAATCCTGATAAATGATGAATTTATCAAGTATATTTCTCTTCTCTATCCATCAATTTTTTCATCATTAATAACAAGAACAACTGTGGTGTAGTGTAGCATTCATATTTTGCAATTTTTTTTGAAATTTTTAAATTTAGTATAATTTTATTCAGATTACATACTGAATGTTATCCCCTCACTTGTATTTTCCTGCTCACACCCTCCCTCCCTCTTCTACCTTATCACCCCCCCCCCACCCATACCTATGACAGAAGGATCCTTTTTCCCCACCATATAGCCACAGCCTATCAGGTCTCATCTGCATAGCCTGCTTCCCCTTTCCCGTTCCTGCCACCCGCACAAGGGAAAGTAAACAACTAGGGGCCCCTAGAGTTCATGTCAGAGGCAGTCCCTGCTCACCCCACAACCATGGAGGATGAGCTGTCCATCGGCTGTATCTGAAGGAGGTGGGAGGTCCAGGTTTGCAGCATGCATTATCCTTGCTTGGCACAGCAGTTTATGCCAGCCCCCTTGGATCCAGAACCACTAGCCTTGATGGGTTTTGGTTGTTGTTGTTGTTTGTTTGTTTTTACTATTTTTAAAAACTTGACACTTTGCCCTCTCTAAGCAAATTATTATAGAATCCTCAAGTTAATTTTACTTAAACCTATCAGATTAAAAGTCGTCATATCCTTTTATATACTTAAAATCTTGTCCGCCAGGTAGAAAAATAGTGATAATTGTAAAGTGAGCTGTTAAATGAAAGTAGATATTCTAGAAATTTTACAAACTTCTTATTGACCCATCACCATGGTGCTCTGTGAGACAAATACTAGTTTTGATCTTTGTTTTATTGACATCAAGCATATTGCCTTTTTACTAATATAGTGAGTATTGCAAGCTAGCAAATATTTCCATTTTTTAATAAGGAGTTAATTCAGAGGTCAGAAAGGTGGAAGAATCACTTAACATTACATGTTTTAGAATTATGTTCTATTTGATATTTCAAGATTATAGGAGTAATTGTTGATTTGGTGATAGTATTCTAGAATGTCATTAAAAATTTCCTTATTTCCGTAGGACTGCTTTGCATTTTGCCTGTGCCTATGGCCAGGTAGAAATGATAAGGATTTTATTGAGAAATAATTGTGACACTGATGCTGTTGACAGGAACTCCATCACAGCTCTGATGAAGGTATATACATATTCAAATTCAGTATAACCTTGGCTTGATTTAAATGATCATAAAACAAACTTACCCCATGAACATGTCACTACATGGTGATCCCTAGGCGATGTTTTGAATTCTTTGAAAGAGCAACCTTTTTCTTGGTATAATTTCCAGGCTATAGAAGACTGGAAATATAGTTGGGCATATATTTTGTTGAAATTTGGAGCTGATCCAAACATTGTGGACCAAAATGGCAATAATTCTCTCCATTACGCGGAGTATAAAGACAACAGAATACTGGCTAATTGCTTGCTTAAATACAGTGCAGACATGGAACAAAAGAACAAGGTAAAGTTCACCCTACTATAGTCTCCAGATAATATAACATTTGTTCATGTTAATAGTAATACAGGTAGGATTAACTTCCCGTGTTAGAAATGCAAGCATTCCATGAATGAAAATATTTTTGAAGTAGCTTAATTGTTTGAAAATCTGACTTCATCTATGTACCCTTTGAAACAAGTATTAGAGTATAGAATGTTTCTGCATTGAAGGCTGGCATTTCAAAAACACTATATTTGCTCAACTTAAAGCTTTTCTGTGTCTGTATCGTCCTCACAGGGCTTTATTTCTAACTTGCATAGTATAACACACTTGGAATGCAAACCTTCCCTTGCTCTTGAAACTGTTTTAAAACACAAGCGAAGCTGAAAACGTTGTGACAAAGTTAAATCTTAGCTGCTATTGACAAGCATCCAATGATGTATTTCTCCGCGTTAAGACTGAGTCAACGAAGACAAAGCCAAGTTATGATCAGAAATATGTAGCCCATTCTCAAAATTAGTCAACTGGAGGAATACATGCCCCCAACTCCTCCGGGACCTTCTCCAATAATCACCCTATCTACTCAACTCATGGCACCCTTCCTATAAGCAAAACCCAATAAAAATAAAAAGTGAGTTTATATTCATTTTTTTCTGTGCTGTCTACTTGGGTGGCTGTCATTCTTGAGTTTCAACATGCATCAAATCTGAGGAAATTAGACTGGCAAGGATTGAGTGGTAGTTATGTAGAAAATCAGAGGAACGATTACAGAATTTATCTGCGTATTTTCCTTTTGGTTGAAGAAACAACCACAATTTAGGTGAAAATCCAACCTCTGATCTCAAATCTAAAGAGCCTGGATTGGGAGGATGAGGAGATGATATTTGCATTTCTACATATTGAAATGAAATGTGATCCTAGCTGCCTGTTCCCTGTCTGTTGCCATCTAGGGAAACTAAGAAGTTTACAGTGACTGGGTTCTTTCTCTTTTCAGTGATAGGAACAAAAATAACAATAGGTGAAGGCATGGCCATGTGGATTAGGAATGAGACAAATTCCAGGTAGCTTCCCAGTTTTAGAGCTGTGTGTTTCAGTGATCTCAGGAGAAGTTTGGACACCTGTCTCACAAGGAGAGGTTGTGATTCTGTGACTCTAATGGGCAAGAGTATAAAATTATTTCCTTGAAATTCTGAAATAGTTCCTACATAAAGACCGAATGTGTGGATTCTTTATCTCAAAATCCTAAGGAATTCTAGAAAGCCTGAGTCTGATTCCAATAATATTAGGCCAACTTTTCTCGTTAGTAAAAGAGTAAAGAATTTTCTTTCCAAACTTTAAAAAATATATATATTTACAAAAATATTTGGAAAGAAAATGGAGTGATAATGGTTGTGATTGGCTTATAGAATAATCCTTTTTGCTTCAAGAAAACAATAACTCACAACTTTTAAATGATCTTGAAAAAAATTTCTATATATTAATATTTAGGCCAATAAGTATCAAACTGGTCATTTCAAGGGATTTTTTTTTCATTCTTCTCTTTAGATTTAAAATATTTTTATTTTTAAAATTATTTATTTATTCACTTTATAGTCCAAGTATAGCCCCCTCCATCTTCCCCCAGCTCCACCATCCCTCCCTCTTTCCTATATCTACTTCCCTTCCCCTTCAGAAAGGGGAGTCTGCTGACTCACAATCCCTGCACTTATCCATATTAGCAGAGCAAGTCTCATAAGGACTGAGTGAATCCTCTACAAGGGTGGCCTGTCAAGGCAGCCCTGTCAAAAAGGTGTGATCAAAAACCATGCAAGAATGTCTCAAGGGATTTTTTTTTTCCTACAAAGAGTAGCAAATCATAAACCTTGACAGTTGAATCTTATAGGTGCTCACAGTGCTACTTGCTAAGAGCACAAAGCCTATTGAAGACCAAAAAGAAAAGTAAGGACAGTGTTGAAAATCAACTGAATAATTTTGCCTTAGCATTCTTATGATTCATTTCATTAACATAATGGAAAATCAAAATGCAAGTGAAGTGCAGATTAACAAATATTTGAAAATTTCTAGGTCAAAGAATCTATATTTCCATTGGGGTAATTATCATTTTTGTAAAACAGAGAGGGATGACTTCACATGTAAATATTGATTTATACAAGTCCATGAAGATAACACTCACTAGAAAGACAAAAATACCGAAGCAGTTGACTCATTATGGTCCACAGATAACATTAATTTCTCCCAAGAACTGAGGCTGCTGTTAAATCTTAGGTACTTATGCTGAAATCTGCTCATCGAATTGCTCTCAAAGAATCAAATCCTAGACCCACAAGATAGGTTGGTGGGCAAAGGGCTTTACTGTCACAGCACCAGGAGGGGCATTTCAAAGAGAAGGAATAGAGAGGGCTGAGGGGGAAGAGGCCTATTCCCTCTAGCAAGGGTTTGCATTCACAGTAACAGTTCAAGACTCTAATGCAGATGTTTTGCAGGATGGCTTTACACCATTTTTACTGGCTCTCAAGGAAAACAAAATAGAGATGGCAAAGTTTTTAGTAAAGAAGGGAGCAAATATACATGTAATTGATGAGATGAAAGGATAATATCATTCAAACTTTAAAACCAATAATCCTGCAACCAAGAAATATTTATTAGAAAGGCAGAAGACTAATGTATTCAGTCATCAGATCTCACTTGTCATCTGTCTTATGAATTAGTTAAGAAAAATTCTTTCTTTTTTATTTTCTTTTTTCCTATTTTTAATTAATTAATTTAGATTACATTTCAATTGTTATCCCCTCATTTGTACCCTCCCATTCCTCCTTCTCTCCCTCTTTCAACCTATTCCCCTCTCCTATGACCTCCTCCCCCACAATATGGTCACAGTCTATCAAGTCTCATCCTGGTAGCCTGCTTATCCTTTCTCTGAGTGCCACCAGGCCTCCCCACAAAGGGGAAGTGTTAAAAAAAAAAAAAAAGGTAATGTCACCTGCCTTTAGATCCCTTTCCTTTAACTGGGATGCTCTGTCCAGCCTCAATAGGAGAAGGTGGTCCTAGTCTTATTACAATTTGGTATTCTAAGCTGGTTGATATCCATAGAAAGCCTCCCATTTTCTGAGGATAAGGAGAGGAGGTCTGTGTGGGATGAAATGAGGAGATATTGGGTAAGAAGGAGGGAGAGGAAGCTGAAATTTGGATATACACTAAATAAATAATTTAATTAGTTTTAAAAATAAAGAGGCTGAATAAAATATAGAAAAAACGAAAGCAATGTTGAAGTGCACAACACAAATCATTTATAATAAGCTTCATATCCACTTATATTTATTGATGCTTCTTGTTTCATATTTTGTTTGGTTGATGAACCAATCTAACAGTAGGTTAGTATGTTTTCATTTTGTTTTTACTATTTTTTTTAAAGAAGTTTGAGGTTTTGTTTGACTTTGATTCAAAACAGGGCTCAATCATTTCAGAGTATTGCCCTCTTCTCTTATATAGTTGTCCTATAAAATGCCATATTAATCATAAACAAGAGATGTCAACCACAGTCTATTTCATGACTCCTACCATTCAATTGCCTTTGTTTGAAGACTAATGAGGCCATATTATCCTTTGGTGGCTAAGAATTGTTATGACAGAAAGCTACTCAGCTCACCCTTTTTTGTGATGCCCAATTGGTATTAATGTGTTTATATTTACTTAGTATTTAGGAAAGGAAAACAAATATATTTACTTTTATAAATGTTATTGAAGCTAAGTAATAGGTGAGTCAGTGCAGATTCACACATAACTTGTTTAAAATGCCAGATACGTTGTTGCTAGTTCTGTGATCTGATGTGTTATTTATCACCAAATATAAAAACTAAGATAATACCATAGAAAGGTTTATGTGAGATCATATATGTGACATTTAGGGCAATTCATAGCATGTATTATCATCATTACAAAGTAAATGTCATTATAGTTTAATAATGAAAATAACTTTCAATTATTTTATGGTTATCTGATTAATAATTATAATGTTACACTAAACTAGAGAAAATGGAGACATCTTCATTTAAGTCTCTATCTATTTAAGAAGAACGACTTTTATTTCCTTATATTTTATTACAAATATGAGTCTAAGAAGTCTACTAAGAATATGTGAAATAGTACTGGGGGCTTCGCATCCATTTTTTTCCTTTTGTCTTTGAACACAATATATAAAAGTGAGCCCTTGTTTCCCATGGTTTTTCTCTGTGTTAAAAGGTCAATTCTAAACAGACAAGCATGATATTAAATTTATAAAGTTTATAAAATATAAAGTATATAATAATGAACCTAAAATTTTTGTGTTATTTCAGAAACACATTATTATACGCCATAAGATGCGATTCAAAAGATATGGTCAAACTACTTCTGGATGAAGGGATTGACTTTTTCTTTAAAGATGTATTTGGATGGACTGCATTACGGTATGCTATTGAAGGCCAAGTAAAGGGTGAGCCTTTGTATTAGAATGTTAGTAAATACTGATCTGTAGCTCAAATTATTTACAAAATCTTTATCTTCCTTCACTCAGATTTTCATTTCTGACTCTACGCTGTTTTGGAATGGCAGTGACCACCAAATATAAAAAGTGCATAACCATCAGAAGTAGAAATTAGGGAGGGTCTCTTTATCTTCTGCTTGATTTGGAAATGCTAAAGATTGAAATAAATATATCACCTGTGCTGGCAATTCTGTCACTGAGCTACATCTCTCTGGGACTTTCCGAATCTTTAGTCTTATGGATCCTAACATTTTCCATTTCATCCAAGTATTAACTCTGTAAATTATATGTGTATAATTATGTATATCTATTTTTATTTTATATGTACATATATTGTCAGATTAATATTCTAATTAGCTCTTTCAATCTTCAGGTTCCATTTAGCAGAAAGTGGTGTTTCTCTCTCTGGTGGGCTTTCTTCTATACATTATTCCTTGGGTCTTGAAAGAGATAAAGTTTCTGGTTTCCTTAAGTCTCAAGAAGAAAGTTCTCTTTCAAAACATAGATGGAAGAAGAGTTTCTCTTTTGTTTCTACTAATTCTGTTGCTGCAGTGCTAATATTAGCCCTTCTTCTGCATCCCAATAGTAATTGACATTGGTAACCAGGTTGCCTCTTTTGAATCATCTCTCTAGTGGTATTCCCATATTAAACATTTACAATATTTTAACTGAGCTATTAGTCCCAAAGTGACAGTGCTTTCCTTTGGCTGCTGTTTAGGTTTTGTTTGTTTGTTTTGTTTTTTAGCTTGTGCCACAATTGTTAGCAATGTTAAAGCCTTACATTGAGCCCCCAAGTTAGTTTAACCCTAGACACACATGGTTCGTTAACTTTGCAGAATTTTTCTTCTCTTCTCGTAGAAAATATGACTTGGGATCACTGTAAGCTATCATGAATCCTCAAATCATGTTGGGAACATCACGAGCCTTTATTCATTACAGCTAGAACTCTACCATCAGACACCTTGGCATTTTGGGCAGCATTCTTTCTTATGTTCTAGGAGACCCAATTTCATGTTTCTCTGCGTAGTTGTCAGCTTTGGACCTTATCTAAGAGAACCCATTCACAATTTGTGCTTTTAGAATTCATGGATAAAATGAGATTTTATCTCCCAAAGCATTTAGAGTTAAACAGGACAAGCAATCATTCTAAGAAGGAGCTGCAGCCTTGATTTGACTAGGTAGAGGAAGAGCAGAGATAGCAAAAGTGAGGTTTTAGAACGTTTTAGTTTTCAGCCTTTGGTGATTGAGAGTTCGGCAACAGCACACAATTAATTATTTAATGCAGAGAAATCATGTTATAAAAAGCTCTTATTTTCAAGCTGTTAAACAGTTCATTTCCCAAAATTATAAGCCACAAAACTAAAGCAGCTAACAATAAAAACTAGGGCTTGTGGTGGTTAATTTTAATTATCAAGTGGCCCAGTTTAGACTCCCTTGGAGAGGACATCTCATTGAATGATCCTTAGATTGGGTTGACCTGTAGGATGGTCAGTGGAGAATTGTCTTGCTCACTAACAGACGAGGGAAGACCCAGCCTCCTTTGAGCAGCACCATTGCCTAGGCAGGAGTCCCAAACTGTATAAAAATAGAGTACCTGGGAATCATACAATAACCTTCATTTCTTCCTGCTCTTGACTGTGGATGTGATACGACTGCTGCCTCAAACTTTCTGCAAAAATGATACACCATTGTGAATGAAAATAAACTCTTCTTCTCTAACTCTGTTTTGTCAGGCTATTTTAACACAGCAACAGAACTGAACCTAGGAAAGGATTTCATGATTTCTTGGCAGCTGTAATATCTCTATGTAAGATTGTAAAAATAAACAACACAGTGTGTTTTATTTGATATTCTCTGCAACAATCTGGAAAATTATATATAGCATAAAAATGTTTTCCTTATCAATTTTAAAATAGTAATTTCATAGGTTTTTGTTTTGTTCTGTTTTTTGCACATTGCAGTAGTCGACAGATTCTTATGGACTATGAGGAAAAATTACATAGGAAATATAAGGCTGTCAGTCAAGGTAAGGTTTGTGATAATGATAAATAAATATTAACTTCATGATCAACACACAATAAATATAAATGAACACTTATATGGCTTTTTTTTTCTAAGCCTATTTAATTAAAACTGCTTGACATAATTTAAATATTTTACTTTAGGCAATAGCACTCACTCACATCTGTTACCAAACTTTTAGGTATCACTCATTAAAGACTGTCTCTTGTTGTTCTGTACAGTCATAGCAACCTTTCTCAATAAATCCATTTTTTTTGTCTATTTCAAGACATGATTTAGTTATCCAGTAGCAGCTTCCATCTTACTGTGTAGTTGAGGTGGACTTTGAACTCCTGATCTAAGCTGGCCTGGTTTCTCAGTTGTTGGAGTTAGAAGCATGCAGCACACACTCAGCAGCTTTCTCTAGTAAAGCCAATAACTATTTCTGCATCTAGAGATTGAATGAAGAACCCCATTTCTTTTAAGCAACCTCTGTAGCCATCACCTACTCCTGCAGCTGATTTTTCCCTTTTGTTTTTGGTCATTAGCTTAAGATATGGTAGAAAATACATTAGAAGTAGCTTTATTTCTATAGCAATTTACCACTTAATGAAAACATTTGGAAAAAATTACTCTATGTGATAAAATCACTGCTTACGTAGCCTGTTTCCTTTAGATCAACTACCATGTCTAACCATCTCAGGAGGATGCTCATTTTGAAAGCACTGAAAAGCTTCTGTAAAGCAAAGGACCCTGTCAATAGAACAAAATGGTAACCTACAGATTGAGAAAAAAAATTCAAACCTTTACATCAAACAGAGGGTTAATATACAAAATATATAATGAACTCAAGAAATTGAACACCAACAAACTAAGTAATCCAATTAAAAAATGGGATACGGAGCTAAACAGAGAATTCTCGAAAGGGAAAAAACAAAACAAAACCCACTTAAAAACATGTTTAGCTTTCTCTCCTACTTCTCAAGGTTCTTTCCATCTTGCCCTAAGCCCAGGAACCTTAGCCATACCTATCTCATTTGTGCCACCCAGGTGTGATATGGCTTTTTCTTGGTCAAACAGGGTAGGCTCTTAGGGGAGGTACTATTTGCAGGCAGAGATAGCAAGCAGTAATTAGCATCAAAATACATCAGACCAACACTCCTCCATTGCTGGATCAGAATGTAAACTTGTAAAACCACTTGGGAAATCAATCTGACACTTTCTCAGAAAACTATGAATAGGTTTATCTCAGGATGCAGCTATACCACTCTTGGGCATATGCCCAAAAAATGATACACCATACAACAAGGACAGTTGTTCAAGTATGTTTATAGCAGCTTTACTCGTAATACCCAGAATCTGGAAACAACCTAGATGTCCCTCAACTGAAGAACAGATGAAGAAACTGTGGTACTTTTACACAGTAAAATATTACTCAGCTATTAAAACCAAGGAAATCTTGAAATTTTCAGGCAAATGGATGGAACTAGGAAAGATCATCCTGAATGAGGTAGGCCAGAGCCAGAAAGAGAAGCATGGTATGTACTCACTTATAAGTGGATATTAGCCCAACATAATTGTCCTTTGATAGACTCCACCCAAAAGGAATAAAAACAGCTGCTAAGACTCACAGCTAAATTCTAGGCATAGCACTGAGAGTCATATGGAAAAGTGTGTGGGGGTGGGGGTAGAAGAACTCAGAGAAGACAAGAGCGCCACAAGGAGACCATCGAGCCAACAAATGTGGAGCCAGGGAGCCCGGTACAAACTGATGCACCAACCAAGGACAATCCATGCAGAGAACCTGGACACCCTGCTCAGATGAAGCCAATGGACAGCTCATTCTCCATGTGGATCCCCAAGTAAGTAGAGCAGGGACTGCTTTGACATAAACTCTGGCATCCTTAAAGTGAGCACTTCCCCTTGGCAGGAGGCCTTGTGGGGTCACAGAGGAAGGATGCAGGCTGCCCTAATGAGACCTGGTTGGTTTGGGTCAGATGGTGGGGAGGAAAGCCCCCCTGAAAGAGAACTATGGGAGATAATTAGAGGCAGATGGGGAAGGGAGGGAGAGAATGGAAGCATACAAATGAGGAGGTAACAATCAGGATGTAATATGAATAATTTATTTATTATTATTATTTTATTAAGTTATTCAAATTACAACTCAATTTTTATCCCATCACTTGTATCTTCCCATTCCTCCTCCCTCCCTGTTTCATTCTATTCCCTTCTTCTACTTCTAGGACCCAAGGGGGACTTCTTCCCCTACTATATGGCCATAGGCTATCAAGTCTCATCTTCATAGCCTGCTTATTCTTTCTTTGAGTGCCATCAGGCCTCCCCACCAAGGGGAGGTGGTCAAATATGAGGCACCAGAGTTCATATCAGAGTCAGTCCCTCTCTCTACATAACCAGGGGGAGGGGGAACGTCCTGTCCATTGGCTAGATCAGAGTAGGGGTTCAATGTTTACTACTTGTATTGTCTTGGTTAGTGCAATAATTTGAGCAAACACCCCTGGGCCCCGATCAGGATGCTCCTCTTGTAGGTTTGTAGAGCCCTCTAGATCCTTCCCTTTCCCCATCTCCCCATCTAGAGCCTCAGTAGGATGTCCTCACATCTATCCCAATCTCCTGGTAAGTGAAGACGATATTGGGCAGAGTGTTTTAGACTTAGGTGTCAAAGTTTTGTAAATTTTAGTCTTCTTCCGTGGGTCTAGTAAATGGGAAGGAGATTTTTCTAATATATTCATTACTCAATCAGCACTATAATTAGTACCCTTCATAGGTTATTCTTGAGACATGGTCTGAAAGGAATGTGTCTAATGAACCTTCAAAGCCATATATTCTAATAGTTTAGATTTTTAACTGTTATATTTTAAAATACATTTCTTTTTCCTTAAATAGGATACAAGAAATCTGATGACAAAATATTATCCAAGTAAGATTTATATAGTTATAAAAATCATGTTGCCTAAGTATGGAATGTAGAGATAAAAAATATTTTTGCAATAGTCTACTCTGTAGTAATACTAATATTCATGTTTGATATTGGTTACTTCTTACAACCACTATAATAAATGTTTAATGTTTTTCCTATTAGCACTGATCTCTTTCAAACTGCACAACTGTCATTCAGAATAGTGATCCCATGGTTTTACTAGCAGCCTGCCTTGGTTCTTCATGTATTCCCTTGCTCAGTAACATAGATTGATAGGAGTCCTTGAATCCGTCTAGCCTAGATCAGATGCACAACAGATCAAGTTCAAAAGTCATATTTTTATGTTGAATGAAAATATTTTACAATGTTTTATGTTCTGTTTTCTTTAGCAAAGGCCTTCCCAATGATCACATGTACATTTGGGCTTTATTTATTTAATCATTTCTTATTAATAACTTTAAAATATTTGAGAGGTTTCAGGGAACATCTTTTGCCATTTTCAGGTGTAGGGATATTGATAATTTCTTTTCCAGAGTTGCTGCCATAGTGGAACAACATGACTCCATGTTTTGGGTGAGCAACTTAGATTTTGAAACAAGTTTACTTTTCAGTTAAACTAGCACAAGTTCTGTGAGACACTGAATAGGTTACGAAATCCTCATTCAGTTTAAGCAGTTTATGAAGTCAAGTTCATCTAAAGCTCTGCCAACGTATCTGTCATCACTACTCATATGGAATAAAATATGTGATTATTGACTCTTTCATAAATTGGAAGAGGCAGAGGCAAAGAGGAAACGAGGTTGGAAGCTTTTACTTTTCTAAAAATAAGAAGTCAATGTCTATTCACATCAATTATGATTATGAAATGGACTTTAACATGCAGGTTTCCATTTTTCAAAACGGTTCCACACACCCATGATTATTTAATATCTGCTCTTTAGGAACCACAATTATCTTACTTCTGTATCCACCTTGCGTAAATCAAATGAGGATGAAAGCAATTTTGATGACAAGGTAAAATTTAGCTTTTTAAATTTAATATGTTTGTACAGAAATGTGCTTCTCTGGTGTTTACTTTTGAAATTCTGTAGCGGTTTACCTGTTGTACTTATGTTGGCAACAATAGACAATAGTAAGTTGGTGAGAAAAGACATTTTCACAAGATGTGACAAGTATCATAATGAATATTTCTTTAATTTGATAAGCAACAAGATCAAGTAACGATTTTGAGGTAATAGAGAAAGAGGTGAAATATATAGTATAAGAGAATTGTATCAGAAGTAGGATGTCCACAGCAAAGGAGTTTTCAAATTGGCTCAGTGATATGTGGATAAATGTCACTTGCTTATATATCTCAGAATCAGAATGAAAAAAAGATTGCCACCAGAGGACACAGAATTATTTATGCAAGATATATATCTGCTTATAAAAATATTTACAGTAAGATAGATATCCGTCATTATTAGCAAGCTGTTCACCTTAGCATTCATGTTGTTTTCTAATAGCTGTGGCTTTCCTTTTGATATTTCATGACCTTTTCTGCTACACCTTGGTTCTAGGTTGTAATGTGCATATAGAAAATGTTCTATTGTGCATCTGCAAGACCAACTCCAGCATTCTGCGTTATTTTCTAGCACTTGCCAATTCTCCATCATCTGTCCGCTGTTGGAAACCTGTAAAAACGCTGATCAATATATTAGTCATTTGAGCACGGCTAATCAAGTCTCATCTGGACATCCTGCATCCCCTTCCTCTGTGTTCCCACAGGACCTCTCTGCCAAGGGGCAGTGATCAGATCCAGGAACCAGAGTTCCTGTCAGAGCCAGTCCTCCATTTGCTCCCCATTCCTCCCCTCCCCCCACTATCCCTGAGAAAGAGGGAATATAAGAGTGAGGGGATTACAATCAGGATACACTGTGAATAAATTATATTAAAAACTTAAAAAAATATTAGTCATATTTCTTCTTCCATGTGTGGATATTGGATTCAGATTTTAAAACTTTTCCAAATATATTAAAAAGATAGTTCAAAAATGATCCAGAAGGGTGACAGTAGCTTGATATTTTCATAATAGGTTTTTCTTTAATCACAACATACCATTTTATATGGCATAATTAGAAAAAAAGAATTAATCTTATGATCTTTATTGATTGGTAGAAACCCTGCATTAGCTTTTTAAAATAAGGTTTTAAATTTCATTAACACAATACTGGTCATTACAAGGACCTAATTATAAAATCACATAAAATTTTTTCTCACTTTATTGAGAAGCAGAATAGGGTTAAATGATCAAACCCAGTGCCTCTCAGGGCTATTCTTCCTACCAGAATAGGGCTTTTGATATTTGAGTGCCCTCAATGGCTGGCTGTCAACTCTATGGGATTAGGAATCCCTTTTGATACTTATGTTTAACTTGTCTGAGATGGTGTTTTGGGGTTGTTTGACTGTATAGTGTAGAACCAGAGTGAACACCATGGTCACCAGTCCTGGGACAGCTGCCACTACACACTGAGGAAATAAGAAGGAGAAAGCAAGCTAAGTAAACATCAGCTTCCAAATGACAGAAGTGATTAAAACAATAGCCACCCAATTTATCTTCACTGGAATAAGGCAAAAAAGAAGTCGTGAGAAATGTGTATTATCTTCAGTGTACATTAGGATGTGTTAAACCAAGACTTAATACAGTGTATATAGATTATAGCAGCATATGGATTTCTGTTTATAGAAAACTAATAATAGGAATGTTCTGAATCAATATTGTAATATGTAGTTGAATTTCAAGATTGTCCCAATATTTTAACCTTGAATAGTTATCACTCAGAATTTACAATATGCTTTATAGTTAAATACTGAATATACCAGATAAAAGGACATGTTTCAAAGAAAGGACACAAGACCAAGTAGCGAACACAAATCAGTTGAGGTGGTTCATATAAAAACTAGAGAATTTCAACATAGATAATATTGAAGGAGTTCATGGTCATGATGAAACTGTGAGCGGGCTCTGAGTTCTTTGTGTTTTGAGATTATTGTACATTGAATCTGAATAGGAGGTAGAAGATGACAATGTTCTATCTACAAGTATTTCAGAGGGTGATCTGCACAGAGACAATGGTGCATCCTAGGTCTTCCTCACCTGAATCTACATTTTATGAGATGACCAGGAAGTTGGGGGAGATTAAGCATCATATAATCATATTATATATTGTCATTTTCATTTATATTCAACATGCCAGTAACTGTTTGGCATATTTCAAACTACTGATGAGAAAAAGCATATATGATTCTCTTTAACTAAGGCTTACTATGCTCTTGGAATGCCACTCTTTATCACAAAAGATTCGCATATCTCCACATTATATTTTCTGTTTTGTTCCTATTTAAAGGCAATATAAAGTAAATATGTAACATTCAGCAATCTATTTTATAATATTATACAAATAGCATTGCTGACCACATTAACTTCTTTGTTTTGTATTACTGAGTGTAAAAGTCTCTCAACATATGCTTTTCTGCTCCGTTATTTCTGACATTGAACGATATGCTGCATTATTTGTGAAATTAAATTTGTCAAAAGAACTTTAGGCAGAATGCAAAGTGGACTTTGTCATTCAGAATTCACTTTTTTTTCTGAAACACTCATGAAAGCAGTGGTGTGTATATGATATATTCTCTTGTCTTTCAATACCAGGTCCCAGAGTCATCAGCCTTAAGACAGTAAAAACTATATCAATCCAAAGAGTCATAAAATATTCTATTTAAAAAATTGTTCCCTGAGTAGAGAGGAAGTACTGGGTAACAGCATCCAAAATGAGGAAATGACAGAGACAGTTTGCTGTCTGAACAGTCACCTCATATTCTCTATAATGATGGATCATCATCTTCAGCCTTCTGGCCCAATATATCTGACAGACATATTTGTAAGGCAGAAACTATTAAGGACTTGCTTACCCTGTCTTGGCAGAGTTTGGCCATTGACTCTGCCTGTATTAAACTTGCCCATTTTTTAGGCAGAATTCTGTCTGTGGCTGAAAGTAGGACATTTTGCCCAGTGGCTGCTTTGCCACATTTGAAGCCATCTCCATAAGGAGGTTCATTGATGCTCATCATCTTCTTTGAGGTAACTTGGGTGTTGTGAGGAGTTAATATGTTTTTATATCTGGATATCTGTTTTAAGTTGGTAAAGATGAGATATTGTGGGAAGAATTGTAATCTTTGTCACTGGTGAAAGCAGTCTTGGGTTTTGTCCTTGGACACACCATAGATACTCCCTGAGATTAACCTTGAGGTAGACTGGGTGGAGCCATCCTGGGCCTGGAATTCAGGAAGTGGACCTGAGGACTCCACCTGGACTATTATGTTTCTAATCGACCCTCAATGGGAGAGGGAGACTGCCCCCTTGCCTGTGACCCACAGGCAAGCTAAGAAGACAGAGAGAGGAGCAGCAGGGTCAGACCAGGCTTGAGCACACATGGATCAAAAAGAGGGTCAGTAAACAGGCGGAACTAGTGTGCAGGCCAGAAACACCAAGGGACCCATCCCGTGGAACGGATCAGAAGGTTCACTCTTTTTTCCCTTTAACCTCTTTTCCCTTTTGTGTAAGCTAGTTGGGTTGTATAATAAAGTTTAATTGTTAAGAAACAGAGCCAACAAGATATGATAGAAGTAGACATACATTCAGAATTTTAGATGCAAAAGATAGGAAAGATATTTTCTTTAAGCTTGCCAAAGATAAATAGCCAAAACACTATGAATATAACATTTATAAAATTCCTAACTGTTTTGTGGTTCTTCCTGTTGTAAGAAGTTTATTGTATATATGTGTAATAATATAAATATATATATATGTAAATATAGAAATAAAAAATTAATAAAAATTATTTCCGTTTAATGCATTTCTTCTTAATATGCAATTCTAAATACTTTTGAAATTTGAATTTCATGCATCTTGGAAAAATACAAAAGACAATTATGAAACTCATAATTGATACAAGTAGTAGGAAAGTTATTTTTAATCATCTTCCATAGAGTTTTGATGGACCTTTTTCTGGGACAAGATCTGAACAGGTTAAAAATCATAATAACACATAAACCACAGGTGGGAACACAATTTTATCTTTTTATAACACATAGAATAGAACTAATATTTTTTAAAAAGTGATTAAGAATCAGTACTAACAAAAATATATAATCCTAAATAGAAATAAGAAATAAGAAATCTGTTCAATAATTATTTGTATACCTTCTCTAATTTCAGAACCAGAGATTTTGCATTACAAGTTACATTAAAATATTTTAATATAAAAACATGGTGAAATGTATGGAAAATAATGAAGGCAGGGTGGAGAATGAGCAGTTCATTTAATTAAAAATCTTTTCTACTTGTAGGTTTCTAGGACCCTCTGGATCATTCTGTTTCTTCATTCTTCCATGCGTCTCTCACCTACACTCCCAATAGGACGTCCTCCCCTCTGTCCCACTTTCCTGGAAGTGAAGGCTTTCATGGGACATATCCCTTGGGCTAGTGTCCATATATAAGTGAGTATATACCAATTGACTCTTTCTGCTTCTGGGTTAACTCACTCATTATGATCATTTCTAGTTCAATCCATTTGTCCACAAATTTCAGATCTGGGCCCAGGAGTCCTGCTCAAATTACGGCCCCAGTCAAGGACAATACGTGCAGTAAACTTTGAACCCCTACACAGATCTAACCAATGGACAGGACATTATCCACCATTGAGTGTAGAGTGGGGTCTGACTTTCACATGTACTCTTTTGCCCCATATTTGACCATGTCCCCTGGAGGGAGAGGCCTGGTGGCACTCAGAGGAAGGATAGCAGGCTATCAAGAAGAAACTTGATACCCTATGATCATATACAGGGGGAGGAGGTCCCCCTCAGTCACAGTCATAGGGGATGGAAGTAAGGGGAAAATGGGAGGGAGGGAGGAATGGGGGGATACAAGGGATGGGCTAACAATTGAGATGTAATAGAAATAAATTAAGAAAACATATTTAAAAATCTTTTCTAGTAAGACATTATGCCAATATAAATTAACAGTGTTGATAAACAATAAAGATTCATTTCTTTTGTGTGCAAATGATTTGCAACATTACAAACAATAATTAAATTACTTCTGAACTTACCATGAGTATATGACTGGTATTCTATTTACACTGTACTGATTTTATTCTCTTTTGCTTTTTAGCTCAAGTTCGGATCTATCCTGCCTTGAAGGCAACTATTTCTATATGTTTATTTTTAACTTTCAATTACGTATTATCTATGACATACAAAATTTTAAAGTCTTGTTTTTAAATCAACCCAGTCTTCCATCAAGGAAAAATAGCCCATTCTCAATGAAGCAGAAAAATTGACTAAGTTTCATAATTTCAATATAGGTAAATTTTATAGTATAATTAATTTTGAACAAAATGCTTGAGACGCTTGCATTCTTCCAAATATTTAAGTTTTTTCCTATCATATTGATCATGTTACAAAATAAATATGGGAAAGGTCAATGTTGTCATGTACCTTCCTCAGAAGGAACAAAGAAGCATGATAAATATTTATGTGAGTTTCAACATCAATGTTTCTATTTACTGTTTCTGAGTTTCAGCATCAATGTTTCTTTTTACTGTTTCTTTCTTTCTTTCTTTTTTTCTTTTTTCTTTTTCTTGGCCAATAAGTTTATTGTCTTTATGTAAAAGAAAAAACTCTTCATAGAAAACTGCTTTAGCTCTCAGCAGCCCGCCCCTGAGCTCTGAGGAAGCTCGCTTTCTTCTGAGCAACCCGATCTTTCTTCTGGGCAAGGGACATTTTAGGACGGTTCCACCTCTTCTTCACTTCGCTCTTGGGCTTCTTCTCATAGATCGGATTCTCTTGGATAGCAGCATGAGCTTTCTTGTACATCTCCTCCATCATGTCTGGAGTGATGTTGTTTTTATGTACTGAGAGAACTGTTTCTTGTATGCATCTTCATCTTCCTCCATTAGGTATCGCATGTAGTCTGCAACGTTCTGACCCATGATGTGCTTCTGATGCACTTCTGCATTGAACTCCTTGCTTTCAGAGTCATAACCGGGGAATTGTTTGGTACTATGAGGGAAAGACAAGCCTCCATCCACAGCTCCCTTCAGGGCCCCAAAAACTTTGTTGCCAGTTGTAGTTCGGGCAAGACGTGCATCCAGATAGCAAATGAAGGCACCAGGCTGACCGTCAATGCTTTCCACATTGTACTCGTCTCCCGCCACCTGCACCTGGCCTTCGTAGATCTTGTCCATGCCAAACCTATGGAGAAGCCTGCGGGCCAGCAGCAGGCCAGGGCAGTAGGCTGCAGCATAATTTGTCAGGCCAACTTTCACACCATACTTTGGCAGTTCATGTGTATACGCTGCGCAGACTATCATGTCCCCTTCTATACGGGCGTACGCAATCTGGCAGATGATGTCTCTGTTGGTCACTCGGACTATCATCCTGTACTTGGGTGTGTTGTACTTATTTTTGTCTTGGATCACTAGTCGTTTCCGGGCGTAGTAGTTTTACCCTCTCGCCGCCTTCGGGATCTCACTTGGTACCTCTTAAAGTAGGCCTTATTCTTCACAACTTTCAAGAACCCCATCCTGTGGAATACACAACCCCGCAACCACGGCTCCATGCAGACCTGCAGGCCCGGCCGCACTAAGGGGTGGGGGTGGGGATTATTTACTGTTTCTTAACCATATTTGCCATCTCTAAATTTAAAGATGTACAAAGTAAGCTTATTATACTTCTACAAGCCATCATTTTCAAAACTGCTTTGGATGAGCTGGAAGTCACAGCAGCTCCTATCATCTCACATACTTTCCAGCTGGAAATTAACTTTTCTCAGGAGGTACTGACTAGACAATTACCAAAGCAAGATGCTGACCCATAAAATAAGATAAATGGTCACTCTATGTCTATGCCTTCCAATATGGTTTTTAATTTTAAATTGATTGAAAAAGACATTATTTTTATTCATAATATTTGTGCATATATTTTAATACAATATTGTATTACATATAAAATTCTCCACAATCAACAGACTCAGATTTGGAAGTTGAATCTCCTAAAGAAACTCTGCCAAGTGACAGTGAAGACAACCAACCACTGGTTTGAAGATAGTTCATTTGTTATGTTGAATACTGCTGTATTTTGCTTAACTGCATAGGACAGGCAACAAGAAAATATATTTTAGGTTACATGATTCCAAATTTATTTTATTTACTTATTTATAATAACATAAGATATTTTCTACTCCTTCCTGGGTTCCTATTAGACCGACATGTCCTCACTATCTTCATTTCCTGTCTTCTTTTTAGTTTTCATTTCTTATTTTTCTTTTTTCAAAACATTCTATCTCGCTGTCAATATCCTAGTCCTCTATTACAATACTTCCACAATGTTCCCTGAGAATTAAATCTAGAATTTTTTGTGCTAAATGTAATAATTGGAGTTGAGAACCAAATGAGCAGTTGTTCTTTATATGTGACCACTTGCAGTTTTCGCTTCAATCTGATGAGAGTGAGAGCTACACCTCTCTGTGGGTTTAAGAATAAACATTAGATACAGTTAGAGACTATGCTCGTTTAAGCAAGTGGCATCAGTAGGTTCTCCTTTGGGTATCAATTTCCTACCAATCATAGCTAGTTGAAAGTTTTTACAGTACCAGCTATGTATTACCTCCTATTGAGCAGGCCTGAAGTCCAAGAAGGTAGCTGTTGGTTATTCGCAGGACAAAAATGCCACTGTTGCACCTTCCAGAGTATCTTGCTATTCTGGTTCATGGTAAAGGACTGGGATTTTCAGTCATCTCAAATATATGGTTACATATTATGAAAAGCAATATCTCTTAAAGCCAATCTTCATTCCATAACTGGCCTTTTGGTTTCTGAGAGCCATGAATGGCAGTGGTTGCTTTTGTTGTCAATTCTACTTGGGGGGTATTTGTTTGGATTTGTCTGTGAGGATATTTTTCAGGAAAATGTAGAACCAGAGTAAACATCATTAGTACTAGGTCAGGGTCTGTGAGCCGCAAATGAAGAAAGAAAAATATGAAATCAAGTTGAGCACCAGATTTCAAAAAAGAAAAGTAATTAAAGAAAAACAACCCAACTAATATTCATTGGAATGAGACAAATGAGAATTATAATCTCTTTAATTTATATTAAATATATTAAGACAGGATTTATTGAAAACAGTTCAAATAGATGCACAATAGCAAATATATTTCTATTTGTGTGATTAATTCAGAATAAACACTCTAATTGGTATTTGTGTGTTAGGAAAAGAGTCTTTAAATATTTAAACATTTGAAAATATGCCATGGGAATGAACATTGTGCTGAACAGACACTAAGAATTAAAGTTAAGGAGTATTGAGACTTAAAAGTAGAGAAAATTCAGTAGCAAACCCAAGTGTACTCAGGAAATTGATAGGAAAATACAGAACTGGTGATGCTGAAGTCATGATGCCACTTAGAGTGGGCGCTGGGTTGACATCTAGATAAGGTAGCTATGAGGATGGAGCAATGGTGTTCAACGATGAGATCTTCTGCATCAGAACAAGAAAAAGTTTATCACATGTGTTCCTCATTTGAACCTCATTTGTTCCTCATTTGTCATCAGCAGAGCAGAGTAAGCAACATACAGTCACTTTTTAATTCTCATATTAATCGGCAAGAAAATGTGCCTATAAATGCCTGGCATAGGTCAAATAGTCAATACAAATCATCTTCTCTTCTTCTAAGCATTGCTATACTCTTTGGATATACTTTCTTCATTACAAAAATGGTTGCATATCATAGCTAATATTTTCATGCTATTTTTAAAACCACACAAAAATTCAATCTCTCCATGTTTTTTTTTATTAAGAACCATTTTTATTTATGCATATATGTGTTCATCTGTGTGTGCAGTACCTAGAAAAGCGGGCATGTGAATTGGATCCCTTGGAGATATATAGTTGTAAGCCAACTGATAATGTGCTGGAAACTGACAACCTCTCCTGCCTTTATGGTTTAAAAACCTCATTTGTCTGTATGGAAGGATGAAATAAGAATGTGTATAAAATCTATATAAATATAGGAGATTAAAGTGGCTATAGATGTTTTCACTTCCACTACTGATAGAGGAGTGTTCCCCTTGCTCCACATCTTCACCATCATGAGGTGTAGTTGCTATGAACATTGTAGTGCAAGGGTCTTTGCTTTCATTTTTCCAATGCGTGAATTTGGCTTATTTGTCGAAAAATAATTATGACAATTATTCAGAAAATTAGGAATCAGTTTACCTCCATACCCATGTATATCACTCCTCAGCATATAACTGAAGGACAGTCTACCATACCACAAGGGTAACTTGCTCTACAATGTTCATAGCGGTTTAGTTTGTAAATTGTCATGAACTGGAAACAACCTAGATGTCTCTCAACCAAAGAATTAATAAAGAGAATTTTACGCATTTACACAATGGTGTATTACTCAGCTGTTAAAAATAATGACATCATGAAGTTTGCAAGCAATTGTATGGACCTGAAAAAATCATCTGAGGCCATTCAGACACAGAAAGAGAAACTCACTGCAAAAAAAAATGACTCTTGTATTTGAAAGTGTTCCATTGAGATGGCTAAACATGACAAGGAGTTTGCCATCCAGGCTGATGACCTGAGTTTGAATCTGTAGCCCCAAAAGGGGCATGAAGAACATCAATTCCTATGAGTTACTCTCTGGCCTCCACACATAACATAGTGTCCATGTACACACAAATAAATTCAACAAAAAGACTTTAAACATTAAAAAGCATATTGAAAACACATTGGATGAAAGAACAAGGTACTCATAGAATGAGCTGTATAAAATTAAAAATACCTGGATGAGAAAATTACTAGATGCTGGAGATGTTGGATTTGTGGAAAATGAACAGAGTTGAGAATGACTGTACTTGATTACATCTACATTGCAGTGTCGTTCTGGTGTTGAGTACATATATTTTCAAAGAACAAGTATACATGAATCTCGAACCTTGTACACTGTAAACATGGCATCCTCTACTGATGCTTTACCTGATGCATCAAGTGCTGTTGACAGACATTTAGATTTCTGCCTGTAAATATCCAATTAAAAATAAAGCATAACTGAAATCTATAACACTAAATTTATTTTCCTAGTTTGTTATACTGCAATTAAATTAAAAATATTATTATAACTATGTCATAAAATCACTCATCAATCTAAGTATTTTCCTTGTTTGCTTTAACTTCATGTGTGGATCTTAACAGAACAAGCTGTCGAACTAGCATCAGAAGATGAACAAAAAAGGTAAGATAGCAGCGATAACAACTAGTGCTTTGTACATACATTTAAACATTTCCTATAATACCTTTTTTATTTGTTGTTAAGAGACAACAGGCAAAATGTGGTTACATTTAGAACACCTTTATGAATCAGTAAATGGTGATTTTTATATGTAAATTTAAAACCTTTTAAATTAGTTATGCAATTCAGAATGATTTCTTACATCTATAGTAACTGACAGCCAAATGTCTTCTCTACATATCTCAAATTTTATCAATCATTTTTATATTCCATTTTTTTTATAAATTTACTACCTTTACATAATGAAAGCATGGTTAAATTGGAGATTTCTGATGAAAATGATGAAATTATACACAGTAATCACATCTGAATTTTTATTCATGTTAAATATTCATCTGTTTAATTGACTCTTAATTTTTAATTATGAGTTCCCACAACCAGTCAATAGCATCATGATTAAGAATTTGGTTTTGTATTTTTGGTCTGCTGTTATCTCTATTGTCTATTTTGCTGTTTTTTTTTAAATTTTTACTTTTACATATACATTTATATTATTGCAGGTTTATATAAATTGCATAAAGCAAGAAGGAACACAAAATAATTAGGAATTATATAAATGTAACATTCATAGTATTTTCCCTATTTGTATTTGGCAACCTTGAAGAAAACATCTTTTCTATCTTGGTGAGTCTAAAATTCTGAAGGTAAGTCAATATCTATCAATCTTATCTCTATCTACCTAAAAATCTCTAGCTAGTCTGAAAGACAACTTAGCCCCTAAACAACTAAGCTTAATAGTAAAACTAAACTATTTGGTCTTCAACCCCATCAGAGACTTAAAAAGGAATAAAATTAATTACCTTAATAAGCAGGAAGTTCAAGATAGCAGGTTCCAATATGAGAAAATGACAGAGACAATTGGTTGCCTAGACAGTCACCCAAAACTCTTTATAATGTTCGAGCCTCTTCCTCAGCCTTCTGGCTCTTTACATCTGTCAGCAACCCATTATATTGGTGAAGCAGGGACTATGAGGACTTGTTTACCCTGTCTTGGCAGAGTTTGGCCATTGACTCTATTTGCTTCCAACCTTACCCACTTTTAGGCAGAATTCTGTCTGTGTCAGAAACAAGGACATTTTGCCCAGTGGCTGGTTTGCCGCATTTGAAGCCATCTCCATAAGGACTTTTTTAGATGCTCATCATTTTCCCTGAGATAGGTTGTGTGTTGCCAAGAGTTAAGCTGTCTTATTTCTTAATATCAGAGAGGATAAGGATTATATTGAACATAACAGTCTGTGAAGGGAATGATATGCCTCATGATGTTTTTGGTGCTTTGCTACCGAAAAATATATCCTTATTCTTATTTCAGCATGGACATTTTAAAAACTGCCCATTCTGATGTTATTCACCACTGGAATGTGTCCAAACTGAAGAAAGCACAGAAAATGTCCACAAATACCTAAAGAAACATGGAATTCTAATATGGTAGGTTATAGTGAAAGCCATATGCTATTAGAATATTGCAGTTAAAACTTGAATAAATACAGTAGAACTTTTAATTGTTTTAAAGTTGAGTGATTTCTATTTTTTGAACACCAAGAAACAGTAGGTTACTAATTCCTAAATACAAGAGTAAGTATGTCTGAAAATAAAAGAAAAAACACCAATAATCAGCAAACACTATCATTTCTTCATGTGAGAACACAGACATAGTTAGACAGTGATGGTGGGTCATGTAGTTAATGTGCAACTACAGGAAAGATCACCTTGAGTGTGATTATTAAGCTTCCAATTCTAGAAAGATGCAACCAGAAGAGAGTTTAGCATATGACCACATGGATTAAGTGGCCTAATGGATCACAAGTGCTCATCATTCAAATAGTAACATTTGTTTCATCCAGTAACTATGAATCTATACAAAATACCTCTATCATGGTCATTTTAATTCTTCTGTGAATTTGACAATAATTATGTTAAAAATTTTGAAAATATTAAAAATATTTTTTTAAATCTTTTTTATTAATTTATTCATATTACAACTCAATGTTTATCCTATCCCTTGTATCCTCCCATTCCTCCTTCCCTCCCATTTTCCCCTTACTTCCCTCCCCTATGACTGTGACTGAGGGGGACTTCCTTCCCTTGTATATGCTCATAGGGTATCAAGTCTCTTCTTGGTAGCCTGCTATCCTTCCTCTGAGTGCCACCAGGTTTCCCCATCCGGGGGATGTGGTCAAATATGGGGCATCAGAGTTCATGTGAAAGTTAGACCCCACTCTCCACTCAGCTGTGGAGAATGTCCTGTCCATTGGCTAGATTTGGGTAAGGGTTTGAAGTTTATTGTATATATTGTCCTTGGCTAGTGCTATAGTTTGAGCTGGACCCCTGGACCCAAATCTCACTATCATAATGTTCTTCTTGTAGGTTTCTAGGACCCTCTGGATCCTTCTACTTTGCCATTCTCCCATGTTTCTCTCATCTAGAGTCCCAATAGGATGTCCTCGCCTCTGTTCCAGTTTCCTGGTAAGTGAAGACTTTCATGGGACATGCCCCTTGGGCTAGTGTGCAGATAGATATAAGTGAGTATATACCATTTGACTCTTTCTGCTTCTGGGTTAATTCACTCATTATGATCATTTCTAGTTCAATCCATTTGTCCACAAATTTTGGGAATTCCTTGTTTTTGATAGCTGAGTAGTATTCCATAGTGTATATGTACCACAGTTTCTTTATCAATTCTTCTACTGAGGGACACTTAGGCTGTTTCCATGATCTGGCTATTATGAATAAGGCTGCTATGAACATGGTTGAGCAAATGTTCTTGTTGTGTGCTGGAGCATCTTCTGGGTATATTCCAAGGAGTGGAATAGATGGGTCTTGAGGAAGCCCTATTCCCAGTTTTCTGAGATAGCGCCAGATAGATTTCCAAAGTGGCTGTACTAGTTTGCATGTCTCCTTCCTTATTACTGCTTGCAGGGTTTTGAAAGCCCTTTTTTTAAAAGTCTCATTCATTAAGATTTATTTACTTACTTTTATATGTATGGGGTTTTGCCTACATTGATTCATGTACACACTGTGCAAGCCTGATGCCAATATTATTAGGAATTCCAATAACAGTTAAATAAAATGAAGTTAATTCTTCAACCACATCAGCTATTCCCTGTTCATGTACTTGACTCTTTTAGACTTTCATTGTCAGAAAATATAATAAAAATTTTCATCAGTGAAAACCACACATATAATTAAGAAGTATATAAAAAGATATTAAAATGTGTGGATTTTCATATTTATTTTCAGGAAATTGATTTTTAACTAAAAACAGTTTTCTGAGAAAGTAATTAGGAAACTTGTATTCAACCTATTACTAATCCGAATTTTAATAAAACAACTTTAAGCAAGTTTGACTAAAGCAAATTGACTCTTTAATCACTACTAGAGATAAAAGTGAAGAGAATGCAGTAACTGCTAAAGAGAAAGAAGAGAAATAATACTAAGAGACAAAAACCAAACATGACAAAACAAGATACAATAAGATAAGGCAAAAGCCTTCAAAGCAATGCTATCCAAGGTAATCAGAGAGGAGGAAAAAGAGTCCCAAGAGCAGGCGAAAGATTGAGAGACACACATGCTCCCACTGTTAGGAGTCCCACAAAGACAACATGTTAGCAGTCACTACATATATACAGAGGACCTGATAGTGTCCTATGTGGGCCCTGTGATTGCCTATTTAGTCTCTGTGAGTCTATATGAGCCCTGGTTACTTTACTTAGTAGACCAGGTTTTCCTGGTATTCTCAATCTACTAATCCTATAACCTTTCTTTTTCCAATGGTTTCCCCCAGCTCCAGGAAAGAGATTCCATGAGGTCCTCCTATTAGATGTTCTCTCTACATAATAGTTGCTTGTGGGTCTCAATACCTGCTTGAATCTGCTCCTAGGAGAAGCCTATCAGATAAAGAATAGAAAAGGCAGTGATCCCCGAGTATTACAGAATACAACAGAGTATCATTAGATATCATTTCATTGATTTTTTTTGTGGGGCATGGCAGTTGTTTTCTTTCCTATCCCAGGTCTCACTCACAGTGCAGAATCCATATTGTCCATTACTAGGATCCTCAGTAGGATCAACATAACAGATTCTTATGCAGACATGATATCGATGAGTTCAGAAGCATGGGTTGATTTTAGAACGATAGCTGTATTCTTCTAAGTGGTATTTGATGAAACCCTAAAATATATATGACGCATTAAACCAGTTTAAATTTGTAAGGAATGGATTTACCACTTCACTATGGAAACAATTCGCATAATAACATATAAATAATGGTTGAATAAGGTATATCACCATTACAATAGATTTTTTGAGTTTTAACTTTTGAGTTTTAACGGGAAAGGTTGGGATGGGAGTTGTAGGAAAGAAGGGTGTGGGGTAGAAAGGAATGGAGGGAGAGAGTATGAAGAGAAACAGATGGAATTTGGAGACTTGGTGAGTATGTGAAGACCCAGTGCAATGAAAACTTCCCTTTGGTTTATCCTGTCTCCTAATCCTGTGTATTCAGGCACAGTAAGGCATGGGCTTCCATGGATAGAGTGAGTCTCAAGTTTATCCAGAGACTGCTAAGCTACTTCCACCAGTCCTGTGGACATCCTTGCCCCAGCACATCTTGGAAGCAGGACAGATTGTAGGTAGATGGTTTTGTGGATGGGATGATGTCCAAGTTTCTCTTTCCGTGTCCTATAGAGAACCTTCCTGTGTCAAAGCTAGAACATAGGGGTGACATCTCAATGAGAACACAAGCTCAACCTCTCTATGTTCAATGAGTTCTGTGGATCTCCCTGTAGACAGGCCAGGATTTGAAGTGTTGGAACTGGGCTACATTCTGTCAAGTTGTTGACCAAGGAAGTCCCTTGAAAATTCATAAACAACCCAGGATGATGCTAAGACAAGAAATTTGGTCTCTGAAAACTGACAACAAGGCATATCACCAAGAAAGATGACATATGTATATTTATTTTTTCACTTGAAGAATATTGTAAATAAAGAATGGTGACAAAGAAGAGACAATAAAGATTAAGAATAATATATGTTTTGTATACAATAACGGAAAGTGGATTCGATGTATAGGAAGATTATAAAGTGAGTCAATTGTAGTGGATTATGACTGAGTGGATTGAGCGAAATATCTCCACATTTCTTCTCTTCCTCAAGTCAGTAAAAGACTGACATCCTAGATCATATGTAGATACCCTCTGTTTACAAAAATTAAATATAAACATCATTGTCAGCCATAATTTTGCACACTTTCATGGCAAATATATTGGTTCTGCTTCCTTGGATTATGTCATGTATGCCCAAATAAGAATACTTTGATGAACAAAAGCATTGGGCTATACCTGGACTGAATAAAAATGATATTAACAGATTACACTTCTATTGGCATAGTTAGGGCTTTTTATACTATTTCAATTTGGAAGTCATGATAGGAAAAAAAAAAGGCTGAATATATATTTTCTAATTTATTTTTGCCTATTTGTCTTAATAAAGACTATTTTGTATCATCTTCTGTTTTTCTAGCTTCACCTAATTATATGGATTCACCACAAGAATCGGATGTAAAATTAGCATAGGAAAAACAAAAATCCCATGGTAATGGTGAAAAATCATAGCATGATGCATGAGTACTAATATTTAATCTTTTCATAAAGATTGTTTTCATTGACAAATGATATCCTATAGGCCACATGAAGTCTTATTTTTTAAATCTCCTTATATAATTGTTAGATCATGATCTAGTATTTAGTTTTTGTCTCCTTTTAGAAAGCTGTGAAACTTTTTTCTTTAAAAGGAACAGTAAAGTAAGCTTAACATTATCATTAGAGGTTTCATATTTTCTTTATTTTTGTGTTCATTCCTATAATCTCCATACATGTTTTAAAAGGCAGGTTAAATTTTAATACTGATGACTAGAAATTAAAATTTTGAATGGTGTAGCAGTTTCTTCCCTAAGCGGAGTCAAGCTAAAGAGTCTTTACTCCTGGTGACACATAATTTGTGCTACCTATTATGTATCAGTGTCACAAAAGTTGATGTTTCAGTTCTTAATTTGTCTCTCTAGTTGTCCTCAGTGTATCGGTTATGGTAGAGAATAGGATATGTAAACAGCCCACCTCTGTAGGGGGAATAACATTTAGAATGCAATTTTTTTTATCACCCCAAAAAGAAAATTCCAAACATGTTTTACTTAAATAACGAAAATCAGCAAACATAATAAAAATATCACCACAGACTCTATTGGCATGACAGTGTATGAACTAGACATGACACTCAATGTCTATATAAATGGACAGTCTTATATGAGCTTCTAATTTGTAGACAACTTTTAAAAGACTGATTTTACTAGAATTCCAATTGAAAATCTAAGCCTGGTTGAAAAAGTCTTTTTTTTGTTGTTGTTTGTTTGTTTGTTTGTTTGTTTTCGAGACATGGTCTCTCTGTGTTAGATTTGGTGTCCTGGACTCTCTTTGTAGACCAGGCTGGCCTCGAACTCAGAGATCCACCTGCCTCTGCCTCCCGAGTGCTGGGATTAAAGGCGTGCGCCACCATGCCCGGCTTGAAAAAGTCTTAATGTGGTTTATTGACCATTAATATATATTAATATTCAATACTAAACATACGTTGTGATGAAAATAATGGACACGGCAGATGAGGGCATATGCTAGATTTTAAGAGCAAAATAATAGCATATTGTATAAGAAGAGAGCTTATGTTTCTGGTAGGGTGGTATTAGGTGGGAAAATTGCACTCAAAGCTTTTGAGTGTGAATAATGTGAAGGTGCCAAACTAAAGGAGAAAGACAGAGATGTGAAGGGACGCCTTGAGTGGATGCAGCAGTTGTCAATAAAGCACTGTTTAGCCAATCAACTGGGCAGAAGGACAGGAAGTGGAAGGTGAGACTTCCAAAGGAGGTGGGAGGAGCCAGGAGCAGGGGAGTTGACAGTTGACATTTGAAAGAGGCAGTTGGTGGAGAGAAGCTGCCAGAGGAGATTCAGATTGGCAAGTTATTGAGATATCTGTATGTTATGAGGACATAGGATTAGAGTAGTTTACTTTAGTTTACTAGTAGATTCGTAGTAGTTTAGATTCTGCCCAGCGCACTGCTTGCAGCTTTAAAATACACTACCGTCTCATTGTATCACTTACTGGATTCCTAAGTCATACAGAAAAGATATATGCAACACAGAGACATATAGAATTCTATCAGGATGACAAATGGCAAAAGAGGACATTGAAAACACATTCTCCATTTGAGGCTTAGTAACATGGATTTGCCAGACACAGAAAGAAACACAGATGTAAATATAACCATTGTTTCCCATATTATACGCAAAATTAAAACTACAAGTTTAACGTGATGTAGCACAGACATTTAATTAGAGGTATCTACATGATTGCAGCCTTATTAATTCTTGCTATGGGTGTTTAAAGCTCTTTCTGAATTGATAATAACCTGTCTGTGTTACTTAATATTAGAATATATTTGTTGAAACACATCCTAAAAACTACACCGAATTCTGTCAGCTTATGCTACCATTTTTTAACTATCTGATATAGAATAACTGCTACAAAGTTTGTACTTTAAAAATGTCATGAGTATTGAAATCCATCTTCTTTGAACCCTAAATATATTTCATTGCACTTTCCCCTAAGTAATAAGTAACTTGAACTGTATTTCAGCAAATTAACTTATACTTAGGTTTTCTAAAATCACTATTTGTAAAAAAAAAAAAAAAAAAAAAAAAAAAAAAAAAAAAAAAAAAAAAACCTCCTGGTTTCTCTGGAATGAAAACAAGATTTAGAAATTTTGAAGTCTATTCATTTAAATATACACATGGGTAAATCTGCTATCTCAAATATATTTTATTGGGCTTCACCGTTTAGTTTACGTAGGCACAGACTCTTCGGAAATAAAAATATGTCAGAATTCAAAGATGCAGAGACTCATAGCACAAATATTTGCAGAACTCAGGGAAATTTGTGAAAAGAGGGAGAGGAGGGACTGAAGGAGACAGAGGGGTCAAGGACACAAGAAGACCTGAGCCATAGGGACTGAACAACCAAGCAAAGAAGCATGCATGGGCAGACCTACCCTCCCTACACATATGTAGAAGAATGTGAGACTTGATTTTTATGTAGGACCCCTAACAATTGGAGCCGGGGATGATGCTGACTCTGTTGCCTGCCTTTGGATCCCTTTCTCTGACCTGGGCTTCCTTGTCTCGCCTCAATAGGAGGAGATGTCTCTAGTCCCACAGAAACTTGATTTGCCAAGACAGATTGATAATCGTGGGAGTTCTCCACTTCTTTGAGAACAAAGAGAGTGGATAGTGGGAGGGATGGAGGTCAGACGGAGGGACTCAGAGGAGAGAATGCAGGGAAGCTGACATTGTGATATAAAGTAAATAAATACATTAATAGAAAAGTTAGTTACTAATGATAACAGATATTTTATCATCTTTTAAAATATCTTGCTTTGTTTTCATGTTTCTTTTATTTTCAATGTAATTAATATTAAAAAGGGATTTAGTAGTCTCTGGGAAGTTAATTGCAATGTTTTATTGTAGCTCATTATCATTACTATTCTTTTTACAGTACATGTTTAAGTGGCTTTGGCATTTTTTACTTTGATAAATATCAAAGAAGAGAAAACAGCAAATGTGGAGAAGAAAAGTTAGCACTCCACGTTATAAAATAAAAGCCATTTGGCTGAGTTCTTATTTGATACAGAAGGACTCAAGTATAATCCTACTCTAAGAAGATCACCCATGAAACATTTATGGATTTATAAAGCATTAATGGCAGTTCTTTGTGTATCTAAAATCAAACACAGACTCAGTAAATGTCAAGAAATAATAAATATCAGAGCAGAAATGAATGAAATATAAACCAAGATTGGTTATACATGGTTTTTATTAAGTTGATGAGTGCTAAGAAAGAAAGGCTAGTGGAGACATGAAAATGATAATTAGGAAAGGTGAAGAGTATGGGAACCAGACGTGTGTATATAGGGGAGATTGTAAGACCCGTTTATCCAGAAAAAAGGTTCATACTACTAAACATACGGGATAGCTATAAAGAAATCTGCTAGTACAGCTACATGTTTCAGAGGTAGAATTAATATCACCTTGCTTCTTTGTCTCCTCGCTTCTTGGGATGATATAAAAGGAACAATACCCAGCACATGCAGAGCAACTTATCATTTAAAAGACTTCAAACTAATCATGTATGGTCTTCCCTACATTCCTTGATTCAGTGTCAGACACCGTAATTACTTCTCAGGATATAATCAAATAGGATAGAATACAGGGAAAAAGAAAAACAAACAACCCCATAGGTTTAGTCCATTTAAAGACTATTAATTTGAAAGCATATAGACATTGGTTTAGAGCATGTTTTAAAAAATGAGAGAACTCATTTCAAAAGGCTTGAGTACATTTTAACTCAAATTGACTATATTATCACTGCTGTATAGATATAGCCAGTAATGACATGGTAGGAGGCAAATGTCAAAAGCCTTAGTCTCTCACTTCTTGTCTAAATCATCTATGCATCAGCTAGTAAAGATATTATAATCTGAAGCATTCAGTGAGAGTTATTGGAATGTAAAAGTGCAAATTGTTTCTAAAGTGGTTTCCAATTTATTTAAGAGATGGTTGTTTGATCACTATTGCTTTATTAATTGTATGATGAACCCACAACACTGCTTTAGAAGCAATGGCATACCTTATTTCCAAAATGGTCATGGTGTTCAGTATTGCCAATATTTCAAATATAGCTTAAGTAATTTTCAATCTTCTTTTAAAGAGTAGCCATCAAGACTTTATTTAGGTACTCATTTTTGAACACTGAAAACATTTTTTTGTATCAGGTTGTAATTTGGGTTCATATACCTTCTGTAAGTGTTCACTAAAAATGTATCATGTATAAAAAAGAGAACAAGTGCAGTCGTTATAACATCACATATCTCTGTTAGGAAAGCGAAACATTATGCACTAATATTACACAAGCTTACATGAAAGCTAATCATCCAAAAATTTCTCTTTGACACAAAATGACTCCTGCATTTCTGGGCATTTATGACTGCTTTGGTTTTCCTTACTAAGTTAGAAATATGATACATTCTTATACCAGTGTGAAAGATTCTGAAATATTTATTTAATCATACAAGGCGGTTTTTTTTAACCTTTGCTTTGATGGTTGACATCTCACCTCAGGGTCATTACTTCATCTTAAGATTTGATACTATATTTTCTCTATTAATGAAAAATGTCTTGTTGCTACACATATCTTCAATATGGGTTTGTATAAAAGTATTATAGACTGCACAACATTAATATATAATTGCTTATGTCTTTTTGGCTTGTAGGCTCTCCTGAAGAATATTCTCAATATAAGGTAATAGCTCAAATTTATTCTGGATTGTTAATTTAATATATTTGATGAAAAAAATTGTTAAGCATCTTATTTCAAAACTCATCCAGGCTACCATTGACAGAAAAGAATCTGATACAGTTGGAAATTCATCAATGAATTATGTAAAAGCTTTTGTGCATGTAAGTTCTGTAATTGCTTATTATTTTACAATTATTTTAACTATTTTAATATCCCTTTCTTTTGCTTATTTTATCGCCACATGTTTAGAAAAATAATGCGAATAATACTAATATCTTTATTGACTTTTATATTGCAAACAATCTTTCTTTGTAAAATTATTTTTGAAGTTTTAAATAACATTTATAGAGCATTTAATGTAACATAAAAGAGAAAAGGGGGAAATATAAAATTTTCTAGTGCAGTTTCTAAAGTTGTGATATTGAAAATCCATTTACTTTTTCAAAAACTTAACCATATTAAATAGGATAATAGTTTATTTTACTTATATATTGAAATATTTTTCAGACAACATATTCTGATTATGGTTTCCCTTCTTTTATTCTTCCAATATCTTGTCCACTTGCCCATCTACCCAAATTCATACGCATTCTTTCTCTTTCTTGTTTATAATGTAAATAGGCATCTAAAAATACGTAATAATAATAAAATAGGACATATAAAAACAAACTAAAATAGGACAAAATAAAGACATAAAACATGAGCTAAAGAAAGAGCTTAAGAAAAACATAGACATTTATGTTCTCACACACAGATACAGATAGTCATAAAAAGATATTACATATATTCATATGTTCTATAAGGATTTAAAAAATGTCCTGATAAAGGATTATGAGACAAATTAAATGCATAAATGCTGTTGAGTTTTTTTTTTTTGTTTTGTTTTTTTTGTTTTTTTGTCAAGTACTTATCAATAGGAGACAGCTTCTGGTTTAGCCGCTGATGACTTGTGTGTCCACTTCCACTCTCAGCCCTGGAACCACATCTGTCCAATAACAGTGTAGGACCTGTGTGCGTGCTGACACAGACTTTGTGAGTTTATATGTTTATCAGTCCTGTTGTGTTTACTTCTGGATTAGTTTCTGCAAACAATTCACTCTGTAGATGATGATCATATTTCAGAATGGAAACCTTGTGCATATGGTATATTTTAGGTTCTCATACCTTATGAGGAGTATTTACTGAATTTTTAAAGTGTTCTAACTTGAGTGAAAAAGTAATTTCAGCCATATAAATAGTGAGTATCTACATGTGAATACCCAAGAGTTCAGAAAATTTTCTTTAATAAAATATGATTTGTCTTTGTTGCATGCCTGAGGTTTGATACTTCCTACTGGTTCTAGAATGTAATTTGAAATGAATTTACTTAAAAATTCTAAGTACTTATATTTTTTATTTTATTATACTTATTATATAATTAAATTATAATTTTTTAAAGTGGGGAAGATTTTATTTTATGCATGTATGTAATTTGACCTCTAATATTGATCCTGAGACTGTATACCACATTCCTTCACAATACAATAGAACGCTTTAATTAAGATCGCTTTAGATCAAGACAAAGAAGTTAAGCTATCAGAGTTGAGATAAGATAGATATTGAATCTCATTCGGAAATCTAGACTCAACAAGACAGGAAAAACACATACTTCAGACAAGATGAATGCAGATGGCCAAGTTACTATGAATGTAACATATATAGAAGTCAGTATTTTCATGATTGTCACATGGTTCTCCCTGCTGTATGTAATTTGTTTTACACATGTGTAATAAAATAAAAGTATATATATACATATATATATGTATATATATGTATATATATGTATATATATATATATATATATATATATAATTCAAGGAAGGTCATAGGAAAGAATTTGCTTTAACATTGTGTAGTTTAGGAAATGAAAGTAGAATAATGATCTTTATTGGTTAAAAAACGCAGGTATGTTCTATTTTCCCATAAGCTTTTCCCCTTTTATTATGTGAATTCACAATATGATTACATTATCTCCCTTCTCTTTGCTTCCTCCAAGCCTCCCTTTTATCACTCTTTATTCTCTTTCAAATTCACGGCTTCTTCTTTTCATTAATTGTTGAAAACATAGATACAAGTAACATCAACATGAGCTTCTGTGTTGAGACATCATTTCAAATTCCTTGTTTTAATGCCTCAGTGGAACATGCATATCTTTGTCCTTTATATGCTCATTGAGGTCATGCAGTGCAAATTTCAACTTTTAAATCATCTGATTTTTTTCAGAGGTGTATAGTATTTAATTTTTGTACTAAGTTCTATTTAAAATATTAGTACTGAAATACTTAACAGCATAACCTTTTTCTTATTAAGCATATGTTGATACATTTTACATAAATATTAAGAAATTCATATTTCTTGTCAATAGAGTTTTATAATTATTTATCTTTTAAATCAGGAGTTTCATTCCCATTAAATGCTCTTTCTTCATCCTTTTTCATTCTTGTCAGTCATGATTCTGTTTTTAATTTTATTAAAAGTATATGAGTTTACTTTTCCTTTTATAAAATATATTATGATTTATTCATAGCTCATCCTGATTGTTATACAATTACTTTTATATTCCCGTTCCCACCCTTCCTCCTCTTTCTGCTCTATTTCCTTCTTCTAGACCTTTTAGAGGGGAACTCCTTCCCCACCCTCTGAACACAGTCTATCAAGTATCATCCTGAAAGCCGCCTTCTTCTTCCTCTGTATGCCCACTGGTCCTCTACACCAAGGAGAAGTAAGTGAATTTCTGGCACCAGAGTCTATGTCAGAGGCAGTCTGTTCTCCTCTCCCCCTACCCCGAATGTGGAGAATGAGCTCTCCATTGGCTATATGAACAGGGGGTCTAGGTTCTCTGCATATATTGTCCTTGGTTGGTGCATCAGTTTCTGCAGGCAACCTTGGGTACAATATGTTGGCTTCAGTGGTCTCCTTGTGGTGCTCTTGTCCCCTCTGGGTTCTACTGTACCCCCACTCTTCCATACAACTCTCAGTGCTCCACCTAAAGCCCTACTGCCAGTGCCAGCATCTGTACTGATCCTTCACTGGGCAGAGTCTATCAGAGGACATCTTTGTTAGTCTAATGTCTACTTATAACATGCTTGTCTTTCTGGGTCTGGGTTTCCTCATTCAGGATAATTTTTTTCTATTCCTATCCATTTGCCTGCAAATTTCAAGATTTCCTGGTTTTAATAGCTGAGTAGTATTCCACATTGTAAAGGCACAGGTTTCTTTAGCCATTCTTCAGTTGAGTGACATCTAGGTTGTTTCCAGATTCTGGCTATTATGAATAAAACTGCTATGAACATAGTTGAGCAAATATCCTTGTTTTATGGTTAAGCATCTTTTGGGTATATGCCCAAGAGTGGTATAGGTGAGTCTTTTCTGAGAAAGCCCCAGAGTGATTAGTCATTCTAGTATCTAATAACAGACTTTCAACCAAAATAATGCAAAGTGATGGGAAAGGATACTTTATACTCACCAAAGGAAAATACACCAAAAGGATGTCTCAATCCTGAACATCTATCTATGCCCCAGATGCAGGAGCACCCTCATTAGTAAGAGAAATATTACTAAAGCTAAAATCACACACTAAACTCTAAATATTAATAGTGTAAGACTTCAACACCCCAATCTCAAGAATCGACAAATCTGAGATTTTTAAACCATAGATTTTCATATTTCCTTGTTCCTAATCAGACTAAAACAGAGCAAAACAAGTCTCCACCGAGGTAAAATTGTAAAGTAACCATTTCTAAAGCTCAATATGGGTATTTTCCCCCAAATACTTACTCTGCTTGCAAGATGGATATCATCATAGGAATACTAAACTTATTACATGTGTTCCTTCACATTTTAGATTTCCCAAAAGAACATTCTGAATGGAAGGTATTTTTTTTTTTTTGTATTTTACACTGAATTATATACCTTCATACTGCATGACATAAGCCAGAGTTACTAAACATCCCCTTTCAAAATAATATACCCTACCATAGAAACAAAAGAGTCTGTTAAAAGGGAGGACCAGCTGTGAAGTATATTCAGTTCAGGGAAGGTAAATACAGCATGTTATTTTCAATGGAATATGTGCCTTACAGTGTATGAAACATGACATGGGGATATGTGAATTATGTAAATACCACTTTTAGGGGGCTAGAGAAATGGCTCAGTGGTTTAGAGCACCGCCTGCTCTTCCAGACGTCCTGAGTTCAATTCCCAACAACCACATGGTGGCTTACAACCATCTATAATGTGATCTGATGCCCTCTTCTGCAGATAAATATTAAATAAATAAATCTTTAAAATACCTATTTTAGTATCATTTTTGAACAAAGGATATTTTTTAGATTTGAGCTTTTTTTGACAATTTTATTATATTTAATTATATGATTGTAAATTATAAACTTTCTGCTATATAATATAAAACTGTTTTTACAATACACAAGATTTTCCAATGCAGCAATAAGTATCAAAAACTACATATGTGCCAAGTTTACAAGCTAGGGTGAAGCTTCATCTTAAAAACACCTTCAGGAAATTCCAAAATGAAAAATGACTGTGAGAGTTTACTGCCTGAACTCTGAAAGTCTCTGATAGGTTTGAAGACCAGATAGTTTTAGTCTTTCAAATAAGCTTAATAAGTTAGGAGTTGAGATGTTTTTAGATCACAATAAATGTTTTAAGCTAATAGAAATAATATATGATAGATATGAATCTCCATTCAGAAATTTAGTCCCAACAAGATAGGAATGATGTTTACTTCAAGTTTGCCAAATACAAACAGCCAAAACAGTATGAATGTAACACTTACATAATTTCTGATTGTCTCGTGGTTCTTCATGTATGTATTTTATCTTACTCAAGTGTAATAACATAAATGTATATGCTAAAAATAAACAAATAAAATATTTTTTAAAATGCCTTCAGGAGAATAAAGATCCAATCAGTTCTCTCAGCTTTAAAATATGATTAACAATACACAATTTAATAAAATAACAAGATGATTGACCAAATACTGACTCATCAGTTATTTTTTAAAAATTTTTGCTTAATCTATACATGGAATTACAATAAAGCCTTTGATTAAAATAAAGTCAGTTACCAAACTTGTAATTAGGTTTGGGGTTTTTTAAATCATTATTTAATTTTTAATTTATTCAGTTTATATCCTGATTGTAGCCCCTTCCCTCATCTCCTGGTAGTCCCATCTTCCCTCCCTCATCCGCACTCGACCCTTGCCTAGTCCTCAAAACGCGAAGCCTCCTCTTCATTCATCTGACCCCAGACTCTCAAGTCTCGTATGTACTGCCTGCATCTTCATCCTCTGTGGCCTGGCAAGGCAGCCCTGCCAGGGGCAAGTGATTAAGAAGTGGACACCAGAGTGATGTCAGAAATAGGCCCTAGTCCCCATATTATGGGACCCACAAGGAGAGTGTGCTGCCTGCGGACTACATCTAAACAGAGGATCTAACCATGCATGGTCATTGTTTGGTGCATCAGTCTCTGCAGCAACCTCCCCATGACCCAGATTTGTTGATGCCATTGATCTCATTTACACAATGGAATACTCCTCAGCTACTAAAAACAAGGACATCTTGAAATCTGCAGCCAAATGCATGAAACTAGAAAAGATCATCCTGAGTGAGGTAACCCAGACCCAAAAATACTTGTTTGATATATTGTATATAATCACTAATAAGTGGATATTATACACATAATACAGGATAACCACACTGCAATACACAAGTGTAAAGAAATTAAATAACAAGGAGAACCCTAGGGAGAATGCTTAATTATTCAGAAGGGCAAATAGAATAGACACCAAATTCAAATGAAGAGAAAGAATAGGAAAGGAGTCTACCATAGAAGTCCTTTGAAAGACTCTACCCAATTGGGGCATTGAAGCAGAGGCTGAGACTCACAGCCACTCTGGGGTGGAGCACAGTGAGTCTTATGGAAGAGGTGGGATGTAGAAGGACCTGGAGGGGACAGGAGCTCCACAAGGAGACCAATTGAACATAGTTTCTTTACCAGCTTAAGAAAATATTTTTACAATTAGAGATAGATTGTAACTATTTTGAGTTTATGCCTCAGTATAACCAAATTCCAATGCTGAGATCCCTATTTTTAATGGAGTGACTGAGATTGATTATGAAAGACTGTTTTTTGGCCATTTGGGAAGGTACCCTCGAGTGTTAGTTTTGGTGCTACATGAATGTAAACTAAGTTCATGGGAAGCAGAATAGCAGTTCTTTAACATAGGAGTTTTAATGATCCTGAGATGAGCAAAAAGTGCTTATGTCCTTAAAATACCAATGTGCTTTTTAATTCAACTCCTGAATACATTTCATTGATGAGCAGCATGTATAAAGCATTGGGATAAATAACCAAACAAAAAAAATTAATGAATATATAAATAAAACTGAAGCAGAAGATAAATAATCAAAATGACAATAAATAAGTTGTATATTTGTACTGTTGTATGGATTGTGGTTTAGAACATGCCATAATTACTCCAGGTTCGAGTTGGACATTTTCTGTATAGTAAACTCTTAACTTTACAAGTTAAGGAAAAATAGTAATTAGATTTTATGGCATTTAGTGTTACATAGCTTCTGTGACAGACCGGACTTCATTGTCGACTAAAGCCACTGAATTCACTAGTGTATAAATCAAGATTTCTTAGATGCTGATGTTCAATATACCTTTTTCTTTGTTTTTTGCTGGTTATTTTATTCTTGGATACTTTAGGAAGCACAAAACAGAATGTGAGCCCCTCTTATGACTCACACTTGTTTCTGAGGACGTGTTTATCTGTATGGGCACATGTATGAGGATAAATAATAAAAATGTGATAATATTTTGGGCAGGAAACCATTTATGACTTAATTTATAAATTGAAATTCATGTATTCTGTGCAGCTTTTCATCCATTGCGAATATTGATTGGGAAATTAAGATTAATTGAGCCTTAAGATGAGGAAAACATTCAATTTTTAAAATAACTAATGCTTAAATTGATTCTATTATAAATAACTCTTTTTTAGAAATAGTATTTCTAGTTTAGCTGTATAAATATTAATTTAATTCAGTAAAATATTTAAAAATAAAAACAGAGGGCAATCTGGATGGCAATGAAACGAGTCAATCATCTGAAAGTAATGTTGGACTTTAATTTGTATTCTAATGTCTTTTGCAAAGAGTGCACTGCAGGCTAAATGACGTATTATTCTAGACATGCATTTGGGGAAAAAAGCCTATAGTTTAAAACTCAATTTTAAATTATTTTACTAGTTAACATCTTTGAATATTCTTTTTTTTTTTTTTATTAATTTATTCTTGTTACATCTCAATGTTTATCCCATCCCTTGTATCCTCCCATTCCTCCCCCCCCCCCATTTTCCCATTATTCCCCTCCCCTATGACTGTTCCTGAGGGGGATTACGTCCCCCTATATAGTCTCATAGGGTATCAAGTCTCTTCTTGGCTACTTGCTGTCCTTCCTCTGAGTGCCACCAGGTCTCCCCCTCCAGGGGACATGGTCAAATGTGAGGCACCAGAGTATGTGAGAAAGTCGTATCACACTCTCCACTCAACTGTGGAGAATATTCTGACCATTGGCTAGATCTGGGAAGGGGTTTAAAGTTTACCTCCTGAACAATATGATAGGCAGATTTGGGCCCAGGGGTCCCGCTCAAACTAAGGCACCAGCCAAGGACAATACAGGAGGTAATCTTTGAATATTCTTAAAGTCTATATTAATCCATACATAAAGATTTTTGGAAAATTTTATTAATTTAAAAAGTATCTATCTAAAATGTAAGAAAACTTGAGTTTACCATTACTGAACATGTGGAAACAATAACAGAGTTGTATGGTTCTCCACATTTAATGTTCAAAAGAGTTTTTAAACCTTTTTTTCTATAAAATGTTTTAAGCTTTTAAAAAAGTCATTATTATTATTGTTGTTGTTATTGTTATTATTATTTTGTTTTTTGAGACAGGGTTTCTCTGTGTAGGTTTAAGCTTTATTTGAGACAAATTGATTTGTTGTGCTAAATGCACAGAACAAAGATTTGCCAGGATAAAAGAATTAAATTTTCATGACACTTAGGCATAACACTCATAGCATCTCTTTCTAGTAGTCTCATTAGCACTGTTTTATCCCAATGTGAAGTCTGTGCTTTATTGAGAACTCACATATAGGCTCAGTTTTCTCTGATTTATCAACTGAAGTTATCATTGAATAATCATAGTTTCAATATGTATATAATGCATATGAATAAGTTTCTGGCTGAATTTAATTTTATAGGTTGTTAAAATACTCTGCTTATTTTTGTTACTTTGACGAGTCTGGCCTATGCTTTTCTGAAAAAATGTTAAATGTCTGGGGCTTTAAGGATATGTTTAATTAAGCCTTCACCCTTTGTCTATTGACTTCCAGTACAGAAACCAAAAATGTACCTCCTCGTTTGTCTTTTATATCCCCAGAACCATTTTTAACTGTTTTAACTATTATTTTCAGTCAATATAAAAAAGTATTTTGTGGGTCAACAAAGTAAGATTACAAAAAATAAACAGAATATCACACAATGCTAAAATATGTCCCTTAAAATTGCTTTTCTTCAAAATCTGCCTTGATTTGAAGTGTTTGACGGTATTGTGGCATTTCTCCACACATTTCATTGATAATAAATTTTGGAGAAATATTGGCATCAACTCTTCAGAGAAAATTGTATTACTTTTGATCCAGAACCATTTGGCCAGAAGAAACTTACTTCAACAGTGAATTTGGTTTTATAAGTTCCCATAAGGGATTTCTCTCTCTCTCTCTCTCTCTCTCTCTCTCTCTCTCTCTCTCTCTCTCTCTCTCTCTCTCTCTCTCTCTCTCTCACACACACACACACACACACACACACACACTTTAGATTTTTTAGAATGGAATGATATTTTATGCTGAGTTTACAGAGATGTGAGCTAAGGATCTATGCAGAAAACGCTGAGTAACCACCGTAGAGTTAAATGTCTAAGGGGGAAATGAAAAATGAGTAGCAATGTGGCATACTTACATCAAGCTACATAAAATCCTATTATTTGATTAATTTCTAGCTGAAGGAAGTCAGTCAATCTTGAGAGTAGTATACAAATAATTTAGTTAGTATTAGAATATAGTATGTCTTACAATGTATTCTTACAGCATAGATGACTGGGAATATTTGAGTATGTATTTTGTAGAAATTCTTACATTCTGCTCTTATGGAAAAATTTGTGCTTCATGTCTCCCAAGGGCATTTTTAAGTCTGTGATACCGAATAGCTTTTCATTTGTATTTATCATCAAAATAAAAACTGAAACCACAGCTGTGTTTTCTTTCCTTCTTTGACTTTGATTATTTTCTTCAGTGTGTGGGCCCAGCAGACGAACAAGTATGTGGAATTTTAACAAAACAACCAAGTAATCAGAAAATAGGTTTTAATTCTGCACATAAAGAATGCTGACCTTGTGGGATCATGAAACACTGCAGAAGTTTTCTTTAATGGAGAGTAAAAGTGCATCTATATTTTGGTAAAAATCTTTATGAATATCAAAAACTCGAACCAAGAGACAGCATGGGAAATGAAACAATGGCACCATGAGTTAAAAGGAAGGGAAACCTGCCCGGTACCTAACGTTTTATAATTCAGTGGGGAAGAGTAAGCAGGGATTCAGATAACCAACCCTTCTCACTTGTTATTATTATGTTTTTTTGTTTTTTCCTTATTCATCAGTCTTCTGTTACGTCCTAACAGCAGTTTCCTCTTCCTCCTCCCAGTCTCCCACCCCCTGCCTTCCTTGTCCTCATATACCAACCCTTTCTCAAGTTTCCTTTCAGGAAAGAAGAGGTCTCCTAGGGATGTCAAGCAAACATAACATAACACATTAAAATAAAACTGGATACATATCCTCATATTAGCCCAGTAGTCTGAAAAGGGCCCCTAATGCATGCAAAACAGTCAGAGATATCTCCTGCTCTCACTGTCTTACCAGAACATCAAGCTACAAAACCATAAACACCTATGCGTAGTACCTAGGTCACTCCCAGATAGGCTCCCTGACTGTAGGTTCAGTCTCTGTGAGCTTCCATGAGCCTTACTTAGTTGCTACTTTGGGCTATGTTTTTTTGTGGTTTCCTTGACGCTTTTGGTTCCTACAACAAAGATTTTTCTTTTGATCATTTTGTTCAGTCATTTTGTTCTTTACTACTCTTGATGGAAAATATTTAGCATTTTAAACCAAGAAGAGAATTTTCTTTCTTCTGCTAGTATTCTAATGATATTCTATGAAGACTATTTTGACGTGTGTCTTAAAAAATATGAAAGCATAATAAATTAGAAAAAAATCATACTGAAAATGGCAGTGGCCACAAACTATCTAAATGTTATTTATTTGGTATTGTGGAAAAATATGTTTCAATATTTCAACAGTTAAAATGTTAATACTGGATGAAAATCTCTAAATTTGTATGTAAAATGAATGCTATTTCTGTCTTTTCTCCCTCAAAAAAATTTTAAATTTCTTTTCACAAAAAATTAACTGTGTTTGCTAAATACTTCCTTCATGTCCCATGTCTTCATTCACTTTCTCAGTTCTCTTTTTAGCTTCATTTTATTTTATCCAAAAATAGAGACCATTTTTACCCTCATGTCCAATATAAAAATGTGATTTGAAGCTTGGATGGAGAAGAAATAGGAAGATTCAAGTGCAGTTCTCATGCATGAAGTTAGAAAAAGTATATACAGTAGAAATTTAAGCTGGGCTGTGGTGGCACACGCCTTTAATCCTAGCACTTGGGTGACAGAGGCAGGAGGATTGCTGTGAGTTTGAGGCCAGCCTGGTCTACAAAGTGAGTCCAGGACAGTCAAAGCTACACAGAGAAAGCCTGTATCGAAAAAAAAAAAAAAAAAAAGAAATTTAAAAATTAATAAAAAATTAATTAGCAACAGCTTGTGATTTTTCTATTTAAAACATTAACTTATACCTTCACATCAAAGAATCAAGCAATACAAAATGAGATAGATCTCATGACCTGCATCTTTCTGAGACTGGAATAAGTTTCTAAACTTGATTATCTACAATTGCATTGTGTTTTTTCTGTAGATGATATTTTTATTCTTTTTTAACTTATTTGTTGTTTCTGAAAGCATTGTAAATACTTAATTCCATAGTAATTTTAGTAAAAATGTTACGTTAAAGCATGTTTTAAACATCGTCATATTAATATGAAATTTGCAAAGCAATGTTCTATGTTTCCCAAAATTAAATCTTGTTAAATACACATTATCACTTAATGCTCTGACAGTTGATAAATGTCCTTTTACAATACATTGTGAGTGTATATTGTCTATTTTCAATGATGTTAAATATACATTTCAACTAGATAGCATATTTTGGAAAATAAAATTCTCTTTAAAAATATTGGAGGAACATACCTATTTACACATTAACAATATTTGCTTTTACTATTTTTAAAAGACTACTTTTTGCTTTTAAGTGTGTGTATGTATACATGTGTCTGCACCTGTGTGTATCTGTTTGTTAGTGCAGGTGTCCAGAGGCCTGAAGATTCTGAGTTACCCGAAGATGGTGCTTATATGGCTGTGAGCCAGCTAAGGCAGAGGCTGGGGATGAGCTATGTGCCTTCTGCAAGAGCAGAACACCTTAACAGTTGAGCCATTGATGTGGCCCTAGAATACGGTCATTTAAAATAAAGTGACATATTAAAAATTAGCTGAAAATTTACAGACTTATCTCAGTATTTGTTTTATCAGGATACTACTACACATGATCAACCAAGATGCGTTACTCAATTATCGTCAGAATTGACTCCAACACCAACAAAGGTTTTAAATGAAGGAGGGAAAGGTAAGAATCATGTCATCAATATGTCATCTTAAGTAACAATTAAAAACAGGGCTACCGTGTATTTTACCAGAGAAAAAGTTGTCCATAAAAATAAATATGTGGCAACAAACAAGGGACATTAGATTGTAATATGTTATATTTATCATGAAGCCTTAATAATATTTTAAATTGGACATGTCAAGAGCTGAGTTATAGGGCTGGACGCAGCACTTAACATCACATGCTTCTTCTCCTAATAGCCAGAGTTCAGTCCCCAGCATGCACATAAGGTGATAACAACCACCCGTAACTCAATTCTAGAAGGACTCAGCTCCTCTGGCTCTGAAAGCAAGCAGATGCCTCACAAACAAACATACTCCAACAGAGATGTGTACACAATTTAAAATAACTTAATTCTTGATTTTTATATATTTTTCTTTTCATTTTTCGTTCATGCAATATATCTCACCCATATCCTTCCCTCCATCACAACGTGAACCCCACTTTCCCCCCCAGATCTTCTACTACTCCCTTTCACTTCAAAAAAAAGAGCAGCCATCCTGGGAGTTTCACCTGAACACGACATAAAAAGTTACAATAAGACACTCAGAGGAAAGACAGCAGGTTGCCAAGAAGAGACTTGATACCCTATGAGCATATACAGGGGGAGGTAATTCCCCTCAGGAACAGTCATAGGGGAGGAGAATAATGGGAAAATGGGGGGGGAGGGGAGAATGGGAGGATACAAGGGATGGGATAAACATTGAGATGTAACAAGAATAAATTAATAAAAAAAAAGAAATGGAAAAAAAAAAAGACTAGCTACAAACCTTCATATCAAGACTGTAAGAGGCAACCTTGTTGGGTAAAAGGGTCTCAACACTAGGCAAATGAGTCAGAGACATCCCCACTTCCACTGTGAGGAATCCCACAAAGCCCTCAAGCTAACAACCAAAACATATTTGATGAAAACCTAGTGTAAACCAATCCACTTTTGTTTTTGTTTTGTTTTGTTTTTTACAATAAAACAGATTGCAATTTTATTTTCATCTTGAATACCAGGAAACTGTTATATATTTAAAATTTTTTATTAATTCATTCATATTACGTATCAATAGTTATCCCAACCCTTGTATCCTCCCATTCCTCCCTCCCTCTCATTTTCCCCTTACTCCCCTCCCCTATGACTGTGACTGAAGGGGACTTCCTCCCCCTGTATATACTCATAGGGTATCAAGTCTCTTCTTGGTAGCCTGATATCCTTCCTCTGAGTGCCACCAGATGCCCCCCTCCAGGGGACGTGGTCAAATATAGAGCACCAGAGTTCATTTGAAAGTCAGTCCCCACTCTCCAGACCAATTCAATTTTAAAAAAGATCTGAAGAGTAGGGAAATAGAAGGATCAAGAGCATTCTAGAAACCTACAGGAAGATCATTAAGGCAGACAGATCTGGAATCAGGAGGGTAAGCTCAAACTATGGACATCAAGGACAATGCATGCAATAAACCTAGAACTCTTATCCATATCTAGCCAATGTACAGCACATTCTCCAATATTGCGTGGAGAGCAGGGACTGACTAGGACATGGACTCTGGTGCCCCCTATTTGACTACTTCCCCTTGGTGAGGAGACCTTGTGACACTCAGTGGAAGAGCAAGCAGGCTGCCAGGAAGAGACCTAATAGGCTGTGATCTTATAGTGGGACACAAGGTCCCCTTCTCTCACAGATCTAGGGGAGGGGAATAGGATGATAGTGGGAGTATGGGGAATGGGAAGATACAAGTGACTGGATAACAAATAAGATGTAATCTGAATAAATTACTTAAATAAATTTTTAAAAAATATCTGATTTATTCATATATCTCAATTTTCTTTACCTGAGGACTTTCAAGTAAAAAGAATTTGGAGAGAAGATTGAAAAAGCAAATGTTAAAATGGTAGAATGGTTATGCAGGGAGTAATTTGGGGCAATGTGTGTTGTGAGACGTATAAAAGTAACTACTTTAGAAAATGACATGAGGCGTTATACCTATGTGGGAAACACACCATGAAATAGTGGTATGGAAACATGACTGGGAGAAAAGGAATACGGTGCTTCCTTGTCTTCATCACTTATGGAAAGGTGTGGAAGACTGAGGGACTGTTCATAATAAAGCATCTTTTAGTGGACAGAATATACTCATAAGCATCCCTGTCACTCGTGACATATATTGAATGTCACATGCAGGGTTTTCTACTGCTCTGATTCTGTGATAAACAGGCTAAAATAAGAATGAAAGGCAGAAGCAATAAATAATCAGCAGATAGTTCATCTATGCGGTGATCACTGCCTCTGGCTTTTAGGCTGTATGTTTTGGAACACTGAAAGAATCCTACGAGCTTGACATCACAAGGTAAAATTCTGTAAAATGGAATGTGGATGAGGACTGTAATAGGCCTAGAGCTTTCCAAATCATCATGTCCTTTACTACAGGCCATTGTTATAATTTATTTTCTACTTTAGTATGCCTGGACATGCTTATGATTTTCAGGTAATGCAGAGTTGTCTGATGGTTTAAACAAATTAAACACTTCACAGATTTCAATTGCAGACTAGGGAAAGCATGCTTTAATTATTTGTGGTGCTGAGTCCAAAGGTAGAAAAGAGGAAGTTATAATTTTCACTATTTATAAAATCTCAGGCTAATGTGATCTGATTTCAGCTAAAAGGGAACTCATTTTTAAGGTTTCATTCATTCTGAAGATTCCTTACTATAAAATACACATGTATCCAGAAAATATAAAGGAAAGAAATCCTCACAGTTTTAAGCATGGTTGTATACAAAGTAATCTTTTATACCTTATTACTCTGAATATCTTCACTGATCAGATCAGTTGATATTTTGTATGTCTGAAGAAATGTCTTCTGCCTTTTACTGTATTTTGTCAATGCCTCAAGTTTGTGAAATTGCAATACAACATGGAGTCTTCTAGAGTATATTGGTTTAATGTCTCTGTAACGTTTGATTAAGGATATATGACCTAGCACCTACTTCAGCGTGGGCAATTGGAAGACCACTACAAACAGCTGCTTTCCACCTGCACTGAGAGATTGGTTCCCTTGCTCTACTTACAAACCTCATAGTGTTTTGTGTGATTTTTACTTAATTTAGTCATTTTCATTTGTATTATGAAAATATTTTGAAATTTTCCATTCAGTTAGTTATTAGATATTTTATTTTACCAATCTGTCTCCTATACTTGAGATCTAGGAAGACAGGACACAGCAAAGAGAAAATCCACCAAATGCTAAATTTCCTTACCCATCTCCAATCAGTTATGATGTTTTGCCATTCCGGATACATGATCCAAACTTATCTAGGCATGCTTATGTATAATCTATTATATTATTTTAGGTTTTCCAGATAAATTTCCTGAAGGGAAGGTAATCACTTTAAATTATTTCCTACATTATTATATTCATAAGGTATAGCATATAGAAGGCCCATTAAATATATATTTGAAAACTATTTCAGCCTCCCACAAAAATGAAAGGCTCCAAGCCAACACAGGTGTCAGCAAGGCGGCATGGACAAGGCTTCCCAGCAGGTAAGTTCTACAATCGTGTGGTCTCCGAAGCAACTATTTTCAAACATGTGAAATCCTGACAATCTTCTCTTCTCCAAACCTCTGTTTCCTATTGTTTATGGAGAGATTTGATGTGAATGATCCAAGAATTATTTTAACATCACCATTTCAAATAAGTTATTCAAGTGTAAGTCAGGTATTTCCACCCTCCTGTATCTGGGAATCATAATGCCCATTTTGGAACTCATTTTACCAACGGGGATACCTGCATATACTAAGAACGAATCACATAATTGTGGAGCTTCAAATTGCTTACTTTAGGGCTGAAAAAGTGGTTCCGGAACTAAGATTATTTATTGCTTTTGCACAAAACCCAAGTTCAGTTCCCAGCATGGTAGTTTGCTACTCTCTGTGGCTCCAGCTTTAGAGCCTCTGACACCCTTTTCTGACCTCTGCAGTCACCAGGCATGCACAGTGCATATACATATATGCAAGCAAACCACTCATAAACATAAAACAAATTATCTAAAGTAAAAATATTCTATATATTTTCCATGATCTATACTTAGGAGCCTATTCACTTAGCATTTTCAGGCAGGAATCCTAGATCAGCAATGTTGAGGCAGCCTGTGCTGTGTAAGAAAACAAAGTATATTCAGAGACATAAGTTTAATTTCACTTGTAAATGTACTCTGTGAGTTAAGTTCTCTTTATCTGTGTTCTAAGTTGTGATTTACTCATTTTTATCCCCCTTATCACTTCATATGTCTGGTGTTTAGTAGGAATTCATATGATAAATTATCTTGAACTATATGACCTACCTTTTCCTATCCTACAAGAAGAAAACTACACAAAATATCCACTATATTCCAGAACATTTACCACCAGCACTAAATCCATATTTCTGTGTTTGTTCTGTTCTTTGTTTTCTACTCACATGTTTCACTAGATGGCCTTGGCCATTTGGTTTGTAAGTATATTTACTGCAGTGTGATTAGCACTTTTATATGTAGTTCATATACTCCACCAGTGGATGCATTTCTCCTTTAAAGTTTACTTTATATCAAGTAATTTCTAAATTTCATTCTCTATTATTATAAAGATTCTGATTTTAGCAATTCCATGTCAGCTTGCTATAACATAAACATTGATTTCTTTCAACAGATGTCAACTTAAAACTGCCGACAGAGAGCCAGTATTATTTTGATAGCAGTGAAAATACCGAATCATCTGTAAGAAATAATTTATTTCAACTGCTATGTTAATAAATTAATATTTTTAAACAATATCCTTGGCTAAATTAAATCTTCTAGACATGCATTGGGAATAAGAAGCCAAAAGTTTAAAATTCAGTTTTTAAAATTTCTTGTGTTTGAGAGTGGGATACGAATTCAGCATCTCTCTTTTCCTAGCTCCACACCCTCCCAGATAATCCCCTTTGTTATCTTTACAAAAGATGGCCTCTATTTTCATGAATTATTAGGATCCTTCAAATTTCTGAAAACCTACAGAACCTAAGTTGTTTCTGGGAAATTTCCTTGCTTTTTTTCTTTCATACTATTCATCATGTTTTCCTTACTTAATACTTGCTATTTTATAAAAACATCGGAGGAAAAAAACATTATTACTGAACACTTGAAAACATTAGCAACACTCCACTAATAAATTTATTAATACATTGAAAACAGTAACTTGAATACTGATCTTTTATTTACGTGAATGAAATCAGCTGATAACATTAATTTACTATGCAGCGACATTAGCTAATATTAAGATAGATTAGGTCTCGTCCTAATGCAGACACATGATATAGACATTTCATGCTTAGAGTTTGTGTTTTACAGAACTGTTGGACTGTACTTCCTGTGTAAATTCAGTACTTTGTTCCCTAGTACCCATGGACATTTTAATTCTTTGCGACTGAATAGTATTTCACCAGTTATACCCATCAAAGCGGAGACAAAAGTCACAGCTAGAATGTCTTATTTCCTATTCCTTGATAGTTTTGCTGTTACTGAGTATCTAGAAAGTAGTAAGCAATAACATTTAGCTGGGCAGATGAAGCAACATGCTATATTTAATTAAATAACACAGTGATCAAATACATGTTTTAAGTTACGGAGATTAACAGTCAAGTTGTGACAACACTGAACACTGGAGACGTTTTTAATGGTAGGAATAAATGGGAAGGGGTCAGCTTTGGAAATCCAAGAGTGGTATTGAGGTAAAGAAGACGGGGAGTGATTTCTGTTTACCATCTATGTCTTTCTAATACCAGGTGGCTGAGCAAATAGGAATTTAGATGAACAAACCCTACTCTCTCATTGTTATCATAAACTAAAGAAATAAATGTGAATTAATGCTTGGCCCAATTAATTTGTGTGCCCTTTGATCCCCTTCTTACTAAAGCTTGTGATTACCTCACATTCCCACTTCTCTTTCCTTCCATTTGCTCCTTCCATGTTCCCTTCCTCAAACACCTCCCATCCTCAACCTCCCCACTCAACTGATAACCCTTTTGTTTATTGCTGTTATATACATATATGTGTGTGTGTATATGTATGAGCAAAATGTAAACTGTGAGTACATTTTATTGTTGTGTGTATATGGTTTCCGAGATGACCAGTTTGGATTGAATAACTGATAAGGAGGTTCATCCTTGGGCAAGGCTAATTCTTACTCTCCCAGTGGTCATTAGTTGCCTATAGTCCTTTGTCTAGGGTAGGACCCAATGACAGCCCTCACTTCTCTGTTTACATGTCTATTGCTACTGACAATACAGTCCTGTCTATGCAGATACTTGTAGAAGTGACTGTTTTACAAGTGTCGTGCACGCTGTTCTGACTCTTAAAGGTTTTTTTTTTACCCTCTTTTCTGTGATGTTTCCTAAGCCGTAGAAGCAGGAGCAGTGATGTAGTGATGTGAGGCTCCCCATGATCTATTGATCTCTACAAATTTAAAAGAAAATTGTAAAAACATATTTTGGAATAGGAAATTAGTTGATTTTAGAACAAAGAGATTAGAAATATTAACTGAATTCACTGTGGATATTGATTTTTCCAGAATACCATTACATGTCATCAGTGTGTTCCTCATTTACCCATTGGAATAACTTCAACATCCACAGATCTCCTAATTGAAGCGGAGAAAGGTTGGAAATATACATTATAAGCAAATAATTTGAGAAGTTTATTAAAATAGCATAAAATACTTATACTAGAAATGTATATTTTTAGTATAATCAAAAGTGCTTCAAAGAATAAAATATACTTGTTGGTAATAAATTATGTATCTACAAAGTTTCAATAATATTTCAAGTAGAAGGTCAATAGGAGAGCTTACTTACAAGTGTATTGTGAAGAATTCCTTACTTGAAGAGTTTCACAAACAAAGACTTGGAAAGAAGATGAGAATGATAAGACGTTGGGTGAAGGGGCAGAATTACGGGGCATGCATATAGAGAGCAAGGTGTAAAAATGACTGACTTCGGGAATGAAGTGCAGGATTTGACATTCAGAAGAAACGGACCAGGAACTAGCAGTCTGGAAGGAGAGGTAGAAAGAAACCTCACTATTCTTACTGTAGTCATCAATTCTAGAAAGGCAGAGGACACTAGAGCTGAGCTTCTTTTACACTTAAAGTAGATCACCATAAACATCTAGGTCAGCAACGTATGCCGTAGTTTAATGTCATGGATACTGTTGCCTCTTACCAGATATTTGGCCAAAGTTTGAATGGCAGGTAGAAGTTTCTAATTGTGGATATTAACATATAATTTATTCTATGTCTCCTTTACAGATTTTCATAAGATTTATTCTGAACGGAAGGTAAAAAATTGATATTTTATCTTTGATTATTAAATTTGAAAAAGTATGATTTGTAGAAGAGTGATAAAATATCATTTTTAAAACCCACCCAGTCTCCCATTGGAAGTAAACCTTTTGTTTCATCTGAAGTATCAATGGTGAAGCAGAGACATGTATTCCCACCAGGTAAATTGTGCAATATATTTTCTTGGAACAACTCTCTTAAGACACTTGAGGATTCTGGATGGTGCTGGCAATCCTCCATTTCTAGATTGTTTTCCTGTATTATACGGCATCGTCACCCGACTTCCCATCCTGCCTTACCTGCCTTATATTCCAGACTGGTTATTTTCCCTCTTAACATTTATCTGACAGTTTTGTGACTAAGTTTAGACTTCTGTCTCTATTGCATGTCATAAATCCTCACATTGTTTGTGAGAACATCCATTACCTCTATAAAGGCCTTCTATGTCAGGTTTTATACCCATTAAATTCAGCGACCAAAACGTAGTACACAGTCAGTAAGTGAATTCTACGTGTACTGAATCAAAGACAGTTTACACAAAGATGTAAAACGAGTCTCTTCCATGTGCCAATAAAAAAGGTTAAACCTACCCTATTCTAGAAATGTTATTTTAAATTTATTTGAACTATGTAAATGTTTATTTCAACGGAAGCAAACTTAAAATTGAAGAAGGAAACACTGAAAAATCTTGATGTCAATGAAAATATTCAATCATCTGTATGTAATGTTAAATATGAATTTCTACTTTTAGTTTATATATTTTTTTTCAGAAAACCAGTATACTATCATGTCGATACAGAGTGATGTGTGCTTGAGGTCTCCCCATGCCATTTCCGTTCTTTTGATATTGAATAGTGTTCCACCAATTCATGTCAGTAAAACAGAAACAGAAATAGCATTTTTTTCTTGATTTTGACTGCTTTAATTTCTGCAAAAAGACAAGCATAAGGCTATGCTCAAGGCGAATGAGGTGTGAGCTGCAAGTTAATAAAGCAGCCAAGTAACCACATGACATATTTTTAAGTGATGAAAACAAAGAAAACCGAAGGGATAATATTATTGAACACTAAGGAAATTTTCTACTATGGGGGGAGCATGATGTTGAACGTGCCAAATGAACGAGTCATACTTAGAAACAAAACAGTGACATGATGGGTAGAGATGAGGGAAAATCATATGTTATCATCTATGTCACTATACTCTCAGTTAGGGGAGTTAGGGGAAATCATAGAACTCGTTTTGCCTCCTGTAAAGAAAGAAAAATAAATAAATATGCAGTGGACGCAATTAAGACATTTCCCACATTTTTTAATGATTCACTTATGAAAATTTTATATTAGATTTTTTGTAGTTTACCCTATGTTTATCCTACGATGTAAAAAAACTTCATGCATCAGTTTGTGCAGGCCCTCTTTGTCCAGATCTGCTGGCCATGACGGTCTCCCTGTGGGGCTCCTGACTTCTCCAGAGTCCTTCCATTCCCTCGCTCTTCCTTACAACTCTCAGGGCTCTACCCAGAGTTGAGCTTTGAGTCATGTTATCTCTTCTGAACCCCCACTGGGTGTAGTCTATCAGAGGACATCTATGTTGGGCTGATATCCAATTATAAGTGAGTATATACCATGCCTGTATTTTTATGTCTGGGTTACATCACTCAGGATGATAGTTTCTGGTTCCATCCACTTGCCTGTAAATTTTGGTACATTTATACAATGGAATACTATTCAGCTGCTAAAAACAAGGAGATCTTTTACTGCTCTTTCCTTATGAGATGTATGAGGTTTTAATGAGGACTGAAGATATCAACAAGGATGCACTGATCTCCTTGTTATCTTAGGTATTTTTTGATTATTTTAACAGTTTGTATTCCTATTTTTTTGGAAGTTGGAAAACAAACTTCTTTAGTTTCAACAATACTTGCTTAAACATAGGAAACCTGTTATTCTGTGGTAAAATCCTTGGACAGTATTAATGGAATTCACTATTGATATTAACTTTGCTAGGATAGCGTTATGCACCTACCACCCAGGCATATTCCTCATTCATCAACTGGAATAAGTCAAAGAGTCAAAAATAATCTCAATGGAGGAGGAGAAGGTAAAACTCACATGTTATCAATAGATCATTTGAAACATGGTTTGTTAAAATCATGTGGAGCAATATATTTTAACAGCTCAAGAGTGTGTAGTAAGAATTACGCTGTGTTCTGTGGTGATGCATTATTACAGCTCATGAACGTTCAGTAACATTTTATGTTGTGATCATCAAAGTTAGAGTTGTATGACAACTACATGTGAACCATTTTTATATGAGGGGTTTCAAGAATTAAATAATTGAATAGGAAAAGGGATGTGAAGAATAAAAGCATAGTGTCAAGTCATTAAAGTATACCAATCATTGAATAGATTATTTTCTGTACCGTTAAGTGTTAATTTTGTTCCATATATTATTTGAAAATTCTGTGAATTCCAGTTTTCTTCTTTCATATACACATCTACTTAGATAGATCGTTTTCACTTCCCAGCAGGAAGATGAACCTCTTTCAAAGGCACTATACACAATTTTTAAAGTTATTCATAAATCTTTATTATATAAATGTGTGCTAAATTTACGCTTTCAAGTCATTGGTTCAAAGTATTAAATATGTTTTAGGTATCGTACAAGGTAGTTCCTGTCATTAATGCAGTCCCATACATACATAGTCTTATATATTCTTTTTATGAACTTCCTCACTAGGTTTATGCTATTCCTGTTTTCTCTATACATAGCCACCCTTCATAGTGTTATTGTCACATTTATATTTTCTACTATCACCTCTGCTTTCCTCTTCAAATCCTTCTTCCAGTCCTCTCTCTACACTTACATCTTATAAACACACAGATACAGACATACACAGATACTACACACATTTATGTATTCCCTATGTAAATTTATATGAACAGAAGTGTGAAAGTATGATTTTAAGATGTTAGGCTAACTCTAGCATAATTAGCTCAGCCGAGTAACCTCTACTATCATTCATTTTTCAGTTTCACATTTATTTTTACCTATTCATTCTTTAAGAATTCCAAGTTGATCACAGTCTTGAGTATTATGACCACTGTGGGAATAAACTTTGCTCTTACAATATCTCTGTGGTCTGCTGAATTGATGTCTTAGTATTGTCAAATATTAGACAGTTACTATATTCCATTTCATTAATGGATGGCATTAATATGCTAATGCTCCCTCCTTTTCCCTTATATTTTAAAGCTGACATATTTATGTCTATTTGCTGCGTGCATTTTTGTTTACCTTCTATATTTACTATTCTCTCTCTTTGCAAATTTTTTCATTAGGAGTAAAATTGCAAAAACATTTTTTATTCAGCTGCTAGAACCTAATACAAACGTGTAGTTTTGTTTTGTTTTTCTGGAAATGAAGATGGTTTATACAAAGAAGAAAGATAATTTTTCCTTTTTTTCAGTCATAAACAGATTGCATCTCTAATTTACATTGGATACATGAATATGTGGGTATATGTTTAACATCTGTTTATGTTTGAATATGGAACCTTCCATGACCTACATCATCTATTGACATTCTTGTGGATTATCATTTTTATTTCAGTATATATGCAGTTGAAGATTAAATTTGATTAACTGTAAATATTAAAATGAAATTATAATTTTTATTTTAAATTTCTACACAATTTTTTGTTTGTAAAGCTTACTTTTAAAATTTTATTTATAATTTAATTTAACAAAAACACTGAATTTTTTTTCAATGGAAGCAGACATGCAAATGAAATTGGAGGAAAATCAGAGAACTATTGATGGCAATGAAAGTATTCAAAAATCTGTAAGTAAAAGTTTAACTAATAAATTTTCATCTCAATTGTTTTTATGTAAACAAGTAACCACATATGTTAAATACAAATTTCCTATACAAAGAGGTTTGGAATGAATAGTTCATAGCTTAAATTTTAATTTTAAATATATTTAGTTAGAAATTTTGAATCTTCTTACAACACAAAGAACTCCATGGTAGTTTCCATGGTGCTTTGTTTTCCCTAATAAAAATATTTTTCTCCAAGTGTAAAAAATGTAATTTAAAAATTGTTATGACTAACTACTTGAAAACATTTACAATTGTACATAGATTTCCTGTTGTTTTATACCAAACAGTAACTTCAAGCCCACTTCAAACATACTTGACAAAACCAGAAAATATAGTGAGAATACTACTAGTCACTGCTGTGAGTGGTCATTGGAACAGATGTGATCTTGAATTAACTGAGATACTTCATGTAGACACTTCGTATTATTTCAGTTTGTATAACAGTGAACTGTAGCTACAGACTGCTCTGTGTTTGGGATCTTCCTGCAGCCACTTAAATTTCTTTGATACTACAGTTTTTGACCAGTCATTGTCACTAATCCTGTGACAGAAGTCACAGCCAGGTTTTTCTTGTTTTCTTGACTTCAACTATTTTCAATAATTGACTACCAACTTAAGTGACCGGAAGTGAGTGGACATTACAGATGGGATTGTTTGCTGCACTTTTGTTACATAATCAATTCTGAGGAAATAATTTTTCAGTGGTTCACACAGAATATTGGTGGTATAATATGAAGTAACACTACTAAATATATAAAAAATGCCACAACTGGGAAAATATAATAGTATATTATGATTAATGAGGAGAGCATACTAAATGTATTTTTTGTCAGATTGCAGAAATAATTCAGGCAGCCCTATTAATTTTTCCTGTTGTGATATACAGAGAAGAGAGTGTGGACGTGAGCACCACACCAGATCAATACACACACTAAAATGTGTCCTTATGGTTTGTTCTAATTGAAGCTTTAAGTTTTCTTCATTATTTGATTAACAAGGGCTTTTATACTATCAATGCATATTCTATACTTTTTTATTAAAGCAAACCTCAAAAATATTTCCTTATTATCTTGTCATATCAAAAATTAGTTTTCACTCATAGAGTGAAAATTTTACCTCAACACTAGATATTCATTTCCAAATAAGGCAGACAGTAAATTTTCAATACCTGATAATGATAAGTTATTAAGCCTAATATAACTTGTCCTTTTAAAAAGGTTAAAACTCTGAACATTATTTTAAAATGCTTATAATCTACCATGAAATAACACAGATCAGAATTTACCCATACAAAATGAACTAAAATCTTAGAAAAATAATCTTTTGTAATTTTATTTTATACTTTTGTTGTGTTTCTGTTTTTTTGACACAGGCATCTCTGTGTAATAGCCCTGGATGTCCTTGATTCACTTTGTAGATTTATCTGGCCTCACACTCACAACAATCTGCTGCCTCTGTCTCCCAAGTGCTGGGATTAAAGGTGTGCACCACCACTGCCTGGCTAATCTTTTCTAATTTTTAATAATTAACTTTATATGCCAAGGCTGGTTTATATACATGGGAGGTTTCCCATTTTTTGAGGAGAAAGGATGGATTAGTGGGAGAGAAGGGGAGAGGGAGCAACTTGGAGGACATGAGGGAGAAGAAATTGAGATCAGGATTTAAATTAAATATATAACTTAACTAATAATAAAAATAAAAAATGAAAAACAAAGAAAATAAATAAACTTAATACATCAATTTTAAATGCCTAAAATTTTTATGTATCATAATGTTTTATTTTTAATAAATCAAAAATGTTAGTGGAGATTATGTAAAATATTTTTCTATTTTATATATATATTTATATTATTTCACATGTATACAGTAAACTACGTACAGCAAGAAGAACCACAAAACAATCAGGAACTATATATATATATTATATATGTGTGTGTGTGTGTGTGTGTGTGTGTGTGTGTGTGTGTGTGTGTGTGTGTCTGTGACATTCATAGTATTTTGGCTATTTGTATTTGACAGCCTTGAAGAAAACGTCTTATCTTGGTGCATCTATAAATCTGAATGTAAATCGACATCTGTCATATGTCCTCATTATCAACTTAAAACATCTATCTAGACCTAAAAAAATCTTAACCCCTAAACCACTAAGCTTAATCGTAAAATTAAATTTTCTGGTCTTCAACCCCATTAGAGACTTGAGAAGGAATAAAAATAATTACCTGAGTATAGCTGAAATGCAGGTTAGTAGCTTCCCAAATGAGAAGATGACATAGACAATTTACTGCCTAGACAGTCACCCAAAACTCTCTATAACGTTGGAGCATCATCTTCAGCCTTCTGGCCCAATATATCTGACAGACATATTTGAAAGGCAGAAACTATGCATGTCTTGCTTACCCTGTCTTGTCAGAGTTTGGACATTGCCTCTGCCTACATTCAAGATTGCCAACTTTTAGGCAAAATTCTGTCTGTGGTAGAAATGAAGACAGTTTGTCCGGTGGCCTGTATGTCACATTTGAAGCTTCCTCCATAAGAAGCTTCTTTAATATCTATCATCTTCTTTGAAGTAGGCTTACTGTTGCCAGGAGTTAACCCATCTCATTTTCAATGAATATTTAAAATAATAAAAAAATCTTTAAATGCCGTATTTTGCATATCTCTGTGGGTTTTAAAGACCTTACCTAACTATTTAACCTTATCTTTCTATAGAGTCATATCCTTCTGCTATAACTTTTATGAAAAATAGGATGATACATTCTGAAGATAGTAGTTGTTGAAATAGATGTATCACTGATGTTTTCACTTTGAATGTATTTTCTCCTGATTACAAGGTGAAGTTTACAATTCTCTTACCAGATAGCTATAATCATGGGCTTGACCTAGACAGCATATATAATGTACTCTTCATGTGTTTTATAATATTATACTGGCTTTTAACTAAGTAATAATGAAATAATTAGTTTTTAAATTAGGAAATTTATTTTGCTGTACTGTAGTTGGAAAATCTTGATGTAATTTAATTTGATATTTGTTTTACCAGGACAGTGTGAACCACCTTCAACCAAGGCAAACCCGTTATTTACTGATGGGCCTAATTCCAAGACCTGCGGATATTCCAAGTAGACGAGGGAAAGGTACGAGTTGCATGTAACCAGCACATCATTTCAAAAATACATTGTTTTCAAATCAGAGTTACAAATATCTTTTATGAAGTATGAATGAGTAGTTAGAAATAGTGTGGTACTAAGTTAAATACAGAGTTTCAAGATATTTAAAATATATAATACTGAGATGATTTTGAAATATAACTATGTAACTATGTAGTAAGGCATTATTTATCTTAGTAATTTAGTAAAATGAGTAGTTACAAAGAAAAAAGAATAAGAAAATAGATAGTACTACAGGGAATGCATAAAAGGAAATTTGATGACTATAAATTGTGGAAAGTTGAAAATAAAAATGATTTTATAAAAATAATTGATGGAAGCTTAAGTGTTAAGAGTATATAGAGATATGTAGATTAAAACACAAATCTGTTCAAAAATGAATCTGAATTTTTCTATCATTTTATATTTCCTGCTTTTGGAGCATTTCCAAATCTGTGTTTTAATTATCATAGTCACATGTGAGCATATGCAGTCAGCCATGCACATAGCAATGCTATTTAAAACATGCCTCTTTCAAAAGATTTGACAATAATTTTGAAGTTTAGTTATAATGAGATCTAGAAGTATGTCAGGGGATAAGGTGTCAGAGCATTAACATACTTCAGTTTGGGGGACATGATAAGGATGAGCTCAAGAGCAATAGCAAGCAAAGGAACTGAAGGTAACTCATCATTAAGCAAGTCCACTCAAGCATTAAGGAAAGGCCTGTGTGTACAATGATAACAGGGTTCATGCCAATCTCTCCTCTTTGGGATTTGTTAAGTTCTGTGATTTGTGCAGAGAGGGGATCCCTGCAGGTGTCATTCATGGAAGAAGAACAATCCAAGGAGACGATTTTTACTTTTACTATTTATTAATTCATTGACAGTCACTCCAATTCTCAAGCCTGACTTAGGAGCCACTTTCGTCTCCCTCTTGATCTCCTCAAAATTCTGAGTGTCTCATCAACAGGATTGGCAAATAATAACATGACCAAGGATGACACCAGTAGATATGCTAAAGGAGTTGGGGAAAAGGGGCTTGGCCTAAATTCTTTTGAGTATGAAGATAGTATACCAACCTAATGCATAATAATTTTAAAAAGAAAAAACAATATAAAGTTCTCTTGTGAATACTCAAATTGTTAATGAGATATATATATATATATATATATACATATATGTGAATTACTTAACTTATATAAAGTTAATGTGCAACATTTAATTGGAAATACAATTTTATTTTCTTTTGATATCATGTATCAATACTAAAGGATAATGTGACTCACAGTTCATATTTCTTCTCATATTAGTTGTTCAGAAACAATACAAATATCCAAACTTCAGAGGAACATTCATCATACAATTAACACACATAAATGTGATAATTTTATAAACTTCCTTATAATTGTACATGAAAACTTATTCACAAAATGGTTATATATAACAAATAATAGTTTCCTGTTAACACATTAACATCATTCTTCAATTCTTATATTTCAGACCAAAGAAAATGACTTAATACATTATTATAATTTAATGGAATAATTGCTTGTGAGGAATCCATTAACAAAATACACATTTACCATATTGTAATACATTCACAGCCAAGCCAATTCCCAGGATCATAAATACAAAACACCTCTCTCTCTATTAATCAGTAATTTAAGTTGGCATATGTTCACTTCCTATTCCAGTTAAACTTATTGAAATTATCAGTTTATTAAAGCCATATTTTAGAGAGTAACAAGAATCATTATCCCACAAAATACAAATTTAGAGTAACCATTTTGATATAAGTTACAAAGAATTATTTTTTATAATTTTTGTCTATAGATATATAACAGTTGATTTTACATCTAAATCACCATACATTTTCCTTGTTTTTTTTTTTTTTTTTTTTTTTTTTTTAGACTATCACAAGAAGTGTTATTCACCTAAGGTAAATATTTTTATTTTCCTCATATAATTTATATCATATTTTATGGGATATAAATTAATTACTGAATGTATTGTTTCAAACCCCATCCAGGACCCCACTGAAATAAAAGACTTTGATCCAAATACAAATTTAGAAATAAAGGAAATACAAACATTCAAATCAGGTAACTTCACATAACTATTCTGAAAAGAAGCATTTTAAAATATCTGAAATATATGCAGTGCTCTCATTTTACTTAATTTTCCTCCAAGTGTGAAAGAAGAATTTGTCCTAAATAATGTAAATATCACACTTTTAATAATGTCTAAAGGAAGTACTTAGTATCTTATGAAAACGTTTTATAAATGAATACTTACTTACTTTAAATATTTATACCTTTAAGTTTCTACAACCTGTCATTTCAAGTCAAAATACCCATATTTGTTAAGAGATTAACTGGGTTAATTACTCAAGTGTAAAATTTCCCATAATTTAAAGACGATCACAAAAGATGATCATCATCTCATACATTTATAATTTCATATACATATTAGCGTGAGGTTAGAGCACTCCAGGATCCCAGGTGTTTGAAGATAACTTGGGCAACAAATCCTTTCATATTCTTTACTTTCATTTTAACGAAAATAAATTCTTCAGCTAGAATCACCCCATATTCTACCAGAAGCCTATCCTGTCTTAAGTCTCCAGCTTTAGTAGTAGGGGTTATGAAGCCTGAAGAGAACACCTTCTAACTAAACAGGACTCCTAGTGCAGGGAGGGGAGCACAAACCCACCTCAAAAAATCCTCAACTCAATTTTACCCTGCCTAAAAGACGTGCAAGGATAAAGATAGAGCAGAGATTTTGGGAATGCTCAATCGATGCCTGGCCCAACATGAAACTCACCCCATGGGAAACAGCCAGCCCCTGATATTATTAATGATATTCTGCTATGCTCACAGACAAGAGCCTGTTGTAGCTGTCCTCTGAGAGGCTGACACTCACAGCCAAACATTAGGAAAAATGTAAGGAGTTTTGTTGTAAAGTGTGGTGGTGGTGGTGGAGGTGATGGTGGTGGTAGTGGTGGTGATGGCGGTGGCTGGTGGAATAGAAAGGCCTGGAGGTGACAGGAACTCCACAAGAAGACAAACAGAGCCAACTAACCAGGCCTTAAACACCAACCAAAGACCATGCATAGCCTGGACCTAGGCGCCCTACACAGATAGAGCCAACAGGGAGTTCAGGCTCTCATGTTTGTCCCCTAGTAAGTGGGTTTGGGACTATCTCTGACAAGAACTCTTTTGCCTGCTTTTTGATCAATCCTTCATGGTGGGCCTGGCCAACTAGACAAAAGGGAAGAATATGCATTCATTCCTGATGGAACTTGATGAGCTGGGGTAGGCAGGTTCTGGGATGGTACCACTTTCCTGGGTAGTGGGGGAGGATAGGGGAAGAGGGAGGAAGAATGGGTCTGGGAGGAGAGGAAAGAGGAGACTACAGTTGATATGAAAAGCAAGTGAATGAATGAATGAATGAATGAATTTAAAAGTGGATTCTTTAATAACATATTCTAATTAGCATTGCTCCACTCCAGTCATTCCCAGATTTCCCCATCTCCCCACCTATCAAAATTCACATCTGTTCTTGGTCTCTGTCACTAGAAAACAGAAACATCTATAAAATATAGGAAAAATAGCTAGAAAAACAAACAAACAAACAAACAAACAAACCAGAATACGACAAATCAGACAAAGGAACAAAAAAACATTATACCAAAGCAAAAAAAAAAAAAAAAAAGAAAGAAATAATTGCAGAGATAGTAAAATCCACTAAAAAAACCAAAAACTGAAACACATAAACAAAACACTTGTAGGGAAGAAATAAATTTCAGACAATGAGTTATGAAACCACAAAATATGTAGGCCATCTACTGCTAGGAATGGAACCTAGATTTGACAATGGATTGTATGTCCAGTGAAAATCAATTAGAGATAAAAATTTCATTTGTGAGGGATTGTCAACCTGCAAATGCTGGGTTATCGATGGTTGATAATATCCACTTCTGCAAGGGAGACCCCATCTGCTGCAGATCCATTCGTGCCCTGTGCATGCTGCCAGTCTTCCTGTGTTCATGCATATAGGTCCTGCTGGTTTTAGAAAGACTTCTTTCCTTGGTACCCTCCATCCCCACTGGCTCTTATACTCTTTCTGCCTCTTCCTCCAGATAGTTCCTTAAATGTTTCCGATGAGTGTTCCAAGGTCTCTATCTGCCTTGTATCTGAGGACTCTTTGCTCCCATTCATTTCAGGAGGATGCTTCTCTGGTGATAGCTGAGCAAGAACTGAACTATGGGAATAAAAGAATGTCATTAGGAGTCATTTTATAGTTACATTCCTTTCGTATTTGATTTTCCCTCAATTCTTGTCCATGGCCTACCAAATTTTAGGGTGTCAGCCATAAGATAGGTATCAGGGTATTCCATCTCAGAGACTGGGGTCTTAAATATAATCAGATTGGTTGGGTACTCCCAGAAGCTTTGTGCTATTGTTACCTTAGCACACCTTCCATGCATGTCATTGTTTTAGATAAAAGGGTTTCAGGTGTAGGTGATGTGTACAGTCTTCTTTGGTAGGATGAAAAATATTTTCCAGTACTGTGAATACTAGTCCAGGAATTACCCACACCCTGTATTTTCCTAATTTTTGAGCCTATTTATCCAGTGTATTCAATAGATCATAGGATTGAGTCTATGACAACAAAATACATTATATAATATATATTGTAAGACATAATATAGTATGTATCAGTTTTCATGTTGACATTCTATGTACCTTGCCATTATAAACTATCTCCTGAATTAGAACTTCAAAGTAATATTAATCAATTATCCATTGTAGTGACTTAATTACCTTTTTTTATATCCCTCTTTTTTGGGGGTTGCAAACTATACTTTACTGAATACCTTTCCTGTTGCCACTCATGTTTCAAATTATTACATCTGCCTAAATCGCTTTACGAGTTTCAGCTCAATCTTTCCCTCTTTGAATATCATCCTTGAAAGATCTCACTAATAGGTTTTAAGCTTCAACACCTCACATTTGTCAGAACACTAATAATATTGAGAAAAATAAATGGTGGCTATTTATTCAAAGATGACTGGGAAAGTTTAACTTACCTATTCAGGAGTAAATGGAACAGTAAAGTAAATAAAGTTAAGCTGCTAGAGTTAAAGTAGAAAACTGATATAAAGCACTCACTTAGTTCAAAATAGATGCCTAGCATTCAGGAAAAAAAATGAAGGAAAACTTCTCAAACGCAACTGAATCTTAAAAGAAGCAGGGAACGTTTCCACCACAGGAAAAAAATGAATGAAATACGTACATATATGAGTTCTGGAAAATAGCTGTAATGCTAAGAAGGTTGTTCAAATTTTCTATTTTGAAATATTGAACTGTATATAATATTAATTAATATATATGTAATTGTTTATATTCAGTCCTATTTAAAATTTTAAAACATGGTGGCCACATATATCAGTTAGATAAAATTGTGACTAAACACCCCAATTCTGCTTACTTAAAACTAAGAATTACTAGGTGTCTCTCAAAGTAGTATATTAAAGTTTTAGATAATTTGAAATTTCCCCTAAAATAAAATTTTCAGTTAAAGATAGATAAGCTGTTGAAGTTCTCAAAAGAGAAAATAGAAAAACTAGGATTGATTTATTGAATGTTAAAATACTTAGCTATTATTGCAATCTATTTTGTTTTCCTTAATGTTGTTTGTGGTATAACTAAGTACATTCATTTATTATAAATAGTGGTGTTAGAAGATGATCCAGACATGTGCGATGGCAGCAAAGATAACCAACCACCGGTATGTAAATAGTTACATTTAAAAGACAACCAATACAACATCTTTTTAGGATATAGTGTAGTATAGAGCAGGTAATATTATGTTTTTAAATCTCCATAAGGCAAGTAGATTATAATTTCATACTATATTATAAATACTTAAATGATAAATATTTCCTTCTAGAAGTGCTATAATTACCTTATGGTACAAGCAACGAACTTCAAGGTAGGTAGCAGGTGACTGTTACCAAATAGATTTAAACCACCCTCTTTACTTTTTATAGGTATTCATAAATTTAATATCATTTGTACATATCTAAAATTATCAAGGTATAATATGATAATTTGTACTATAATATAGAATCAAATATTTTGAAACATTATCATCTCTTATCTCTGGCTGCTCTGAAATTCTCTTTGTAAATGAGAATGGCAATAAACTCATAGAGATCCTCCTGTCTCTACCTCCTGAGTGCTATAAAAACGCATGCACTACTGCTTTTTCCATCTCTTCAGTTTTACCTAACAACAGAAAAATGGTGGAAATTAAATAGAATGCTCATGCAGAGCGTAAGTTGCAATGAAATCTTTTATTGTGAGGAGAAGTATATAATATTAAAAATATTTACTTATTCCAGCAAGTTTAACATACTGGTTGGATATAATCTAATCAAACAGTAGTTAATTGCCTGGCTCATATTTCTATTATTTCAGGATAATCTACATAATTTTCACTTCTGAACTGATTCCATCAATTTGCAAGAAGCTAGATCTATGCTAAAAAGTTACCTGTGACTTATCAGTTTTCTAATTGTTATGAGATGACATAGGATAAATTTATTTTGAAACAAATTTGTTGGACAGTATACATGAAAATAAACCAACACAAATTTATTGCTCACTATCCCATCACAAAAACTATCAGTGAGAAAATAAGTAAGGATTGTGACTGAGTTTCTCCACTTGTGAGTTCAGGTGTTGCTTCTGTGGGAATGAAGGGTTATGTGCTTATGCAACAAGGAGAGATTCAATAGAAAACTGCAAGAAAGGTATTAAGTATGAAGAGTGGTGGGGGACAACATCATGTGCTCTATTGCCCTCCCTCCTCTTTACTCAGTCAGTGTTACTACTGGCAATATCTTCTGAAAAATTAACTTACATTTAAGCAGGTAGCCTTTACACCAAGATAAGCAGAGACCAAAATGTTTGAGTTTTTATTAAGTTATACAATGTTTTATAGTTGGAAACTGCTTTTATATAAACAAATCCAATGCTAATGTTATGGGTCAAAAGACAGGGGGATATAAAATATATTTATGTTTGAAAATTGTAAGAAACATCCCCAGTCAATCAAGCCATCTTTTTAATTTTGTTCTGTCTGTTTAAATTTGTATGTTTTGCTCAAAGTAATATCACTTATAGTTATAGCATAATTTCACATATCTTTTAAAACAAGCATTTACAACCTATAGACTTTTATTCCTATACCTAAATCAGGCATTTCCTCTAGACGATTTCATAATTATTGTAAATTTTGACACATGTGATTTCATCACATTAACATATTCAATTTTTGGCTAAAATTTTGATGTTCAAGTCCCAAGTATAAGTCTGAGTTGTGAAGAATATTGAATTAGTGACAATAAGAAAAATAAATCCAGAGGCAATCTTTTTTATTGTCTCTTTTTAAGTATATTTTATTAATTTATTCATATTACATCTCAATTATTGGCCCATCCCTGCATCCTCCCATTGCTCCCTCCCTTCCACTTCCCCTTACTCCCCTCCTCTATGACTGTGACTAAGGGGACCTCCTCCCCCTGTATATGCTCATAGGGTATCAAGTCTCTTCTTGGTAGCCTGCTATCCTTCCTCTGAGTGCCATCAGGCCTCCCCATGCAGGGGATGTGGTCAAATATGGGGCACCAGAGTTCATGTGAAAGTCAGACCCCACTCTCCACTCAACTGTGGAGAATGTCCTGTCCGTTGGATAGATCTGGTTAGGGGTTTGAAGTTTACTGCACATATTGTCATTGGCTGGTGCCTTAGTTTGAGCAGGACCCTTGGGCCCAGATTCTCTCATCATAATGTTTTTCTTGTAGGTTTCTAGGACCCTCTGGATCTTTCTACTTTGCTATTCTCCCATGCTTCTCTCACCTAGAGTCCCAATAAGATGCCCTCCCTTCTGTCCCACTTTCCTGGTAAGCGAAAACTTTCATGGGACATGCCCCTTGGGTTAGTGTCCAGATATAAGTGAGTATATACCGTTAGACTCTTTCTGCTTCTGGGTTAACTCATTATGATCCAGAGGCATTCTTAATAGTAGAACTGCATTTGCCATTACCCCCCAATCCCCATATTTGGCAAAGAAAATGGAACTGCTTTGTAAGCTACATGGTTTAATTAAAGAGCATATGTTGGTGAATTTTGTAAGTGGGTTTTGAAGCTAATGTAGGTCTTAACTTTGTAATTGTCAAATTTTGTGTTGAATGAATGTGAAAATTGGAAATTATCTTAGTTTCCAAGTTATAATATTTGACCTCTGAACTTTCACTATGCTCCTTGTGTTGGAGCAAACTCACCTTTATTTTTGTCAGCAACTTCAATTTTCAGTTACCCTGAGATCCAAATGAAAAAACAGAAAAATCATAAAAGGCTATGTGTGAATATTACTTTAGTACAGATAGAGGAGACCACTCATTTGTTGTTGAAGAATCAAATAACACAATTAATTTTTTTTTAATTAACACAATTCTAAAGTTAGATTTTAATAGTAAACATCACTAGCACAGAATATCTTTTATATCTATTTTAAATACTATATAGGCATATATACCTTTTATATATACATAAGTTCAAAATATTCATCAGCAAAGCACACATGAAAGGGAAAGCTCAAAATGAGGAGTATCCCATATAGCAATTTTAAATATAAAAAGAAATCTTTCCACTCAGAAATAAATGAAACAAAATGAAATATAATTACTCAAACTTTCCAGGACCTCTTACTTCAACCTGAGCACAATTTTTTCAGCAAATTGTTGAATTTTTAATATTAATTTCCCACTATTTTTCTATTATTCATAGTAGATTCTTTTTTAGATTAAATGTAAAGATTTATTTTGTTTTCACATTAAAGGAAATCCATTCTTTTTTTCTGGTGGACTAAGTCTTTATATCACTGACAGTAAAGTATTAAACCTCTTACAAAGTTGAATAATGGTGCTTGTCATATATGTACCCATAGGGATTATATATTCAACAGGAAAATCCATATCTTCAGAATAAATATACATATATATCAATATTGATATCAATAGAGACAGATATAGGTTCAGGTTTTAATTACCAAGATTGTCAATAATGACAAATGCTAATGCCATTTTAAGTCTAAGCACTTATTATTATGCCATACGTGTAATGAAATATTTGTGGAGTGGGTGGGAGTGGCCCTGAAGGCCCATATATCTGTAGAATGGATGGGAGAGGCCCTTAAGGCCTACAGATTTGTAGAGAGAGTGGGAGAGGCCCTGAAGGCCCAGAGATTTGTGGAGAAGCTAGGCAGGATCCTGAAAGCACATCATTAACTAATTTAAGCAAATTTAGTTGTTTTAAGGAGCCAGTAGTTAAACAGTCCAAAGGAAAAAGTTAGCAAGGTCCATAAAATGATTATAACATTGGTATCACTTATTCCTTCAAAACAACCAAGTCAGGAGAACCTGTGTGGATGGGAAGAACGTTATTAGCCCTCCATAGCCCACAATCTCAAGTTGGCTTCCTTTCTCATTGAAAGTGCTGTCATGCAACTTTCTTACATTTATTTCTCCTCCTTTGTGGGGTTAGCACAGGCTATTTGACTTGACCAATTGCCAAATGGAAACAAACAGGGCAGGCTTGGCCCACTGTGGCCATTGCTCAGGCAGACTCCGGATGTTTGCTGCCAATGGTTGTCTCTGTTTAGCCCACACCTGGCTGCTGAGAAGGCTTTGTGTTGGGCAACAGCACCTGTTAGTTATTTCATATGTTTGACCTTTACATGCTTTTAAAGTCTGTAAATATTGTGTAATATATAGTTTTGACATGAAACTGCAATTTTTCTTTTTCTAGTAACAGATACGTACCAATACAACCTTACAGTAGTTACTTACAATGTGGTTATTTAAAAGACTTTAACATAAAGCAATTCTTTTTTATTTATACATTTATATTATCACACATATAACAATAAACAACCTATAAAAAGAATAACCATGACACAATCAGGAATTATATAAATGTTACATTCTTAGGTTTGTTTGTTTGTTTGTTTTTGTTTTTACTATTTTCATTTGAGAGCCTTGAAGAAAACATCTTTCCTATCTTGGTGCATCTAATATTCTAAATATAAATCAATCTCAATCACATATTGTCATTATCAACTTAAAACATCTATCTAGACCTAAAAACATTTTAACCTCTAAACCACTAAGCTTCATTGTAAAACCAAACTATCTGGTCTTCAACCCTATCAGAGTCTTGAGAAGGAATAAATTTGATTAGCTGAGTATGCCAAGAGAGGTGATGAAAATGATAGAAGGTTTGAAAGAGGAAAATAGAACACTCAAAATGCTTTGATGAAGCACATTCGTAAACTTCAACAGTCAACTCAGAAGGACTATTGGGGGAAAACCATCTCTTTATTGTGAAAAAAAAAAAGTTATCCTTATTTTTCAACTCTAATTAAAGGTTGAAGAGAACAGGAAGAAACATACAAACAATGAAATGGAAGAGGAGACTCAGTCCTCTGGCTGTGCATTGGCTGCTGCTGCTCCTGATGTTTCAACTGCTTCTGCTGTTGCCTCTATCGTTGCTGCAGCTGTTGCTGCTGTGGCTGCTCCCTCTGCTACTGTGGCTGCTCCCGCTGCTGCCATGGCTGCCGCCTCTGCTGCTGTAGCCGCAGTTGTCGCTGCTGCTGTTCCTGCAGCTACTGCTGCTGCTTCTGCCGCTGCTGCTGTAGATGCTCTATCTTCTGTAGCTCCTGGGGCTGTACCTGAGAGTTCTGCTGTACCTGTTGCTGCTGCGACCGCTGCGACTGCTGCAGCTGTTCCTGCTGCTGCTTCGGCTGCCCCAGACACTGGTTCTGCTGTGGTTGCTGCTGCTGCAGCCGCCGGTGCTGCTGCTGTTGCACTGGCTTCGGTGGGTAAAGATTCTCTAACTGCTGCCTCTGCGGCTTCTGTTGCTGCTGTGGTTGCTGCTGCTGTCACTGCAGCAGTTGGTTCCGATGCCCCGTCTGTTGCTCCTGCCGCTGCTGCTGTTACTGCCTTTGCTGCTGCTACTGGTCCAGCAGCAGCAGCTGCTCTTGTGGCTTCTCTTGCTGCTGCTGTCACTCCTTGTGTTCCTTCTACTACTTCGTCCTCAGCTGCAGCCCCTTCTACTGTTGCTGCTGCTACTGCTGCTGCTGCTGCTGTTGCTAATCATGCAGCTGCTTCGCCTGCTGTAGCTGCTGCAGCGGCAGTAGCTGCTGCTGTTGTTGCTGTTGTTCCTCCCAGGACTGCTGACACAGCTACTGCAGCTGTTGCACTTGCTGTGGCAGCTCCTTCTGATGTTCCCACCGCTGCAAAAGTTGTGGCTGCTACTGTTACAAAACGAAGAATGAGTCTAAGAAGAAAGTGTGTGGAAGCAGGGAAACAGCAATCTCCTCTTGAGGAGGCAGAGGAGCATGATGGGTAAGACCAGAAAGATTTGATATTAGATAATGATATGGAATTCCTTAAATGAGTTCTACAGTGTGTTAATTTGCATACTTAACAAATGTTTCACTTTTACTGGGGGTAATCTTGAACCGACAGCCAAAAAAGAAAAAATAAACAAATAAGCAACCAAAAACCTAAACATAAATAATAAAATTAGGTATCATTTTCCAAATAATATTGATTACAAGTTAAAAGATAACAAGGTTTGTCGAATTTGAAGAAAAGATATCAACAAACCAGTGTGCATATAAATTTTGAGTCATGATTTAGTAGCTGTGATACACGTTTCAAAAATATCACTATTTTGATCTAAAATTTTTACTTTGAGGAATGAGTTTAGAATAGGAAAACATGAATTCCAAGATGGCTTTGACCAGTATGCACCATAGCTGATCTACTCCGAGGAGACCAGGGACGTGAATGGAGCCATAGACTGCTGGATTTTGAGAACTGTAAGTGAGTGGGGCCCCAAACTCCGCACACCGCCAGTGGGTCTAACCCCGGGACAAGCAACAGCCCGGAGGTGCTAAATGCACTCCCCAAACTCTGAAACGGAATCCACAACCAAGCTGCCGCCAGCATATAAAACCCAAACTCGCCATTTGGGGAGGGGATTTTCTGGAGCCCCCAACCTGAGGAGTCTCAGCGAATAGGGTAAAACTACCATTGAACCTCTCCATTCACACCTCGCCAAACTGCGGAGGTCACCTGCCTAGTCCGCGTGGAAACACAGGTGGCGGGACTCACCAAAAACAGCTAGAACTGGCTTGTAGCTCGCGCTCCGCGACCTGGGCCCAATCTGAAGCCAGACACAAAGGATTGACCCTGCAAACAGAGACAGTTAGAAACCAGCGTGGACTGCTCCCACAGCCCAGTGGGACCGCCCACGTTATCGGGAGACGTGGTTCTTGCTTGCAGTGTCTAACTACTGACCCAAAGCGATCTGGGAGCATTCTGGCTTTCACTGGAGGAAAGAGAAGATACAGGGGATTCCTGCCAGTGTCTGAATTGCCATTGTCGCCAGCCGCCGGCCCGGGCTGCCGGCACTGACCTGGCACTCCCCAAACAACAGATCCTAGCTGGGTCCCTTCTTGCAGGCACGTGGGACCCTTCTTGTGGGTCGTGCTTGCAGGGTCTAACTGATGATCTAAAGCAATCTGGGAGCGTCCTGGCTTACAGGGGCATGGAAATTGCTGCCTCCTTGGATACTGCCAGTGGTCTGAAACCATATTGTCTCAGGCCCACGAGGCACTGATCCTGTAATCTCCAACAGGCAAATCCTAGCTGGGTCAGCTCCTGCACACCCAGCAAGAACTCCCAAATTCATGGGAGAGGCTGGACGCGCCTACAGAGTATAGAGGCAGAGCTAAAAGACAGCTGCAGCCCAGAAGATCTGATCCACCTGGGGTCTTGGCTACAAAGCAACAGGAAGGACAGGCAGTTGGGATCAACCTACACAACCAGAGAGCTTGTGTGCTGACCTTACTCTAGATCCCGAAACTGCTGATCTGAATTATAGCAGTAAGGTGAAAAGGCCCAAAGAGAAACCTACTTTGCATGACTCAGCCTGGAGCCTAAGGTGTTGAGAAAAATCTCCAGAAGTAGAATCTGAATCACCTGCTTGATCCAGGGAAATACTCCCTGATCCCCATAGGCAAGGGCACCCTACCTATAATCAGGCATCAACTATCCACTCTCAAACAGGGAAGATCACTGCAAACCACCTCCCAACATCAGAGTCACCAAAATGACAAGAGGACAGCGAAAGAACACTAACAAAAACCAAAACAGGTTGGCATCTCCAGATCCCAGCAATCCCAATGAAAACAACCTGGAGAACCCAACAATTGATATACAAGAAAATGACCTCGCGTCCTTAGTAAATAAGATGATAATGGAAGAAACAAATAAAATCTGTAAACAAATGCAGGAGGAGGCAAACAAGAGGGCTGAGGATTTAAAAGAGTCATATAAAGAGGCATTTGAAGAATTTCAGAAAAATACAAATAACCAGATGAAAGAAATCATTAAAACAGTTCAAGACCTGAAGATAAAAGTGAAAGCTATCATAAAGGAACACACGGAAGAAAAACGTGATCGAGAAGCATCAGAAAAGAAAGCAAGCATCTCAGAGGTGGCCTTATCTAACAGATTGCAAGAAATAGAAGAACAAATATTGGGACTTGAAGATACAATTGCAGAACTGGAAACATCCATCAAGGGAAATTCTAAATCAGAAAAGTGCCTGACACAGAGCATTCAAGAAATCAAGGACACCATGAAAAGACGAAAGTTGAGAATAATAGGGATAGAGGAAAGAGAAGGCAACCGACTCCACAGCCCAGAAAATATCTTTAATAGAATAATAGAAGAAAATTTCCCCAATTTGAAGAAGGAAATGCACATGAGCTTACAAGAGGCATACAGAACACCAAATAGAATAGACCTGAAAAGAAAATCTTTCCACCACATAATAATAACACAAAATATACAGAACAAAGAAAAAATATTAAAAGCGGCCAGAGAAAACGGCCGAGTAACATATGAAGGCAAACCTATCAGAATTACTCCTGACTTCTCAGCAGAGACCATGAAAGCCAGAAGACCCTGGACAGAGGTTCTGCAAACCCTAAGAGAACACAGATACCAGGCAAGATTACTATATCCAACAAAATTATCAATAACCATTGACGGAGAAAACAAGATATTCCATGACAAAAACAAATTCAAACAGTACCTAGCCACAAATCCAGCTTTACAGAAGTTCCTAGAAGGAAAACTCCCCCCCAAAGGGTCAAACTAAAACCAAAACTACATAGGAAATAGGTAACTATACCATTACAAAATCACAATCTCATAAAATCTCGACTATTACAAATACCAAAAATGAAGGGACATAGCAATCACTGGTCATTAATATCTCTCAACGCCAATGGTCTCAATTCTCCAATAAAAATACACAGACTAACTGTGTGGATGCATAAACATGACCCAACATTCTTCTGCATTCAAGAAACACATCTCAACCACAAGGACAGACATTGCCTCAGAGTAAAAGGCTGGGGAAAAATATTGCAAGCAAATGGTCACAAGAAACAAGCTGGGGTAGCCATTCTAATATCTAATAAAATAGACTTTCAACCAAAATTAATTGAAAGGGATGAGGATGGACACTTCATACTCGTCAAAAAGAAAGTCAATCAAGAAAAAAAATCACGATTTTGAACATCTATGCTCCTAATACAAAGGCTCCCACATTTGTAAAAGAGTTATTAACAAAGCTTGAACCACTCATCGATACCCACACATTAATAGTGGTAGACTTCAACACCCCACTTTCACTCAAGGATAGGTCTTTGAATCAAAAACTAAGCCGGGAAATAACTTCATTAACCAATGTCATGAATCATATGAATCTAACAGACATTTACAGAACTTTCCACCCAAACACAAAGAATTATACCTTTTCCTCAGCACCCCATGGAATGTTCTCTAAAATTGATCACATAGTTGGTCACGAAGCAAACCTCAACAGATACAAGAAGATTGAAATAATACCTTGTATCTTATCAGATCACCAAGGTCTAAGGCTGGACTTCAACAGCAACAGAAATAACAAAAAGCATACTAACACGTGGAAACTAAACAACTTTCTACTTAATAACACATAGGTCATGGAAGAAATAAGGGAAGAAATAAAAGACTTCCTGAAATTCAATGAAAATGATGGAATAACATACCCATATTTGTGAGACACATTGAAAGCAGTGATAAGAGGAAAATTCATAGCACTAAGTGCCTTTAAAAAGAAAATGGAAACATCCCACATAAACAACCTAACAACACATCTGGAAGCTTTAGAAAAAAAAGAAGCAGAAACACCCAAGAGGAGTAGACGCCTAGAAATAATCAAACTCAGGGCTGAAATCAATAAATTAGAAACAAAGAGAACAATCCAAAGAATCAACAAAACCAAGAGATGGTTCTTTGAGAAAATTAACAAGATAGACAAACCGTTAGCCAATCTAACTAAAAGACAGAGAAATACTATCCAAATAAACAAAATCAGAAATGAAAAGGGACCATAACAACAGACACCGAAGAAATACAAAGAATCATAAGAACCTACTTTAAAAGCATTTATGCCACAAAATTTGAAAATCTAAGTGAAATGGACAATTTCCTCAACCGATTCCATTTGCCAAAATTGAATCCAGACCAGATAAACAAATTAAATAGCCCTATTTCACTTATAGAAATAGAAACAACCATTGATAGTCTCCCAACCAAAAAAAGCCCAGGGCCAGATGGTTTCAGCGCAGAATTCTACCAGTCCATCAAAGAGGAGCTAATACCGATACTATTCAAGCTATTCCAAAAGATAGAAATGGATGGAATATTACCAAATTCATTCTATGAGGCCACAGTCACATTGATACCTAAACCGCACAAAGACCCAAGAAAAAAAGAGAATTTCAGACCAATTTCTCTTATAAACATTGATGCAAAAATACTCAACAAAATACTCGCAAAGCGAATACAACAGCATATCAAAGACATCATTCACCATGACCAGGTAGGCTTCATTCCAGGCATGCAGGGATGGTTTAACATATGGAAATCCATCAGTGCAATCCACCATATAAACAAACTGAAAGAGAAAAACCACATGATCATCTCTTTAGATGCAGAAAAAGCATTTGACAAATCCAACACCCATTTATGTTTAAAGTTCTGGAGAGATCGGGAATACAAGGCACTTATCTAAACATAATGAAGGCTATATACAGCAAACCAATAGCCAACATTAAATTAAATGGAGAGATACTCAAGGAAATCCCTCTAAAATCGGGAATGAGACAAGGCTGCCCACTTTCCCCATATCTCTTCAATATATTTCTTGTAGTTCTAGCCAGAGCAATAAGGCACCAAAAGGAGATCAAGGGGATTCAAATGGGAAAGGAAGAAGTCAAATTATCCCTACTTGCAGATGATATGATAGTGTATATAAGTGACCCCCAAAATTCCACCAGAGAACTCCTACAGCTGATAAACACTTTCAGCAAATTGTCAGAATACAAAATAAACTTTAAAAAGCCAGTAGCTTTCCTATATACAACTGACAAATAGGCAGAGGAAGAAATTAGGAAAATTACTCCCTTCACGATAGCCACAAGCAATATAAAATATCTAGGAATAACCCTAACCAAGCAAGTGAAGGACTTATTTGAAAAAAAGAACTTTAAATCTCTGAAGAAAGAGATTGAAAATGACATCAGAAGATGGTGGGATCTACCGTGTTTGTGGATCAGGAGAATTAACATAGTAAAAATGGTCATCTTACCAAAAGCAATTTACAGATCCAATGCAATCCCTATCAGAATACCTACAAAATATTTTGAAGATATTGAAAGATCAATTCTCAACTTAATATGGAGAAACAAAAAGCACAGAATAGCAAAAACAATCCTATACAATAAAAGATCCTCTGGAAGAATCTCCATACCTGATCTCAAGCTGTACTATAGAGCAACAGTAATTAAAACACCATGGTACTGGCACAGCAATAGGCTAGTGGATCAATGGAATCGAACTGAAGACCCAGAGATGAATCCACACACATTTGGTCACTTGAATTTTGACAAAGAAGCCAAATCCATTCAATGGAAAAATGACAGCATCTTCAACAAATGGTGCTGGTCTAACTGGATGTCTACATGTAGAAAAATGCATTTAGACCTCTATTTGTCACCATGCACAAAACTCAAGTAAGTGGATTAAAGATCTCAACATAAAACCAGAGCCATTAATCCAGTCAGAGGAAAAAGTGGGGAAGAGTCTGGAACACATAGGCACAGGAGACAACTTCCTGAACAGAACACCAACAGCCCAGGCCTTAACGTCAACAATTAATAAATGGGACCTCATGAGGCTGAGAAGCTTCTGTAAGGAAGGTGACACTGTCAAGAGAACAAAGCGGCAGCCTACAGACTGGGAAAAGATCTTCACCAACGCTTCATCTGACAAAGGTCTAATATCCAATATATATAAAGAACTCAAGAAATTAAACACCACCAAACCAAATAACCCAATAGAGAAATGGGGTTCAGAACTAAACAGAGAATTCTCAACAGAGGAATATCAAATGGCTGAGAAACACTTAAAGAAATGCTCGACCTCCTTAGTCATCAGAGAAATGCAAATCAAAACGACACTGAGATTCCATCTTACACCCATCAGAATGGCCAAGATCAATAACTCAACTGACACCACATGATGGCGAGGATGTGGAGAAGGAGGAACACTCCTTCATTGCTGGTGGGAATGCAAACTAGTACAACCACTTTGGAAATCTATCTGGCACTTTCTCAGAAAACTGGGAATAGGGCTTCCTCAAGACCCAGCTATTCCACTCCTTGGAATATACCCAGAAGATGCACTACCACACAGCAGGGACATATGTTCAACCATGTTCATAGCTGCCTTATTCATAATAGCCAGAACATGGAAACAGCCTACTTGTCCCTCAGTAGAAGAATAGATAAAGAAACTGTGGTACATTTACACTATGGAATACTACTCAGCTATTAAAAACAAGGAATTTCCAAAATTTGTGGACAAATGGATTGAACTAGAAATTATCATAATGAGTGAGTTCACCCAGAAGCAAAAAGAGTTAAATGGTATATACTCACTTATATTGAGACACTAGTCCAAGGGGTACGTCCCCATGAAAAACTTTACCTACCAGGAAAGTGGGTCAGAGGGGAGGACATCCTATTGAGACTTTAGGTGTGAGCAGCCTGGGAGAATGAGGAAATAGAAGGATCCAGAGGGTCCTGGAAAACTACAGGCAGGTCTGGGCCCTGGGGTCCTCCTCAAACTATGGCACCAGCCAAGGAAAATATAGGCAGTAAACTTTGACCCCCTACTTAGACTAGCTGATGCACAGGACATTCTCCACTGTTAAGTGGAGAAGGAGTTTTGACTTTCACACAAACTCTGGTGCTCCATATTTGACCATGTCCCTTGGATGGGGACGCCTGGTGGCACTCAGAGGAAGGATAATAGGTCACCAAAAAGACACTTGATACCATATGAGCATATACAGGGGGAGGAGGCCCCTCAGTCACAGACATAGGGGAGAGGAATAGGGGGAAAGCGGGAGGGAGGAAGGAATTGTAGGATACAAGGGATGGGCTAACAACTGAGATGTAATATGAACAAATTAATAATAAAAAAAGGAAAAAAAATTTTAAAAAGTTATGAAGTGAACCACATTTGCACATTAATGCTGAAAATATAGAGTTTAACTATTCTTGTTCTCCAAACATGTGGGGGTTCTGTAAATTCCATGGCTGACAGAATAATGTTACAAGTGAGGCAAAAGGGAAATCCAGTTCAACATGACTTAGTAGCTGGTGTTGATACAATTTCTAGAATTTAATCCTGAGTACTTTATTTTAGGCATATTTAAGTAAAGTAAAACTTTGAAAATGTTAAAAAAAAAAAGAATAGGAAAACATTGTTTTTGAACACAGGACATACTTGCTAAGTGTCTATATTGTGTATCATAAGCAAAGTAGAAAAGTTTCCACATATGTGATGTATATTAAACTAAATTTAACAATGCTTAATATATAGACTTTGAATTTATATAGGTGCATGCACATGACATAATTGTATTTGTTTAAGCATACTTAATTATAGAGTTACACTTAAGCTGACCATCAGTAAGGAATAAAATTTCTATATACATATAAAACGTAAGCATTTAAAGTTGAGTTTTGATCCATGGTGTACTCCTTATTTTACCCCTAAAATATGCTGGAAACATTCATTTTGCTGCATGTCTCAAGCAAATTTTGTTTCTATACTAAAACATCTCTGTAATTGCAAAAGGAAGCTGCTTGCAAGAATGAAATTCTATTTTCTAATCAACAAGCCTATAACGTATAATATCCAACTGTTTCTTTTCAGTACTTGTGTGTACTTATGATAATTGAAGGCCAAAACTGGCCTTGGTTTGTTGTTAGAATTATGTCCAGGAAAATATGTTAGTAAATATTTTTTTGTATGGCCACTGTGGATATGCAGTTCCCTAATTTTGAGGTTTACTATCAGATATCAGAGTGGTTGTGCTCATTTTTGTTGGTTTCTATCCACTTGATAGACTGATTTTCCTTATTTCTATTCTTAATTATTGAGGTCCTTTCCCAGTAAGGTCTAACTCCTGGAGCCCTCTGATGGTTGGATGCATTCTTTACTAATACACTAAGCTAATCCTGCTATCTTTACTGGCTTTGAGCTCCTTTAAATGTAAAGCTATTATTTAAGCTTTTCACTAGTGACTGGTATCTTGTTGTCTGACCATCTGGTGTGTTGTATTACTATTGGTTTCCTTCATTCTCTCCAGTTGGTACCAGGAGCTGTGCTGATTTCTCTTATTGGACATGATAGGTTTCTTCCCAAGTCTTTGTTCAGCTATTGCTCCTATGAAAATTGTTCTTTCCTGTGTTCCATGATTGAGTTTCTCTTTCCTCTGTGCACAGTATTTATTTAAATATATTCTGCTGTGTTGGGCTACTGACAAAGAACTGATCTGCATTTTTCTTGAAACATCCTATGAACTGTGAATTTTAAAAATAGTTTTCTTGATAAAAGACTCTTTGTTCTTTCAACTAAAAAACTTAGTTGGAAGTTATTTTATGTCATGAAATATTTCATTTCATGTTTCCTTGTGAGGAATTGGATTTCATTATACTTTTGTCTTAATAAGTTATTTTTCCTTAGGTCTTCTTTTTTCCTTTTTAACATTTTTAGAGACATTTCTTATAGAATTTGTAAGACCTTTACAAGATTAAGAGAATAAAAAATTCCAGCATGTAGTAGAAAGTGGCACTCAAGTACCTTTCCTAGTTAAGGACCTAGTGAGAGCTAATGGGTGCTAAAGGACAGAAAGGCACCTTAGGGGATTGTGGCCACTGGTAGGTTCCCCTGCCTCAGTGGGTGATTCCACAAACATAGAAATATAGATAGCAGGAGTGCTCAAACACATAATAAGAAACTTGAATACATTGGCAGTAACTTCAATGATACAGTTGTAGGAAAAATCTTCCTGAATAGGATTCCATTTGCCTGAATATGAAGGCCAAAAACTGATGAGTAGAACTTTGTATAACTCAAAAGCTTCTCCACAGAATTGTGCAAATCAGAACAGAGATGTCTACAAAGGCTAAAAATAAATACATTTACCACATTGACCATCTATACGACTTCTTGGCATGTGGACAAAGGACCCTACATCCTAATCTACAGATACTTTCTCAGACATCTTCATTAATACTTGATTCATAATAGGTAGGTTATGGAAACAACCTAATGTCCTTCATCCAATGAATGGACAATAAAAATGTTTTCAAATACACCATGGACTTGCTATTCGTAACATGTAAAAAGAAGGAAATTATGAATTTTTCAGGTAAATGCATGGCACTAGAAAAGATGATTCTGAGTGAGATAACTCAGACCCATAGTGGTAAACTTATTTTCCATATTCTATCTTATCTATTATTGAATTTTACTTGTAGAAAATATTATGATAGTGTTCAAACTTTATAAGTGCAATAACAACTTATAAAAGATGTTTTCTGTGAACACCTAAGCATTTTAATATATCAAAGTTTTATATGTTTAATGTTATCTGAAAATGTGTTTTTCTATTTGTAGGATTGAACAGAAAACATCCAAGGGGAAAAATAAGGTATAGTATAAAAAAGTAGCAATTTACTCAATATATTTTATAAAAGACAACAATAGATTACAAAATAAATGATAACATTTGTTAAAATGCAAGCTTAATAAATGCTGGGTGTAATGACACCTGGGAATCTCAGCATTCAGAATACTGACATCAAAGGACTTCCATAAGATCCTGAGTAGCCTGAGCTGATATATAAGTTCCAGACAGGCCTAGGATACATAAAACACACACACACACACACACACACACACACACACACACACACACACACACACTCGGCAATTAGAAGATTGATAGGAAAGAAAAACTACAGAATCCTTTATTGTTTCAAGGTAGTTTTCTTTTGAATGTTTAAGAAGGTAACTAGCCAATGGTCAGAATATTCTCCACAGTTGAGTGGAGAGTGTGATATGACTTTCTCACGTACTATGGTGCCTCACATTTGACCATGTCCCCTGGAGGGGGAGACCTGGTGGCACTTAGAGGAAGGACAGCAGGTAGCCAAGAAGAGACTTGATACCCTATGAGAATATATAGGGGGAGGTAATCCCCCTCAGGAACAGTCATAGGGGAGGGGAATAATAGGAAAATGGAGGGGGAGGAATGGGAGGATACAAGGGATGGGATAAACATTGAGATGTAACAAGAATAAATTAATAAAAAAAAAGAAGGTAACAATTGATGAACTATCTGGCAAAATAGTTATTTGTAAAAGTATAATTTGTTCTATTTAGTTGAAATGATGAGTTACTCCTTTTGCACAAAGTATTATTTGTCTTATAGGTCCTAAATCCAGTAAAAGACACAGATGATCTCAATGACTTGACTCTAATAAATAAATCACGCTCAACAAAATGTGAGTTGTCAAACGAGAGTATGTTATTTTACTTAAATGGTGTAGAATAACAAGGCATGAGTATAAGGTCATGACTTGCAACATTTATGCTCACTTTGATCGGAACTACACATAGAATCCTGTTGAGTAGTCATGCTCTTCTTAACAGAATTTTCTTTGCATTAAACTAAAATGAAAATATCTGTACACTCTTGACCAAACTGCTGTGGTCATGGCCACTGCATCCTCTTTACTGACTCTGCTTATTCCCTGTGCCTTCCCCATTACTAGGTCTTTTTTTTTTAAATTTTTTTATTAATTTATTCTTGTTACATCTCAGTGGTTATCCCATCCCTTGTATCCTCCCATTCCTCCATCCTTCCCATTTTCCCCTTACTCCCCTATGACTGTTCCTGAGGGGGATTTCCTCCCCCTGTATATCTTCATAAGGTATCAAGTCTCTTCTTGGTAACATGCTGTCCTTTCTCTGAGTGCCACCAGGTCTCCCCCTCCAGGGGATATGGTCAAATATGGGGCACCAGAGTTTGTGTGAAAATCATACCCCACTCTCAACTCAACTGTGGGGAATGTACTAGTTTTTTTTTTTTTTTTTTTTTTTACCATTATCTCTACATAGACTATAGCAGTAACCTTAGAGCCATTTTCCCTGCTACCCAACCCCATGAGTCCTCTCTCCATTTCTAGATATTTCAAAAATAAGTTAAATTTGTTCATGTCTGTATCTTGTTTAAAAATGAGCTATCATTTAAATTGCTAAATTTGAAATATTTCAGTCCTCCAATATTATCCTGTCCTATCCAGGTACTATTTTCTATGTTTCTTCTTATGATAGGCCATTCAGTTTTCATAGATAGCGAACTGTTATTAATATACTTCAAAGTGTACAATTTTACAAGAGTTAAATACTGCCTTGCACATTTAATCTACACACCCACATAGTAAATATACACATTTCTTGCAAAAGTTTTTTTTTTTTTTTACAGTGTAGTGCTTTATTAAAAACCAACGGCCAAGAGACGGAAGTGTGGTTCACACTTCCCACAGAAGATGTACTCAACCACACCCACTTTCCTAAAGCACCATATTCCCTAAGTACTGAGTATTTGCCCTTATAGTCACAACCATAGTCTCCATCTCTCAAAAAGATAAAAGAAAAAGAAAATAAAATAAACAAAAAACTTTGTTTTTCACAGAGACCATTACAGAAAACCTCAACCAATCTAAATGTACATTTTCAGATTCAAGTCCTAAAGAACACATTTATAGAACAATTCTCACATCTAAGTTGCAGGGAACACAGAGGAAAAGAGGTCAGAAATGGTTTAAGAGCCAAAGATCAGAGGGGGGCCATTGCTGCTCATTATATCTCCTAGTTATGTCAAAAGCTCCACTCATAAAGTCTCACCCACCTTACTACAGTGAGACTTAATGCAATTCCTTTTTAATTTGGGTGACCATAGATTTCCCTGGGGTTTGCAGGTAAATTTCTTGCACAACATGGTTGATTCCTCAGAGTGCACAGCTGATTGTAGTAATGATATGCTGGCCTCATTCTGGTCATTACTGTGCTAAATCTTTGAGGATGCCAAAGCTGGAATCCAGGAGACTGTGTTTGGTGTGGTACCCAGGACTATAGGGAAAGTATCCTGACAATGACTTCAATCACAAAGCCAGAGGTTCTCTGGTTTGTTGCAGGCACTTGCCATGTAGCTCCAGGTGACTCTGAACTCACGATGCTCCTGCCTTATCAGTCTATGTGCTGATATTGCAGACAGGAAGAACCATCTCTGCTTGTCCTCATTTAATTCTCCTTGTCTCTTGACCTTGAATGCCCCCTGTCTCTCTCCTGTAGACGGAAACCGAGTGGCATGGATTCTTCTTACTTTTTATTTGGTACCGCCTGTTTATTTTTGTTTCCCTGTCCAGCTATTGTTTTTCTCTGGGAACGCTTCCAGTGCATGGCAGAAATTAATTCTGTTAGTTGATAAGAAAACTCTGCTGTATTCCAATAGTTAACAGAATCATAATGGGCATGCCTGTTACCCATTAGACTTAAAGCTGAATAATATCGAGAACTAGTCTGTCTTTTTTTTGTTTGTTTGTTTCAGAACTTACATAGGATAAGCATCCTATCACACTATATAATGTGCTTACGTATTTTATCTCTGTGTTCTCTCCATGACATAGACACTGTTAGCCCCGCAGAAGGCACACCTGCCTTTGATGCACATAAAGAATTAGCAGAGCTTAAAGAAATCAATACTCAAACACTCACAGAAAAAACTAAGTTGGAAAATGAACTATCTGAAATCAAAGAAGAGAATTCACAGTTAGAGAAAAACCTTGCAAGAAAGAATAAAAGAATCTGTACTCTGAGGTATTATGCTTTAGTGCTGTGTAGAAACTCCTACTATGTTTGTGCTGGAGATTGGAAAGGGGTTTTGGTGCTTTCTTAGTTTCCTTCTGACACTTTGTAAGGGAGGCAACGCCATTGTTTGAGAGGAACAAGAAATTGTCAGAAGTACTTAAACCATTATAAAGCCATTAATACTTTTAATCCATCCATCTAAATACACAGAGAATAGAACGTATATGCCCTTTACAATATCAATACACTGAATATATGGAAGCCTACCACACTGCAATATCTGTTTTTCACAAGTAGAACTCTTTGGAGCATTTTTGTCATGAATTAAAAAAAAATTGTAATGAACACCATTAGATGAATAATTTCTCTATTTATAATTGTCTATAATAAATATGTTTTCCATATTCAATGTATTGATGAAAAGAGTCACCATGACAGAGACAAGCCTCCAAAAAGGAAGCACTTAACTGGGTGATTATTTACACTTTAGGAGGCTTAGTCTATCATCACCATGGCTTGGAACATGGAGGCAGGGAACATGACAGCACACAGACAGATGCCAGAGCAGTATTTGAGCTTTGTGCATCTTGATCTGCAGGGAGGAGAGACACTGAGACTGGGGTGGGTTTCTGGAATCTCCTACAGCCTGTGACACACTTCTAACAAAGCCACACCTTCTTTTTTGTTGTTGTTTTTTAATTTTAATTTTACTGATTTATTCAGATTACAACTCAATTGTTATCCCATCACTTGTATCCTCCCGTTCCTCCCTCCCTCCCGCTTTCACCTTATTCCTCTCCCCTAGGTCTATGATCAAGTGGGACCTCCTACCCCACTATATGGTCGTAGGCTATCAAGTCTCATCTTGGTAGCCTGCTTATTCTTTAAAGACAGATTTCTTAAGGAATAACTCAGCACAGCCAAAGAAAGTGATATATATATATATATATATATATATATATATATATATATATATATATATATATATATAATATATTATGTATTTTATATATGTGTGCACAAATTATATGTGTGCATATATAATATATGTTTCATTTATATCCGTTCTTCTATTTTCTTGTGCATATCACAATCCCATTCTTTGTGCTGAGTGGAACCTTACTCACACACAAATTATATAAATATATTTTATATTATATATTATATAAATAACATACAATATCATGTATTCTATAAACACACATTAAATTAATTTATATAAATATATGCCAACATACTGTGTATTCTTATACATATTATATATAAAATGTCTTATTTTATATATTGCATATTAATTTATGTAAAGCCACACCTTCTAAGCCTCCTAATCCTCAAACAGTTCCATTTCCTGTTGCCTAATGAGCCTGTGTGGACCACTCTTATTCAAACCATCACAAGTGGTTATTAAAATCTGCTGGCAAGTTTAAACATTAAATTATAACAATTAAGGAGAAAAATGTATTGGCTGGCAAGGAGTTTGCTCAACATTTGTTGAACACATAAATAATACTAATTTTGGTTGTTTTCTTTAAAGAAAAAAAGCTTACTGATCATTATTATTATGGTTACTATTGTTATTTTAATTCCTTAAGTAGCATTCTTAAGTTGTTCAAAAGATATATAATAAACAACAAAATAAATAGAAATAGTGATAAAATAGATGCATGAAAAACATATTTTTAGATATTTGATTGTTTATCTTAATTATAAGTTTTGGAGCATAGATCAGAAATAAAAACTGGAAGTTTTATAAGCAACTTATGAGGAGACAGCGCACAAAGCGAAGATTTTGTTTCTGAGAAAAATAATTCTAATTACAGGTCTATTCTAAAAACGCAAATGGAGAAGAAAAGAAATATAATTTGTGCTAATAATGAGATTGTGGAGAAACTGAGAGAAAAAAAGATGGTGGAAAGAAGAGAGGAGCAGAAAAACAGACAAGTTACAAAGATGCAAGAACTGGAAATATGTCTTAAAACAAGAGATGTGGAGTTGAAGCAGGTAATTCATTTTTTAATAAAACTAGAATTTTGACTTTAGCTCACTAATATGTAAACATTCCTTAGATTTAATTATATATTTAATAACAGGTAATGATATGAGAAATGTTTCCACTGTCAGTTTCATTGGCAAATGCACCACTTTAGAATGCTAAGTAATCTTATGATATGATCGTTGGATGTTCAGTCTATTTTTGACCTAAGTATTGTTATTTCACATACAATTCTTCAGGATTCACCCAAAATGTTATTTCATTATAAATTATGATACTTAGTCTGTAATTAATTTTTAAAAGTGTGTCATATAATAAATGTTTAATGTATGATTTCTGATTGAAGGAACAACAATTCAGTTGAGGTTTATCAGTAACAAAATTTCATTTTATCTTATTTTTACTTTTATTTAAAATAGATTCTTAGCCAGGCAGTAGTGGTATATTCCTTTAATCCATGTACTTGATAGGCAGAGGCAGGTGGATCTCTGCTTTTGAGCCCAGCCTAGCTTACATAGTGAGCTCCAGGACAGCCAAGTCTACACAGAGAAATTCTGTCTTGTAAAACTTCTCCCACTTTTCCCCCACTATTCCACTCATACAAATCCACTCCCATTTATCTCTCATTAGAAAAAACTATTCTAAGGATGTTTCCTTTATGATGGTTGAGCAAGGCACTGATCAAATTTGTCCTTATGGGTTTGGGATGCTTCACTCAGGGTGATTGTTTTCTAGTTTTATCAATTTACCTGTTTGTTTACCACAAAATTCTTATGGAAATACAAAAGACCCAAGCGTTCTCTAAGCATAAATAGCAATGCTGGGAAAATAACCATACCTGGCTTTTAATCATAGTAAAGAACATAGTAACAAAGGTAGTATAACCCTGTGACAAGGCAGGCATGTACACTCAAATACACAGAGCCTCGTGATTACTCAAACTGCCACTCTGTGGTTGTTATTGTGTTTGTTTGATTGCATGTCTCAATGCAAAAGATCCTAATTTATATTTTTGAGAAGAGATATATGTTAAAATAAAATGTTTTGGGAAAGTGGATATCTACATAGAGATATTAAATTGTATCTTTTCATCTCTCCATGTAACTGAATCAGTTACGTAGACTATGATGTCATATGTGAAGCTGAGCTACAGAAGCACCATCAAAGATCTTTGTGAAAAAGATTCCAACAGCTCAAAAAAACGATAACTGCCAATGGAGTTTGCATGAATGAGTATCCAACCAGTAAAAGAATCCAGTTCAGTTCAAAAAATAAAAGTATAAGGGGAAATATAACTCAGCTAACCAGTGCTGGACATTACTCTTAAAGGCTTCTCGGTTAGCATTCGTCAGCAATACATGCAGACTCAAGATTGTTCAGTACTATTTACTCTTTCCATGATATGAACAATGACTATGTGTCCATCAACAGAGGAATGAATAAAGAAAACATCATATATATATTCATAGTAATTTTATTCAGGTGTAAAGAAGGAAGATCTACCACGTTCAGAAAAAAAATATATTCAGCAGGTTACCGTCATGTATAGTGAAATAAGCCAATCTTCGTAAGAAAATACTACATATTTCTCATATGCAGAAATTAATGTGCAGAACACAGTTTTACACAATAGGTATTGTGTTTATATACATAAGATGTGTAGAGCCTAAGAAGATAGAGAGGCTCAGAAAAGCTTCTTATAACAAAGAGTGAGACTATAGATAACTCAGCCATAAATAGGATGTCTTCATCAAACCCCTCCCTCAAGGCTGAAGGACATACACACAAAAGGAGGCAGAATGATTGCAAAAGCCAGAGGTGGTGGACAAATTACAAACAGTGTTTTCCAGACACATATGAACTCACAGGGACTGTGACAACACACACAAGACCTACACAGGTTCAAATGAGATGAAATGCAATACTGAGAAGGGAGTATACACAGGTACCATAACCACACAAGGTACCATAACCAAAACAATAACCAAAAAGCTAGTTGTAATTAATACCTGCTGGAAAAGAGAAAATCAGTGTTCTCCAGTGACGTGTCACTGGGTAGAACAAGCAGTTCACATGCCCAGGCATTTTTTCTTGTGTAAGGCATCTAGAGAATCTTGTTTTGTAAGGTAAAGTACAATAATTTTCTATCCATGACCTTAGCTACACTTGAGAATCACATCAGCGACACATTATTTAATAACTTACATAGTAGAAGGATACCACTTACAGTTACCATATGTGATCATGGCTCACTTGAAGCATGGATTTTTTTTCAGGGATGTATTATATTTGATAGCTAACACTTAGGTCCCTAAATTGTACAATAAAACAGGGTTATAAAGTTATCATTGTCTAGTGAAATTACTCTTAAGTTACAACAAGAATTGGAGAGTCACAATTCCAATGATATGAAGGATTAATCATTTTACTTACCTAGAAGACTTATTGGGCTGGAGAGATGGCTCAGCCGTTAAAGGCTAGGCTCACAACCAAAAACATAAGAAGACTTATTTAACTGTTGTGCTGCCTTCTTAAAAGGCCTAATTTTATTGTGAAATAAAATGTGATAATAATAGGGTTATATCAAATATATGTTACATCTAATATACGTATCACTTTGTCATATTAGAATAAAAATATGTGTACTACATAGTTAACCTTCCCAATGTTGCAGAGCAGTACATTTTGTTTTTATTTGGGTTTTACCAATTAAAAAACAACCTGAAACATGGAGATGCTAACTTCTTTCAGGAGGAACATCTTGTAGCAATGAGCTGGGATAAAGGCATTCAAGTATCTATGTTGAAACTGCCTCAGCCTATAGCTGACAGCCTTCAATAAAATGTCTGATTATAACTAAAACTGTCAAGTCAGTGGCTAGGAATACAGCACAGTAGTAGTGAAAAGTGTTTGCAAGACAAGCAGATAGACCTGTGTTCATTCCCCTGGACCTATCTAAAGATAGTCCTGATTGTGTATGCTTCTGGTCATAGATCCAGGGAGGCAGAGATGGCTGGCTCCTTAGGGCTCACTGCATACCAGCCTATTCTGTGTCTTAAGTCTCATATCAAGAAAGAAAAACAACAAAACAAAACAAAATATACCAAGCCAACAGCTGCCCCAAAAGTCTTCAGGTTATCTTCAGGCACAACTGTGCACACACACACACACACACACACACACACACACACACACACACACACCAGCAAGCATATACACAGGTATTTCAATGTTTACTGTTTCTAACACAGCTTTTTGTCATATCTATATGGAAAAAATTTTTATTAAAACCAGCCTGTGGCCTTTGTAAAGCAAAATCACAAGGACCAAAGGGCCATTCCCTTTCATTTTTTCAGCCTCCATATTTAATAAAGCAAAATGGAAATGGAAAGGTAATGCATTTCAATCCTTTAGCAGTATTAGTTTATTTTTTATGAAAGGCTGGGGAATTTTTCAATCTGCTTTGTGGGCAGTGAGAATCCTGTTGCAACAATTAAACCTGTAGTGGTAGAATCAAAATGTGCATATAAAAGAATCTTCTCATGTTTCTATCAAACCTATAGCACATAAATAGATGATGGATCAATTTGTATCAAAGTATTAAAGTTATTTTATATTTCATTTAGTTACCAAAAGAAAAAGAAAATGCACAGAAGATGGAAGATCACCTACAAATGTAAACTTTAAATCATCTTGTTTATATAGCCAATAAGTAACATGATAATTATCCAAATTATGATTAGCAGGAAAACACTGTAAATTGAAATGCACAATATGGAATTTTGGAAGTAATTTATAAGCCTATCATGATCTTGGATGAATAAAAGATATTATTTCCTAAAAATAATAACAAAAAGAAAAAGAAAATCACATAATTATTCATGTATATACATTTTGGTCATTCTTTCTAAAAAAAAGCCTCAAAATAATACAATTTGTATACTATCATATTTAATATATACAGTCACTTTCATATGTGTATACAAAAATGTGTTGTGCTGGGGCGTGACAGAGAGAGGAGGGGGGGAGGGAACTGTGAAAGGGAATAAACAATTCTAATGGAAAGTAAGAAAAGATTAACTGGCACAGATGATACAATAAAACAAGAGTTGGGAGGGGAAAGAGGTATCCAAGAGAGGGTAAACAGGCAGCAAATGATTGTTGAATCACAAACAAAATCAAAGTATAATAATAAACCTCTGTGAAAATGTCACAGTGAAATATAACACGGGATAACTAAAATTTAAATACACAGCAATAAAGTGGCATTTAAAGTTGGCATGTGAGCAAAATTGTTTTTAAAATATGTGTTTTAGGTTGGAACGCGAAAATACCTCATTAATAGCTACGGTAAAGAAACAAAAGGAGGAAATGGAACAGTTGCAGAGACGTGTGCAAGACACTCACAAAGACCTGGCACAGAAGCCCAATTTTGTAATTCAGTTTCTTGTTAATACATTTTCCTGGCAATAAATATAGGGATACTTTAGTAAATGTATGAAATGTCTCATTTAAAATGTTTTTTACTGTTTAGCAGTTTTATGTATGCATAAAATGTACCTTAATCAAGCCTCCTCCTCATTCCCACCCTCAAATTCTTTCCACTTTACTTTGCACACTAATTTCTCCCAACTCTATGCATCCATTTTGGATCTTTTTCCTTTTGCATTTTAATTAGCATTTTATTCTATGCAGCTTAAAATACAGACTCTGACCCTTTTGCCATTGCAGACTGTCCAGTTTCCTGGAAATTTATAACTGATTTTGACTAGAAGGAAAAAGTACAACCACAGTTTGGATTAAATTCATCACAAGGCCACAACTGTTGGAGGCTCAGCCAGTACTGGGCCAGTAAGGCAGCAAAAAGTACTCTTAGTGCAGAGGCCCCTTCTGCAAACACAGCTGAGGCTGGGCATAGCCCCCATCACACCTCTGCTGCCAGTGTGCACACGAGTATAAGACCATCTGCAGGAGCATGGCTAGCCTCTCAGGTTCATTTCCAAAGATAAAAGTAAATGTCTCTGAGCAGCTACCCATGTCTCTTTGAATTAACTAAATCCATGAAAAGAACAGATCATGATGAATAGTGTAGCTTGGGTGTGGAGTGTATTCCTTAGCAAGGTGTCAAGATAAGGGTTCAGCACTATATAAATGAGTAATCATTTTTTATAATTCAGATTTTATACTGCGTACATGGATGATAAATATTTTAAGCGGGGACTTTTTCACATATTTAAAAATTGCTGTCAGAATCATTTTCTTAAAGTTGAATCAAATGTCAAAGAGAAAATTATCAAATATATTAAAATTATTTGAATTACATTTTCTGTAAATAATTTTCAATTTTCTCTAGACACAGACAGTGGCTCAAGAAAATCAGGACTTGTGTAAGAAACACACTACAGTAATAACTGAGATGGAAAACACAATCAGAAGTCTGCAGTCTGAAGTCTCCAGTGTTAAAACTTCTAAAGCATTAAGCAGAAGAGAACTGGAAAAATACAAGCGATTCTATCTAGAAGAACTAAGAAATAAAAACTTCTTATTGCATGAACTAAACAGGTGAGTGAAAGGAAATGTCACAAAATGTACAATTCGTTCCTTCATTTGTTGTTAATCCTGAATTTTAAAGAAATATAATCCTGAGATTTGTAGGATGTGAAAGTGACCTGGCTGATATATTTTTGGAAAGTTATTTAGGAAGATGGACACACTGATAAAATGTTATAACGGGCATATTTCATTACATCCCTCTTTTCATTGTATTTGGCTTTCTGCATTAACTTTCTCATATAGTTAACCTGATGATGCAGGTTTTCAGCCATGTATTTCTAAACATTATAAATTAGCTACAGTCATATAGGTATAAAATCAACATATACAAATAAGACACACACACAGAATAGAGTCAGCAGGTTGTTCTGAGATCTGCTTGGCTTGGCTCTGGAAATCTGACCAGGGCAGTAAAGGAATAAGGAAAGAACAACATATAGACACGTGTATGGAAAAGCTCGCATATGGACATGTACAGATGACTGTGCTTGCATGTGGAGGTGTGACTTTGATGTTGACTGTCTTTTTTAGTTTCTCTCATTCTTACATATTTAACATGGTCTCTCGCTGGAACTGAGAGCTCACTTGTTTGGCTGGTCTGCTAGCCAGCTTGCTTTAGCAATGTTCTACATCTGCCTCTGGAGTACTGGGGTTTGAAGTAGGCCATACATCTACCTGGTACTTTCATGGGTTTGAAGATATAAAATCTGGCCTATGCTGCCATGACAAATGCTGCAAGCACTTTAATTGAAGAGCCTTCTTCTAGGCCCACAGAGTATACCTTCTTTAGAATAATTCTAAATATATGGTTGTATACAATAGGTAAAATTTGGCATAGTTTTCTCTTTTTTCTAATGATTTTATATTTTGGCATATATGTTTATATTATTACACATAAATTTAAAAATTACATACAGTAAGAAGAAGCACAAAATGGTCAGGGATTATATGAATGTTACATTCATGATGTTTTGGCTAATTGTATTTGGCAACTTTGTAGAAAACATCTTTCCTATCTTGATTATCAAATTCTGAAAGAAAATCATAAAACCATCTTAACCCCTAACAACCAAGGTTAATTGTAAGACTAAACTATCGCATCCTAAACCCCATCAGCAATTTGAGAAGGAATAAAATTGAAAACCTGAGTTTACTGGGAGTTCAGGTTAGTAGCTTTCCAAATTAGAAGGTTACAGAGACAGTTTGCTCCCTGAGCAGTCACCCACAACTCTATAAGGTCGGAGCATCATCTTCAGCATTCTGGCCCGATATATCTGACATACATATTTGTGAGGCAAGAATTATTGAGGACTTGCTTATCCTGTGATGGCAGAATTTGGCCATCAACCCTGACTGTATCCAAGCTTGCCCATTTTTAGGCAGAATTCTGTCTGTGGCAGAAATTAGGACATTTTGCCCAGTGGCTGAATGCCACATTTGAAGCCATCTCCATAGTTTCCAATGTTAGGATTTTCTTCAATGCTAAATTCTTTATAGTGGCAGAATTTTTACTTGTTTTTTTTTCTTCAGGGAAAATCATTACTACTTAAAGTTGACTGTTTGTTCTCGACAGGACAAATGAGAGTCAAGAAGAGTCCCATACAGAACTTCACGTGAAATTTGAGGAAAACATTTCTGTATCAAACACACTGAACACAAGGCTTGTTAATGAGTGTCCTTGTGTGGAAAAAGCTCAGAAATTGGAAAACAAAGATTTCTTTCCAGGAGAAAACTTGGTGGTGCCATCCTCAAACACAGGACCTACTGATGCCTGTATGGCACACTGCCCGTGGACGGTGTGTTTATTATGTTTTTTTTTTCAGTTCATATTTGTGATATAATTCTTGTTTTCAATTTTATATACTATTAAGTTATTTATTTAACCTAGACCAATAAAGTTAAGGTCCTAAAAACATATGCAATTAATGAAAGATAACAAATTTTACAATTTGGGGAGTTATTTTCCCCTTTTATTAAACACAGATTATTTTCTCATACAATGTAATCTTAATATATCTCTCCTCCCCCTCCTATTCCCAATTCCTCCCCCATGAAATGACCTACATGGGGCTACACAAGTCTTCAGCATCTATACGACAACTTCCAGTTTAGTAGTTGATGGGACTTCTGAGTGTGTAAGTGGGTGGTTTAATGATTCTTGTTTTTTTCTCGAGGCTCTTTCATTTTTCTGTTGGCTTGTCTTCTTCAAGTTTGATATATTTCTTTTTACTTTATTTTATATCATTTATTATGTTTTGTTATCTCCTATAAGTCCAATCCTTTCTAGTGAAAGACAAAAAAAAAAAAAAAAATACAAACAAACAAAAAAAACCAAGTGTATTTGGATGGGAAATATTGCGATTTTTAGTGTTGTTTCTTAGAGGCAGGGTTCCGCTGTGTAGCCTTGGCTGCCCTGCACTCGCTCTGTAGTCCGGACTCTCCTGTACTCCCAGAGACCCACCTACTCTGCCTCTGTGTGTTAGTATTAGAGGCCTGTGCCACCATGCCAAGCTTTCCCCCTCCACTTTTTGTTGTTTTGATTATTGAGTTTTTCGGTGTTTTTTTTTTTTTTTTTAGTTTGTTTATTCTTACTTTATATGTTTGTACGTTTTACCTGCATGTGTGTACAACATGTGTGTTCCTTATGTCCATGGAGCCAGAAAAGTGTCGGATGCCCTGGAACTGTGGTTATAGATTGCTATGAACCATTGTGTAGGTGCTGCAAACTAACTCTGGTCCTCTTCAAGAGCACAAAGGGCTCTTAACCACCGAGCTCTCTCCAGCCCAGTTACATTTTTTAAAGACAGGAGCCTACTCTCAAATTTTTCCATTTTTAAGGTGTCCCTGAAACTATTATTTTCAACAGGCACAAATTTAGCTTGATTGAATAAATATGAGTAAAACAGTTACATTTTAAATTTTGTCTCTTACATGATATATTAGGATGCGAATGTAGCTATATGGGCAGGAAAGACTTCTGTGACATTGTGTCTCTGCTGTACATGACAGGAATTTTAGAGTTTCAACAGATTCTCAGCTTTGCTACACTGATTAATAAATGAGTGATCAACACTTAAACTCTTATGGATGTCTAAGTTGTAAGGGCATCATAAAGCGTCTCTTACTTTGTATTAAATACACCTGTAAAACAAACAACAGTTTAGTAACTTCTGTCCACATTCAAAATATCCCATTAACAATTTTGAATTTCTTTTATGTTATTATAATTTATTCACCTTACATCCCAATTGTGATCCTCTCATTCTTATTGCCCTGTTCCCACCTTCCCTCCCTCTTCTGCCTTATTCCTCTCCCTTAGACACATTAAATTTTTTTAAAAAGAATATACTTTTCTCATTTAACTTATATCAGTTTTGAACTTGTTTATCACTGCAGTGATTATGACAATTATAATAGTTATAAATAGTATGTGATATGTTTTAATTTTCAAAATTATGCCCACTTATGCCTACCCAGCATGTCTTCCTTGAATGATAGATGGATAAGGCTGTAGCAACGGTGATGTAAACAACTCCAAACAGCACCTACCACAGATATCATTTGGGGACCTCTATCTCCAGACGTGTGAGAAGGCACACATTTTCCTACCTCTAGGACATATAAGAACAACATGCTCATTAATCGTGTGACTGAATTTATAATAAGAAATTTTTTCTGTACCATTTGAACTATGAACAGAATTAAGGTTTAAAGATTATTAACAGAATGAACTATTTATTTATAAGTTAATATATTTTGACCCTGGGGAAATTATATAAACAAAGTATTAATTTGAATGAAATATAAGCATATACTCACACTTATATTACTAAAATACTTATTTCAGTCTGTGTGTGTTGGATTATAGCTTTCATGGTGTTGTTATCGTTGATTGCCAAGAAATAATGAAGACCTGCTTTAAATTATGATAGAATGTTATTTATTTCCTCATGTTCAAAGATCAAACTCTAGGTTTCTTAGGCAGCATTACAGTTAACTTAAAGGGAAAAATCTTAGTGATTTCTTTGCAGTTTTTTCTAAACAAAATAAAGTATCTGAGTCTAAATGATATAGAATCATGTAGTATGGCCACCATATACAAATACGGCAGTGGACACGAGTCTTCTATAAATTGTTGTGCATAAATTAAGTATAAAATATCTCCCTAAATTTAACTCAAATAATCAAAGAATATATTCCTTTAATGAGCATAAAACTTGTTTTTATACATAGTGGTATATTATTTATCAAGGTTTGAGGAAATTACAAGTTATTCTAAAGTATTTATGAAAGTTGAACAAAAACCTGCTTAATGCTAAGTATTCTCAGATAATTGAAGAAATAGTTATTCTTATAGCAAATCAAGAGGTTAATAAGTACCTGTAATTTTTGTGTGAAATATTTGTTCACCATCATGATGAACATCATTGCAAATATTAACTTACAATTTTATCAAATAGATCAAATAAATACTAGCAACTTAACAAAATAAACTATACACACACGTATGTATATATATATATATAATATATACATATATATATATATATATAATTCTGAGAGATTTAAAGAAAAGTAATTGAATTATTTATCCTTATTTGTCTATTTACTTATTTTTTATTTATCTTTATCTATATATGTATCTTTATTTTCTTTTAAAATATATTTTATTAATTTATTCATAATACATCTCCATTGTAAGGGCTGGAGTGATGGCTCAGAGGGTAAGAGCACTGTCTTCTCTTCCAGAGGTCCTGAGTTCAATTCCCAGCTACCACATGGTGGCTTACAACCTTCTATACAATTTAATGTCCTCTTCTGGCATTCAGGTGTACGTGTAGAGAGGGTACTCATATACATAAAATAAATAAAATATTTAAAAAAAAAAAAAATACATCTCCATTGTTATCCCATCCCTTGTATCCTCCCATTCCTCCCTCCCTCCCATTTTCCCCTTACTCCCCTCACCTATGACTGTGACTAATGGGGACCTCCTCCCCCTGTATATGCTCATAGGGTATCAAGTCTCTTCTTGGTAGCCTGCTATCCTTCCTGTGAGTGCCACCAGGTCTCCCCATCCATGGGATGTGGTCAGATATGGGGCACCAGAGTTGTGTGAAAGTCAGTCCCCACTCTCCCCTCAAATGCGGAGAATGTCCTGTCCATTGGCTAGATCTGAGTAGGGATTCGAAGTTTACTGCATGTGTTGTCCTTGGCTGGTGCTATAGTTTGGGCAGGACCCCTGGGCCCAGATCCACCCATCATAGTGTTCTTCTTGTAGGTTTCTAGGACTCTCTGGGTCCTTCTATTTCCCCATTCTTCCATGCTTCTCTCACCTAGAGTCCCAATAGGATGTCCTCCACTCCGTCCCACTTTCCTGGTAAGTGAAGGCTTTCAACATGTATAACATTTATTAAGCCCTTATAATCACATTCCTCACAAACTCTTGAGCAAAAATATTTCAGGAAAGATAAATGTGTCTCTAGTATTTTAAAACTATAGTCTATGTTTTTTTTAATAGTCTGAAGATGATATGAGAGAGCTACATAAAGTACTCAATGACTTAAATCAATTCACACAACTTAGTTTGGAGACTCAGAAGAAACAAAATGGTGAAGTAACAAAAGAACTAGCTGGGTAAGATGTGAATATTTCACATAATTTTAGTGATTTAACTCTAATATTAGTAATGCCTAAATAGAAATCCATTTAACATTAATTGTTAACATTTACATAACAGTATTTTAAAATGTATTTCATAAACTCATACAATACTCTTAGATTTAAGGCAATGTTTTGAATGTTAGGCCAGCCTGGCCTCACTCTCAAAAGTATTGCATATATATATATATATATATATATATATATATATATGTGTGTGTGTGTGTGTGTGTGTGTGTGTGTGTGTGTGTGTGTGTGTGTGTGTGTGTGTGTGTGCCTGGCCTCACTCTCAAAAGTATTGCATATATATATATATATATATATATATATATGTGTGTGTGTGTGTGTGTGTGTGTGTGTGTGTGTGTGTGTGTTGTATAACACATAAATGCATAATATATATTTCAACAATAAAACCAAATGTTTTTGAATACCAAAACAGTAAGTATTCTATGTATTCTTCAAGGATTTTGACAGCATTTATTTCATCACCTTTTGTGTATACTATCAACTGCAGTCCACATTATATGCCATGAATGTCAATTTCCTAAGTGCATTTTCACTTTCATTCTTTTTGTGTTTAATTGTCTTCAGGATTCAAAAGGTTTTGTACAGAGACCCTATCACTTCTAAGAATGTCATAATTATCTGGGTTAAATTTATTTCTCTTCTACATTTCCTTTTATAAGGGATGGAGCATATATGTTGGAGATAAAAATCTTACTGTTGGCATCATCCATATGCACAAAATACATGTTATTAAATATTTGGGTATATCAGCATATGGATATTTTAAGAAAATTATTAGTTATCTTGAAGAAAGCAAGTACTTTAGTTAGGTATGGAATAATGAGATGCCTCTACATGCCTACATTGTTTTACAATGAGAATTAGTTCCAGGATCCCTTGAACGTCCCCAAGTCCATGGTTATTAGGGTTATTTATGCAAGTCCATAACACACATTGATGTGGTTGAGGCAAATGTTTTCTCTAGTAACCATGTAAATTATCTTTTACTTTGTTCTATTATGATATTTGTAAATCTCTTCACTGTTATTTTTTCTTCATGTTCAAAATTATTTTTGAGATTGAAATATATTTACATAAATTCCCCTTCCCTTTTCTTCTCCCCAAATGTTTCTCATGTGGCAATTTCTCCTGCTTTGTTCTTGTATAATATGACCTACTTTATTAAATTATTTGTGTGTGTGTGTGTGTGTGCCTGTGTTTGTACTGCTCAATCCTAATTTTTACATTTAAATCAGTTTTATACTTTGAGAATTTCATACATTTTATTTAATTGTAGTTACTCCAAGAGAATAACTTTTATGTCTTGATTATTAGGATTCTTCAAAGATCATCTTCCTAGGTCAACTAATATACTTACCCTATATACAAATGATTTAAAATATGTTTGATAATTAAATTGTTACTGTTTGGTAAAGTAACTTGTCAAAATAACTTGGTAATGATTAAATTCATTTCAAGCAAGGGTGCAGTATTTTCACAAACTCTATTTGCAACCCCTTAATTACTTAACTATAGTGACATAAGCATTATAGTAAAAATTTCATGTGTATTTGTATTTCATAATAAACACTTGTATATGGTTTTACTTTTTTCTTTTCACAGTTTGAACTAATCTCTTATGACAAATGATCATGACTTAATGTTTTATATATACATACTGTTGTAAACAGTAATACCTTTTGTTTAAGTAGTACATAAAATTATGGTAACTTGCCTTATATCACTTGCATATTTTTCTAAGTTAGGGTTAGAATTCTTTGAGAAAAAATTAGCTACAAACAAAAAAGAGGAGCACAATTTAAGGACACCCTTTTCATTATAAAACATAGTATTATAAGGATTTACTGTTAGCAATTATTAAGCAATTGTTAACATATATTTATTCATTACATATTTACAGATTGGGAGAATCCTTTAAGATGGCAGATTGTGGACATAAAACTGGAGAATGTGGTTCTCTTGGAGACTTTAAAACCTACCAGCCTGGAGTGAGCACTCCAGCTACAACGCTGGGGTGCTCGGTAAGCTTTGACCAGCTTGCGGTCCAAAAATTCTCTTACCTGGGAAAAATATTAATCTCTCAGTACCTTGATCAGAGAAATTAATACAGGAATATGAGAGATGTGGTATCATAGGAAAAAATATCCTTTTCCAATAAAACTATATTGTTAGTTTCTCTTTTGAATTGATATCTCCCCAGATTAGTCAGTAGGTCTTCTTGTGTAGCCCTTGGTCCCTCCAACTTCCTCAATCTTTCCTTTTACTCTTCCACAAAACTTCCAGAGCTCTGCCTAATGTTTGGTTGTGGTTCTCTGCGCTTGTTTCCATCACCTGCTGGATGAAGCTTCTCAGAAGACAGTTATGCTAGGCTCCTGTCTGCAAGCATATCAGAGTATCGTTAATAGTGTCATTTGGGTTGGCTCTCTCCCATGGGGTCAGTCTTAATTTGGGCCAGTCATTGATTTGCTGTTCCTTCAATCTCTGCTCCATCTTAATCCTTACACTTCTTGTAGGAAGGACAAATTTGGGGTCAAAGTTTTGTAGATGGGTTGGTGTTCCTCTCCCTCCACTGGAAGTCCCAGTTAGCTCCAGGAGGTGCAGACTTCAGTCTTCCTAACCAAGGCAGCTAGAAGTCTCAGCTTGGCTCATCCCTGTTGACTCCGTGGGAGCCTCGTGGGTCCCAGAGAGGACCCCCCGCCCACTCCACCGATTTCCTTTCTTTCTGCTGGTTGTCCACCCATACTCCACCTCTGCTCTTCCACTACTGTTAACCTCCCCACCCCTTTCCTCACACTGTTGCCTCCTTCCATCTACTTCTGCTACCTCTTTTATTTCCTCTTCTGAGTGTGATTCAAGCATCCTCCATTGGGCTCTTGGCTTCTTTGAGTCTGTGAATTATAGGATGGTTATCCTGTAATAAACGGCTAATACCCATTTATAATTGAGTATGAACCATGCATGCCTTTCTATGTCTGGGTTACCTCACTCAGGATGATCTTTTCTATTTCCATCCATTTCCCTGAAAATTGCATTATATTTCTCATTCTTCCCCATGTTATAATGCTAAATAATATTCAAGAAGTAAAATTTATTACCTTTAAGAAATTCCTATTGTAGGGACTTGGGCATAAAATTCTTCCACAGTATTTCCACCACCATCTTTATGATTTTCTGCTGTTTCTCAATAACAGTGTCAGTCATTGTCATCAGTAATTAATATTACTATACATTGTATTGTATTTAAAGGAAAGTAACTTCTATTATGTGATTATCTTCTATTTAAACTGGCCTATCATTTTAATTTGTTTTGAAGGATTTACTTATTTATTATAGAGACAAATTATTTATCTGCATGTATAGAATACATAAATCTTTATTTTTCTCAATATCTTGTTTGAGAAGAGTCTGGATATGAAATGTTGCTTCTGGTTCCCATCTCTTTAGTTGGGGCAGATTTAAGGTTGGGTAGGGTGCAGAATCATATGGAACATTGCTCTGTCCTGTAGATGTTACTGCAATCCATTGGATGGAACTCACTTGGAGCAAGCAGCTCTACTTGAAAGCCCCGGCTCTGTCTGTTGCCTATAGCCTCATAACATGGGCATCTAGTTCAAGAGGTGATAGGAAATGGAAATATTGTTTAACTTAGTGTTGGCAGTCATCTGAATTCATTCTCACCCTTTCAGTGTTTGGCCGGCGTTCTATTCCTTATCTGATGAAAAATTTAAAAGTAAAGGCTTTAAAACCTGCATACTCAAAACTTTAGTTATAATGTATTATACTTCTCCCACTTGCAAGTTAAAGTTATTTCAAGTCAATAACTGCTATAGGCTCATTAATTGCTGAGACCTCTATCAAGCCCTGACTCTAAGACCTTATGTAAGCCTGAGATGGCACAGCAGTTCATGGTGCTCAATGCTCTTCTCAATTCAGTTCCCAAAACACACTTTGGGTACCTGTGACTCTGGCTCCACGGGATGTAACACTTTCTTCTGGCATTTAGGGTGCCCTCGGCCTGCTTCTCCATAAAAAAAATTTTGTTTTGTTTGTAAAACAAAAATAAAAAAGATTTCATTATTGTTTTCTCTAAATACCCTTTACCATTCATTATGAGATTGTGGACCATAGGTCATAGTTACTGGAGTATATGCCTTCAGATGTAATTCCTCTCCATATAGAGACTCCGTATAAAACAAAGGCACTTGTAATTCATCTACTCAACTCCCTGCATACTTGCTTTCTCCACCATTGCAGAGAAAATTATGCATGGATATAAGAAGGGGCGAGGAAAAAGAGACAGTGCGGGTAGTGAGGTCATGCTGAGGATCAACCCAAAATATTAAAATCACTCCTTGTGGCTCTCTGTTATGCTCTAGAGTCTCTAATTCTGTCTTTACCTAAGAAATACTCCATGTCAGAGCAAGTGAATAGGTTTCTCATCCTGTTTCAGATATACAGTCTTTGTCTCTTTTTATTTTAACATAATCTTAAATGAAATAAAATTACATCACTTTCTCCCTCGCCTCCCAGCTACTCTACCTCAAACTTCTTTCAATCCTGTTGATAGCCTTATTTTTACAGTTATTGTATGTACATATGTATGTATGCGTGTGTGTGTATGTGTATGCATTCATGCATATATGTATGCATGTATGCATTTGCACACATTATCTTCCTTAATCCAAGTGAAAAAACGGTTAGCTACCACATTTCTCCTAGGAGCTTTGAATTTTCTTGGAAGCATATTGTCCTTTTTGTCATTCTATGAGGCACATTCATATATTCTTTGAGGCTTCCCATTAAGCCCAACTATGACAATGTTATTTAAGCTAAGAACTAAGTGTAGAAATTTTGTGGCATTGCCTTAGGATTTTCTGAATTCTTGCATCCATTCTCCTTTTTAGAGTTGGATGAACAGTGTTACCTATATTTGATCACATTAGAAGTCATTTGAACTGCTACTTTTTTTTAACAATTTATATGTGGACCTTATGTAAACTAGAAACCTGTATTTTTACATAAGTGTTGGGTTGGTTTTTATGTGTTTCATAGATATTTTTTGCTTGTCTGTGAAGTAAATTTATTATTCAGCAGCTATATACTGATGGTCTCTTCTTCCAGCCTTCAGTACCTTTATAATTTCCAGTTGATTTCTTTGTTGTCCATAAGTTCCCATTAATAATGATTTTGACTCTTTTATAGCTCTTTCTTTTATAGATACAGGTCACATTTCAGGGCTGAAGGTATGACTCATGAGTTAGAACATGTACCTAGCATATGGCAAGATCTGGTTTCCCAAACAATTTAGCAAGTCAAATTGTGTGATGATTTAATACCAATAATGTTGAAGAAGGCTTGAGATTCTAGAATCTCTTATTGGATATTTGAATTTTCTCTGATTCACTAACTTAAAAGTATAGTCATCAAACACCCCTATTATCTGAATGCAATTGTTTTTCACACATAAGTTTTTAATGTTTCAGGAACAAACAACAACTAAACCACATTCAGAATTCTTAAGGGAAAGCTGTACAATTTCATCAGTAAATGAAATGGAAACCAAAATTAGAAGCCTTAAATCTACACTGTCTAAACTGAAAGTTAGAAAAGCATTACGTGCACTAGAACTGGAACGCTATAAGTACCTCTATTATGAAGAATTAAGCATTAGAAAATCATTTCAATATTACTTAAACAAGTAAGTAAGACACACATATGCAAAATACATAGTAAATTCAATAATTCGTCTCTAGACCATAATTGTTAGCAAAATACTATTTGTGAAATTCCCATAAGGAGATTGTAAATTGGATGATATGATTTTGTAAGTAATACTATTATATAAACTTAATTTAAAAGCATCACTTCTATAAATTTTAATAGTTTCTGCTTTTATTGTGCCTTGTATTTTCACATACTTAGAATGAATATATTTTCACCTTTGCATTTTTGAAACTTTTTAATTAAGACAGTAATATTGACATCAAACTTATTGTAAGAATTCTCATAAATTAATTATTTAATGTTAACTTTTGTTTAAGGTAGTTAGCTTAAATCCAAGGGTACAAGTACTACCACCTCTACTTCCACAGACATTGCCTGGCATTTGGCATTTTTTCTTCCATCTTATCTTTTGCCACTAGAGGGAGCCGAGAGACAATATATCCTTAGTTTCTGTATTCTCCATAAAAGTGTATTGTATTATAGGGAAAGATTAATATGAGGCAAAAGAAAGTCTAGACCACAGATTACTTAAAATTATCCAGTGAGAAGATTTTGGAAGATAGTTTGGCAAATTCCACTCTTGCTGCCTTAGTAATGATGAAATGTGATGAAATTGTGTCACAAACTTCTTCAGTTCTTTTGATTATCAGCTCAACGATCATATTCTCTCCAGAGGTTGTTATAAAGTATTCCCAAGTACCGAATGTTTAACGAACCAGTGAGTTGAAGCAGGAGCATGGGTAATGGTTAACCCACAGGAACATGGTGAACGTACATGGAGCTAAAACAATTACAAAAGAATAGTTGGTCTCTGCTACAGTTAACTGTAAGGACACATGAGGCTCTAACTCCATTTAAAAATGATGGGACCTGTGTTTTGACAGTTCTTATATAGATAATTACAACCACTAAAAGTTTAATACTGCAAAGGCCATATCTTGTCCAGAAGACAGAGTTCCACAACATTGAAATCCACATGTTCATACATATTTCATTTTAGTTTATCAAATGTATACATTTAAGCATAATATAACAATGCTATAATAATTTTCATGAAATAATACTTCTAATCAACAAGATGAACATCTACTATTTTATTTCCTTTTTATATATTTTACTAAATATTCTATTCTAATAACATTATGAAGAACATTATAAGTATATCCAGTCTAGAAAACCAAAGTCCTTTTAGTCAAGCTATGTATCACTGATAAACATACCTTCCTTTAAAGTTATAATTTAATATTAGCAATATCTCTAGAACTGCATGTATTGTCTTTGGAAAAAATTTGTATCCATAATATATATATTTGAAATACTTAGAAACATCTTTATTGTTAATGTGCCATTTCCATGGAAATCTCATTTAATTTTGTAGTGGTATTTTTAAAATGCAAGTAACTTAGTCCCTTTCCAAGGGAAGTGGCAATTTTGGACTTTAATTTTCTTAGGAGTAACTCAGAGAATATCCCGACAAAACTCCACATGGAAATGGAGCACAGCAGTTCTGCAGCAATTTCTCAAAGCATAAAGCCTTACTCTGAGTGCTCTTCTCTGGGATGTTTTGATCGCATCCCAGGACCTAGAAGAAATTTGCTCCAGGGAGAAGGCTTGACAGCATCTCCCTCACCAAATAACCCGGAAAACTGCCTGGACATGGTTGGCCATCCTTTGAGTTTACAGTTCAGGTGTAGGTAAGGGAGGCCACAGTGAATGCTGATGAAGAACAAAACTAGTGGCGTTGGAGAAAGGGTTCCACTAGTAAACTGTGCTTCCATGCCAGTGCAGGGGCATGAGTTCAGATCCCTAAAATCCACTTAAAAGTTTGGCATGGTGACTGTAAATACTGTAGTGGGGTCAGGGAAATGGGATGAGATAGAGGCATCCTGTGGTCTCAGTCAAGCCAGTTTACAATGAACTGTGATCTCTAGGTTCAGTATAAAACTTTGTTTAAAAAATTATCAACTGGAAAAGAAAAACATGAGAAATAAGCTTTCCTGCACATAAGTGCATGTGCTGGTGAGCACAGCCCACCCATCCCCAACTAATGTGTTAACACACACATACATAAATACACACACACACACACAAGTGAAACAAAGAGAGAAAACAAAATAAAAAATGGTATAAATTTGGAAAGTTCCTCATGTTCTTATTTTTATGAGACATCATTTACAAACTTTATATAATACATATAAAACTTTCTTTACATTGGTTATTATTTATTTAAAATCTGTACGTAAATGACTTTTTAGTAAATGATTATTTCTGAACAAACAAGGTTACCCAAAGGCCTTTGCAGCAAAGCCTGAGCACCTCAGTTCAATTTCAAAGCCCACTTGTGAAAGCAGAGAGCAAGTTGTTCCACCAGTTGTCAAGTGACCTACACAAAAGTTTTATGGCATGTTTATGTGTACACCCAGACACAGACACGCAATAAATAAATACACAGACACATGGATGCATAAATGAACAAACATAAATGAAAACAATCATTCCTGCACATAATTCTAGGGATACTTTGACATGCTTTGGCTTAGTTTCTAAATGAGTTTAGCTGAGCTGTGCACACGTTTTATTCAATATTAGTTTTAGGCTTCCCATTTCAATTTAAATCTGAAATGCTGTGTCCTCTGTACTAGGAGCCATTGTATACTTGTGTTTTGTTTCTATTTGATTTTATTGTTTCAATTACAAGTTATGCACCCGGCCTAAGAAGATATATCTTTTAGGTTATGTACATTGAGAATCATTTTTTGATGACTGAAAGAACATGTTTGGTTCTGAGAACTGAAGACTCTGTGTTTTTGAAGCAGACTCTCTACCACCGAGCTAGACTCTTAATTGACTTGCAGGTTATAAATAACATCTAACTTTTTCTTTCAGATGCAACAAGAGTCCCAATAGAATTACAGATAGAGAAGCACACAAAGCCAGGTATGTTGCCAAACACTATGAATTTAATTTAAAAGCAGATTTATAAAATAAAATTTAAGTAGTAAATGGTTTTCTTTCTCTTTATCTCGTTGGATTAACAAGTCTTGTTGTGGATAGTAAAAGAAATATATAAAGTGTAAAAATCCAGTAAGAGGAATGTTATTTCTTTATTATTAACCACCTGTAACTTTATAAAAATCCAAAAGAGTACATTTTTGAAAGAAACATAATTACAAAAACACCGAGTACCAACACATGCTGGCGAGGATGTGGGGAGAGAGGAACACTCCTTCATTGCTGGTGGGAATGCAAACTAGTACAGCTACTTTGAAAATCTATCTGGTGCTATCTCTGAAAACTTGAAATAGGGCTTCCTCAAGACCCAGCTATTCTACTCCTTGGAATATACCCAGAAGATGCTCCAGGACACAACAAGAAAATTTGCTCAACCATGTTCATAGCAGCCTTATTCATAATAGCCAGAACATGGAAACAGCCTAAGTGTCCCTCAGTAGAAGAGTGGATAAGGAAACTGTGGTACATATACACTATGGACTACTACTCAGCTATTAGAAACAAGGAATTCCTGAAATTTGTGGACAAATGGATTGAGCTAGAAATGATCATAATGAGTGAGTTAACCCAGAAGCAGAAAGAATCAAATGGTATATACTTACTTATATCTGCATACTAGCCCAAGGGGCATGTCCCATGAAAGCCTTCACTTACTAGGAAACTGGGACAGAGGGGAGGACATCCTATTGGGACTCTAGATGAGAGAAGCATGGGAGAATAGCAAACTAGAAGGATCCAGAGGGTCCTAGAAACCTACAAGTAGGACAATATGATAGGCAGATTTGGGCCCAGGGGTCCCGCTCAAACTAAGGCACCAGCCAAGGACAATACAGGCGGTAAACTTTAAACCCCTTCCCAGATCTAGCCAATGGTCAGAACATTCTCCACAGTTGAGTGGAGAGTGGGATATGACTTTCTCACGTACTCTGGTGCCTCACATTTGACCATGTCCCCTGGAGGGAGAGACCTGGTGGCACTCAGAGTAAGGACAACAGGTTATCAAGAAGAGACTTGATACCCTATGAGCATATACAGGGGGAGGTAATCCCCCTCAGGAACAGTCATAGGGGAGGGGAATAATGGGAAAATGGGAGGGAGGGAAGAATGGGAGGATACAAGGGATGGGATAACCATTGAGATGTAACAAGAATAAATTAATAAAAATTTTTTTAAAAAAAGAAAAGCTGAAGCAGCTGCTTTAGCAGAGAAAGGAAAGCTGATACAGACCACTGCCTGGGGAAGGTGGGCCCTGAACGGCTGCACTGGGCTCAAAAAAAGAAAAAAAAATGAACATCAACAACACTCTTCCTGCAAATAACACATACGTCTGAATAATAACTTTAACCATTAATGGTTCCAATTTTCCTATCAAAAGACACTGGCCGACTAAATGGGTGAAGAAACAAAATTCAACTCTCATCTACAAAAAAGCCACATCTTATCTTTAAATATAGATACTGCCTATGAGAAAAAAAATTGAGAAAGGAATACTCTGATCAAATAGCACCAGGAAGTAACCAAGTAGCATCATATCAATATCTGACAAAAAATTCCTAAAACTAATTAGAATAAATAAAAAGACATACTTCACTCCACTTAAGAGAATGTTTAACCAAGAACACATTATTATATTAAATGTAGATGCCCAAACTCTATTGCAGCAAATTCTATTTAAAAACATACCACTGAACATCTTTAAAATGTGCCATCGCAATTCAGAAAGTCATACTTAGTAATATATTAGCCATGTATCAAATTCTCCTTAGAAGATATTTCTGAAAAAAAAAAATAGCGATTACCTCATGCTTACCGGTAGACGTGTTGGAGGACACCTAAATTACGTGTGTCCTGGAAGTAGAATCGTTAAATGCTTAAGAAAATTTCATAAAAAGAATTAGTATACTGGAAATGAAAAATGTCTGTATATAGACCCTACATTTCTTGTACTTAACACCTATTTAGCGGTTTTGTTTTTGTTTTTGTGGGTTTTGTTTGCTTGTTTGTTTTTAATTTAGGGTAGCCTTGGTGGCCATGGGCTTACAAAGATCTACTTGTCTCTGTCTCTTGATTGCTGGAATTAAACTTGTTTAATGACACACCACACTTGAGGGTATTTTGAAAGGTTTATTTAAGTATTTGGTATTCCTTTCAAAATATTCCATTTTGTTTCTTGTCATTTGTGCTAGTGCTTGCTTTTCCTTCATTATTTTGGCTTATATATGCTTTCCTGCTTCTCTTTTGTTTCTTTCTGAATATTTTTATGTTGACTAAATATTTCCATTTTTGTTGTAAAAGTATCAAAAGCACAGACAATTTCAGGCTTTATAGGTACTTAAAGACTAGTCAAAATGCTATCCACTCCTTGCATATAATACCCTGAGAAAGATGATTACTTTGATATAAAATGTTAAACTAGAGACTTTCAATGGGCCTCCGTGAACATACTAGACATACATGAGGTTTGAGCGAACATTTCTTAACATGAGGGCAACTTTCTTTGGGTGTTTTAATGAAGCATTGAAAGATTGCTTCTATTTATTACAATTAGAAGATATCAGAATATGTTTAGTAAGTGAACCCAGAGATACAAGATAAGAATTGAATGAACAAAAGACAGGGAAATTTCAAAGAACAACAGTGGGTAAAGAATTTTTTGATTGATTTATTGATTGATATTTTTCAAGACAATGTTGCTTTGTGTAACCTTGGCTGGCCTGACTCACTTTGTAGGCCAAGTTGGCCTCAATCACAGAGATCTGCCTGCCTCTACCTCCCAGAGCTCTGGGATTACAGGTGTGTGCCACTTTGCCCAGCCAAGACTTTATTTCTAAAATAAACTTGTAATTGGAATTTGTTAATAGCTATGTACATTCGTTATGTAAAATAAGGACTCAAGATATATAAACTTATCTGTAAGGGAATATTAAACTTGTGAGATAGAATAATCCTAACAAATATTTTGCTTTATCATCTTTATTCTAGGAACTGACAATCAACAAAATTTCTATTGACAAATTAAAAATTTTGAAACAATTGGAAAAGTTTCTATAGCAGATAAGGATATGGATCATCTACTTTAAATTCTCTCTCTCTCTCTCTCTCTCTCTCTCTCTCTCTCTCTCTCTCTCTGTGTGTGTGTGTGTGTGTGTGTGTGTGCATATGTATGTATGTACATAAGTATCTCTCTGTATGTCTGTCTCGACATACATATCTCTGTTAGTATCAATGCCATAGAGACATCCAAGTGTTACTGAGTTATATATATCTGTGACCCAGCTCAGGTAAGTTTTATCCTACACTTCTTTGCCATCTCACTGATATTTTACAACAGACATGTGTGATAAATAATAGCTAGGTCTGGGGTGCACACTCATGGTGCTGCACTTATGCAGTTGTTGTAATTTATACAGTAAGATAGCTGATTAAGTCTACATTTAACCAGATTTCATTTTATTTTTTTAAATTTTTTATTAATTTATTCTTGTTACATCTCAATGGTTATCCCATCCCTTGTATCTCCCCATTCTTCCCTCCCTCCCATTTTCCCCTTATTCCCCTCCCCTATGACTGTTCCTGAGGGGGATTTCCTCCCCCTGTATATGCTCATAGGGTATCAAGTCTCTTCTTGGTAACCGGCTATCCTTCCTCTGAGTGCCACCTGGTCTCCCCCTCCAGGGGACATGGTCAAATATGAGGCACCAGATTACATGTGAAAGTCATACCCTAGATTTTAAATGATAATGAAATAGATGATACCATAAGGGTCACTATACTGAAATCATATTTCACATTTAGAAATCATACATGTACACACAGAACCCTCCTGAAGTGGGGACCTGGTAGTGAGCTGCCTTAGGAAAGATACATTCACTTTACATCCCAATTGTAGTCTCCTCCCTCATCAAATCCAGATCCCATTTCCCTCCCTCAGACCCTCTCCCTCCCTCCCCTAGTCCTCAGAATGGGGAGCCCTCCTCCCTTAATGTCTCACCTCAGCCTATTCAGTCTCATCTGGATTGCCTGCACCCTCTTCCACTGTGTCCTGGAAAAGATGCCTTGCAAGACAAAAGTGATCAAAATGTGGGGGCCAGAGACCATGTCATAAGAGACCAAGTCCCTACTCCCATATTATGGGAACCACAAGGAGAATGTACTGCTTATTTGCCACATCAGAGCAGAGGGTCTAGGTCCTCACTCTGCTATGCACAGTCCTTGGTTGGTGCATCAGTCTCTGCAACACCTGCCTCCTCTGCCCAGATTCAATGGATCTGTTGGTATCCTTTTGGAGACTCTGATCCTCTATTCCCCAACTATTCCATAAGCCTCCCTGTGCTCTACCCTAGAATTTGGCTTTGTGTCTCAGCATCTGTTTGGATTTCCTACTGGTTGGAGTCTTTCAGAGGACCTTAAGGTAGGCTCCCTTCCTGTTAGTTTTATTCAAATGTTTCCAGTGTCTATTTATCCTTCTTAATGAGAATTAAGCATTCTTCTTAGGGTCCTCCTTGTTATTTAGTTTCTTTACGTCTGTGAATTGTAGTGTGGCTATTCAGCATTATTTGGCTAATATCTGCTTACAAGTGACTATATACCATGCTTGTCTTTCTGGGTCTGGGTTACCTCCCTCAGGATGTTCTTTTCTAGTTTCATCCATTTGCCTGCAAAATTTCAAGATTTCCGTGTTTGTAGTAGCTGACTTTTATTCCACTGTGTAAATGCACCACAGTTTCTTTTTCCATTCTTCTGTTGTGGGACAGGTAAGTTGTTTCAGATTCTAACTATTAAAATAAAGCGGCTACGAACGTAGTTGAGCAAATGTCCTTGTATGGTGGAGCATAATTTGGGTATATGTCCAGGAGAAGTATGGCTAGGTCTTGAGTTAGAATTATTTTCAATTTTCAGAGAAAGCTGCTGACTAATTTCCAAGGTGCTTGTATAAGTGTGCACTCCCACCAGAAATCGAGGAGTGTGTCCCTTTCTAAACATCCTTGCCAACATGTGCTGTCACTTGAGTTTTTGATCTTAGCCATTCTGATAGTTGTAAGATGGAATCTCAGAGTTCTTTTGATTTGCATATAGCTGATTACTAGGGACATTGAACATTTCTTTAAGTGTTCCTCGGCCATTTGATATTCCTCTGTTGAAAATTCTGTTTAGTTCTCTACCCCATTTTTAATTGTATTATTTGATTTGATGGTGTTTAATGTTTTGGGTTCTTTATATATTTTGGATATTAGCCCTTTGTCAGATGTAGGATTTGTGAAGACCTTCTCCCAGTCTGTAAGCTGTGACTTTTTCTGTTGACAGTGTCCTTTGTCTTAGAGAAGCTTTTCAGTTTTTTGAAGTCCTACTTATTACCTGTTGATCTTAGATCCTGAACTATTGGTGTTGTGTTCAGGAAGTTGTCTCCTGTGCCAATGAGTTCAAGTTTCTTCCCCACTTGTTTTTCTAACAAATTTAGTGTGCCTGGTTTTATGTTGAGGTCTTTAATTCACACTTATCTGAATCAGCTGATTTTTCTATAGTGGGAAGGGTTACATAAAGTACTATTTAAAACAATAATCATAGTTCAGACAAGAACAAACTAAAGAAAATCATGACATTCAAAGTCTGTATGGGAAGTCATAGAAACTAGTGGAAACCTATTGAAACTTTGCTAAATTGACGTGTTTAATGGCATTCTGATCACTGATATTCAACTTCTACTTCTTTTCTACATTAACGTCAATGGCTGTTGAGTGATCAACTTCAAACCACATGTCTTTGTCACCCTTCCAGGGCTGAGTGATCACTGTGGAAGAGAGGGATGAAAATAATGTACAATATGGAGGATGGGAAGGGGTATTGTATAATTATAGTGTAATTATACGTAATATGCATTGACATGACAGCAGAAGAGGGTACTATGCAGAGAATGAAGAGGACAAGAAAAGAGAGTAGAACTACAAGAGGGAAGTTGGTAAAGAACATGCTTTGTACTTAGAAAATCCACAATGAAACTGAAGTTTGTATGTTACCTAAAAACTTAATAAAGATGTTCTATGAACTTTTGACTCTAAATGTGATTATATATTCACATTACATTTCTAATAGGCAAGAAGGCCATTCGTAATAAAGTATTCTATTCTTAATAACAACAACAAAGTAAATATCATATATTGAGAATAAAAATACGGCAGAACTCATCACTATCTACCTAAGCATTTAATTCCCCTTCTAGCATTGTTATAATGCACTCTTTGTCCATCATAAAGAGCCTATCAGTCTTTGTTGGAAAATTCAAATCACTCCTTTTATAGAAGTTGAAACATGATTTGAAGGTTAATCTTGAATGGCAACTTGGGTAGATTGAAAAATTACTGTAATACCAGTAAGGCATAACTCTTGGTATGCCTTTCAGACTATCTTAAGAGAAAGGGTTTAACCAGTTGACTGGATTAATCACTTGATAAACTCTTGGCATGATGACATTACTTGGAAGTGGGGAATTGAAGAGACATGACCTAATATGAGGATATAGGTAATGGTTATTTCTTTTTCTACTATAGTATTCTAGAAAAATTACTGCCTTGCCCCTATTTTGTGCTCCATATCTGCCATACTTGTCTTTAGACATGATTTGAACATCTAATCACCATGTTTCTACCTATTGGCGTAATGGTCTGCCTAATCTGAAATATATGAAGTATTTGTGGAAAATAAATTCTTCCTGAAGTTGTTTCTGTCAAGTTTCTTGTCAAAACAATGAGAAAAATATCATTACTCATTACATACTGCACCTGTAAGAACTGTATACCTAGACAATATATTTCAAAATTTCTGAACACATATCACAATCTTTATCATCCCTGGTTATGCTGAAGTCGTCAAAATAAGTAGCCTGATAGTCATTGGAATGTGATAAAATGATACAGAGAAATGCAACAATCTGGAGCCTTTGGACATTCTACAGCCATGCAATGGAGAAGGGATTCCCATGAAGATGATTCTCTTGCAGTTATTTTCCCCCAATTAGCAGTACCTGTTTCTCCATGTATGTCATTTAGACGGTTCTCGAATCACTGCATGCCAATATGTCTGCAGCCAGTGGTAGTGCCCAAGTAAATCACAAATTTAAAAACCTAAACATCATTTTATGTCTGTGGGTATTTTTTGCCAGAATATATATCTATATATGTGTGTTTTTGATGCCTCAGAGGCAAGAAAGTATTGAATCCATAGAGCTTGAGCAACAAATGATTTTAAGCTACAATGTGGATGTTAGGAATAAAACTCATACTCACTAAAAGAGTAGATGATGATTTGGGGTGTGTGTGACTCTAAGATCCTCTGGGATGGCTTCCCATAGGAAATGGTGCATTAAACAATAATGGCTAATCTGAAAGCTAATCTTTTATAATAATACTCTTAAATGTGAATTCTGAAATTTTGAATTAGCAAACACTGCTCCAGTTTCTTAAGATTTTATCAATGAGGTAAGATTCTGGAACTTACCAACTGGGTGAGTTTTAGTTTTCATCCCTGTTGGATGAATTTAGAGAAAAATATTCATTGGAACTTGAGAATTTGGAAAAGCTGCACTGATACCAACCATCACTAGTGTGGACACTAATTCTGCTGTTTCTTGTGGCCTGGTATCTTTTTCTAATATCAAAGTTTTTGTCTAGTGGATACATCCAATTAAATAATGGTTCATCCAGAAACCTACATATGGAGATGGCTTCAGATATGGCAAACCCACCCCTGGGCAAAAAAAAAAAAAAAAAAAAAAAAAAAAATAAAGAAAAAAGAAAAAAAAATTCCTATTGTCTGCCACAGAGAGAATTCTGCCTAAAATGGGCAAACTTGGATACAGGTAGAGTTGACAGCCTAACTCCACCAAGACAGGGTAAACAAGTCCTCAATAGTCCCTGCTTCGCAAATATGTCTGTCAGGTAAAGTGGGCCAGAGGGCCAAAGATGATGCTCCAATGTGTTAAAGAATTTCAAGTGATTATTCGGGTAACAAAGTGTCATTTTTTTTTTTTCATTTTGGAAGCTGCTAATCTACATTTCGTATTTACTCAGCTAATTAATTTTATTCCTTCTCAAGTCTCTGATGGTGTTGAAGACAGTAAAACATAACAAATAAAATGATTGTGTTGTGGCTCTTGTGTGTATATATATTGTATTTTGGTATAATGATATAAATGTATAGTTAAAAGGTTTTGTTTTTTAGACTAAAAGGGGGAAATGTGGAAGGATGCTGAGAGAATGTATCAACCTTCAATAAAGCACTGTTTAGCCAATCAGCTGGGCAGAAGGACAGGAAGTGGAAGGCGGGACTGCTTGGAGGGGAGGAGAAAGTGTGACAGTTGGGGATGAGACAAGGCTTTCGAAGGTTAGAGGAGGACAGTGGGCACTTGACAAGGACCGGCCCAGGGGTCATAGTGGCAAATGCTTGGAATATATGAATGTTATAAGGTTTAGAGTAGTTTGTTTAGTTTATTAGTAGATTAGAATCCGTTCAGACTCTGCCTGGTGAAGTGCTGGCAGCTTTAAAGCACCTTTCAGTCTACCTGTATCAGTTATACACTTTGTAGGTCGAATGGATACAAAATGCTGTAACAGGCCTGGTATCTTTTTCTAATATCAAATATTTTGTCTAGTGGATACATCCATTTATGTGATGGTATATTAGTCTCTTGTTTTCCCAGAAAACAACCACAAACATGCCTAGAAAAAAAAAAGCAAATCTTGTCTCCCAGCAATATGTCTAGCAGTGCTCTGAGTCAATGCAGTGAGCATCAGTGTTTGTCCCAATGAAAGGTGTTCAGGGAATTACTCACTTTCCAACATGAGCCACATGACAGGGAAAATCCTCCATTTTTTATAATTTACTACTATACCATTCATGTTTTTCTTAATGTCTTCATTCATTTCAATGGATTGTGTGAGATAAGATAGGGAATAATCATGAGAGTCAAAGAATAGTATTGTTTGAAACCAGAATAGTATTCATTGGACATACAATGTTTAGGAGAGTCAAGTATCTCAGAATAAAAATAATGTATTACTTTGCTTATGTTTTTAAAACTATGTGTAGTAACATATAAAAAAGAACAATAATTTTGAAAAAATAAGTATATTCTTGTTTCAAAATGTACAGTTACTGTCTCCTTAAAGTTTAAATTATTTACAATGTTAAAATTACATAAATACATAAAAACATCTTGGCTTTTAAGCACTACAGCAGATTGTCTAAATTTAGCGTGCCAGAGGAGAGTTTACAATTCAACTTAAGTTTACAAATGAAAGAAGAAATGAGGCCAGAATTTATGGTAACTACCAGAAGTGAATGATGACTGTAGTAACAGAAACAAAGTGATCCACATTGGCAAAAGCATAGTTGCATCTTGGTTAAATAAAAAGACTTCCATGTGACATTTACCACCACTTTCTATTTGCATGATGATAAAAGCCAAAAGGAACTACGAATACCAGGAAAGGGTCATTGGTACATTTGCAGTGATATTCCATGAGGTTTTCAGAAACCATTATTTTTTTTTAAAAAAAGTATTAGTTTCTTTTCCATTGCTGTGACAAAATACCCTTGAAAAAAGCTGTGACTCTATTCATAATAGTTAGAAATTAGAAACAACTTAGATGTGCCTCAACTGAAGAATGGATAAAGAAAATATGGTACTTTTACACAATGGAGGAGTATTCAGCTGCTAAAAACATATTAAAATTTGCAGACAAATGGGTGGAACTAGAAAAATTATCCTGAGTGAGGTAATCCAGGTCTAGAAAGATAAATATGGTTTCAATATACTTATATCTGGATAATAGATATTATATAAATTATAGCCAAGCTACAATCCATAAACACAGAGAGGCTGGACATAAAGAAATGGACTAGGAGGGACACGTGGATCTCCCTTGGAGACAGAAGTAGGGTAGGGTTTTTAAAATTTTAACTTAAAAAAAAATGATAATTTAAGTCTTGTGATTACATTAGCCAGTGGTTGCAATTCTTTGGTAATTTTTGATCTAGTACTTTGAGCCACTTCTGTGAATTTACTGGTGCTCTTAGCAAGAACTCAACAAATATTCAAGTTTGTGTTGCTTGATTATGTCCTTGTAAATTTATAGCGTTGCATCAAGTAATCAAGTGTCAATAAGCCCCACAAACTATATAAGCAATTTACAGTCTAGGTATATAGCTGTATCTGCTAACGGTTGTACAAGGACCATCTGATGATTTTGCCTAAGGACAGAACTTCTAGAATATATCCCGTCTTGCTAGGTAGCACTTGATGCCAATTTTTTGTGTGTGTGACAAAATGCATTCTACTAAAAGACCTCAGGACAGCACCTAGTGGCCACAGTACACTTTCCCTACAACTGCACTTGTTTCTGCTTTCAACTCAGCAGCTTACAAGTACAGAAATGTCACTGCAGTTACAGAGTGCACAGGGAATCTGATGGTTTGAAACCAGGATTCAGGGGAGACACGAACTGTGTAAGGTCATGATCATGACAGGAAGATGAGGAGAGAGCAGGAATAAGATCATTAAATAAAATATATAAAGGATCATAATGAAACATTATTTTAGAAAAACTTATTTTACTGACTTACACAATATAGGTTGGGTATTTCAACAATGGCTGCCAACATATTGGACAGGCTGAGAACATGGTAGATTTCAGGGTAGAAGCCTGGGTTCCCTAGAAGTGCCCATATAGTGCTGAAGCCCTGGTCTGCTGGAGAGCTTTTGGTCTTCAGTATACAGTGGAACCAAAACAAACTAGAGTGTGATGTCAGTAAGACATGCCAACACCAGCAGTAGTGGCAATGAGGTTATGGGCTCATACCAACAAGAAATGATGGTGGTCATGCAAAGGAAAACTCCCTTTCCTTTATATTTATTTCTGGGACACCATAAAGTTGTCTTTTTAATTAAGAAATACCAGCATCTTTGTTTTTGGTACTTCCCTATAATTTAATGATCAGAAAATCCCCAGTGTCCCCCAAAACAACATAGGTTATTGTCATTGCTCTTGGTTACACACAAGAGCTAGATGCTAAAACATTATTAGTAAAGAAAACACATACTGCTAATAAAGAATACAGATATCAAGCTGGAACTAAGGTAGAAGCTTCCTAGCTATGGGCTGGTACTCATGGTGTTAGAAGGTGCTATGAAGGCTCTTGGGGTATAGAGCCATCAGTACTTGCCCAAATGTGACCCTAAGTGCTACAGTGTTCACCTGCCAGCCAAGGTGTACCCAGTGGTGCACTCAGGGCATAAGTACTGTGAGATGAATCCAACTATTTGATTGGATCTGAGGCTTCTCCACGGCATGATCACTACCCTGGAACTGTCAACATTTTGAAACCCTATGGCTAGGAAGACATAGATTTTAGGGGAGAACGTACTATGATGTTTTTTAAAAGACATGTAGCCAAACTGACTCTAACATTTATTCGTGTACTCACAGGTGGGTGCTACCTTCTTGCCTGGGGTCAGAGATGCTTTAATTTGCATGGACCAGGAGTTGCCTTAGAGACTCACAATGCGCAAGAGTGCTAAGATAAGTGATTGTTGCATGCTTAACCCTAAATGAACCATTACACACACACACACACACACACACACACACACACACACACACACACTCAACACACCACCTACTAATGCACAGGGAACATGAAATAGAGAAGGGGTGAATATAGATATACATGCATGTATGTGTGTCTCTTTGTATAGAACAGGTTCCTTTAGGTGAAAAGTCAGAAGTGGTACAGCAGGACATATATTTTTCCTTTTTGAGAAAATCTGTATTGACTTCCACAGTGCTTATATCAGTTTAAAATGCCTTCCACACTTAATCCTAGTTACCATTCAATAATCAGCAGGGCTAAATGCTGAGACAGGAAATATCATTTATGATTAACTTACAATTCCATAATACTTATGATAAAATGCCCAGTAGATACACTTACATTTCTTGAATGGTCTTACAGCTCAGTTGATCTCTTCAAAAATATGAATGAAAGATTCTAGAGCTAACTTAATAAAAATATCTGTAGTAATTTGTGGTGTTGTATACCTACAATTCCAGAATTCTGTAGGCAGAGGCTGAGACCTAGCAGAAGTTGGAGACTGGCATTGTCTATATAGTAAGATTCAGGCTAGCCTGAACTACAAATAGAGACCTTGTCCCAAAGAAGAGAACAAAACAAACAGCACATCTCCCTGAAGCTTTGCAGATCGCTTTGCTTAGTCCATCTTACTTTCACTACAGCCTCTCTTGAGAGGGTTTGAGTGCTGCTATATCTTAAAAGCACAAGACACAGTTAAGGAATGCAATTCTAAAAGCCATCCATGCTGTGGCAATTACTTGCCTAGAAGAGACATGAGTATAAAAGGCCTTCGTCAGCCTTACATGTTTTATTTCTCTTGGATTTCCAAGTAAACAGAGCAGCAAGAAAGTCAAGTGACTATAGGCTAGGATGGTAATTGTCAATCTTTACACTGATTTTCTAAGACTGCAGTAGTGTAGTTTTGCTTTATATAGCTCCTTGAAACTTCTACAATGTCAGCTGGAAATTTTGAGCTGCATAATCTTTCTCCCAAAGTTTTCAGACGTGAGCAGGCTTCCAAGACTGGTTTTACTTTAACCAGTTTGACTGAGCTCTCTTGTGACTCCAGTCAGTGGGAACTCCAGCACTCAGTTTTTGACACCACTGGTAAGTCAAACATTATATTGCTGTTTGATGTTTTAACACATTCCTGTATGTCCTTAATAGTAAAGGTGTAGCAAATAACTGTTAATATCATCTACTTTGTGGAAATACAACTTATGTCAATTTAGTTTGTTGCATTTCTTTTTCTCCAAAAAAATATAAACAGGTTTTGAGAAAGAACAGAAGAGGATGTAGGTGGAGAGCTGCTTTACCGGAGTAACATGTCCAAAAATTAGAGGACTTAGAAATTTTTGAATAAAAATATGAGCTTTGTTCTCTGGATTCTCTGGCCTCTCAATACTTAATTTTCTATTATTAATGGAAATAGGCATTTATTCTTAAGCAGGAGACAGTAAGAAAGAGCATGTTTCATGCATCTCTTCTATACTCCTGAGTCATTTCATACTTATATAAAGGATACTGTATTTTCTATTTTCTTTAAAATAAATGGCTGCTCCTGTTGCTTATGATTGTCGCAACCTGATATATCTAATGAGTGCTGTAAGGTTGATAGATGTCAGAAGGAAAAACAAATTGGAGACAGAAAAGAATTAGTTAATCAGAATCTAACATGACTTTTTTTTTATTTGCTCTGACATTTTGCTGAATTTTTGCTCTTATAATTTATATTTGTCATCATTTTCAAATTTGGGGACTATAATATAATTACATAATTTTCTCCATTCCCTTCCTTGCCTCCAAATCTTGTCAAAGGTGCTGCCCACTCTCCTTCAAATTCATGGGTACTTTTCAATTAATTGTTTTTGCATGTTGATTGTCTAATTGAGAAACTTATATTTAGGAATTTATATGTGTGTAAATCTACATATATGTATGAACATTTAAAGATTTTGAATTATAATGAGTTTTGAGATGCCAACGGATAAGTTGTTCATTGTTAGGTGCCTTTATGTTATAGGTGGATATATTTTAGATATAAAAATCACACTATGATTTGCTTTCCTCACACAAGAAGGTGAAAGTCCAAATGGTAAGGAGAATTATCAGAACTTTGACTCTCACTAGATACTGATCTTTTCCCTTTGTGAATTGTTTTGGGAGATGAGACAAGAATGTTTTGACCAGAGGACTATGCTAAAAAATTTTGCTGCCCTTTTTCATGATGGATTTGTGGGCAAGAAATATTTTATAAACAATAAGCACTCATGTAGGATGACTTGTTTTATAATAAATTTAGTTCTGAAGCAAGGAGATAAGACATCCTTGGGAAGATTCTTCCAACTATAAGAAAATAAATCTCCAGGCTGCATCTATTGAGTACTAACCAAATTTGCAAATACAAGAAAAATTTTGTGTACATCTGCAAAGTCTCACTACAGTTTATCAACAGTGTGCTTGATAATGTAACAACAGTTGGGATATTCTTGTTTCACTGTGAGGTTAGTTTTATGTTTTTTTTTTTTTTTTGTAGGGGGTGGGACTATCTGACCATTTGTCAGAAGTATTCTTTTAGACTCCACTATTTTCTCTGTGTAGCTGACTGTCACCTCCTTCCCTTGGGTGTAATCTCATTCACAGACTGGTAAAGTACTATACCCTGTTATATTGGCAGTTCCTAAAGACAATATATTTCAGCGGAATTCAGAAAAACTAACGCTATATTCTTCATTTTATGCCCTTTTGTGTCACTCACTAAAAAGCTACCTTAAATAATCCATAGCACTTATTGTAATAGAGCATATATAGTTTTTGTTTATGCTAGTTTACTATTTATCTATCTGTATGTTTATCTACCTTGGAAATTTGCAGAATTTGCAGAATTCCTAAAATTGTATTTTCAGAACTCTTCTTATCCAGAGGAAAGCCCGTTGGTTTTAGATAATCAGGATTAAAAAACATACACACAAGTCGTATTGTACAGACTGAGTAGGTTGTATTTATACATTTTAGGATTGTGTGTGTGTGTGTGTGTGTGTGTGTGTGTGTGTGTGTGTGTGTGTAGAAATACATATGCATGTAACAACAATTAATAAAATAGGGGGCCATGAATTTGAATTTGAAAGAGAGCAAGAAGATGTGTATGCAAGAGAGTTTAGAGGAAGGAAAGGAAAAGGGAAAATCAAGTAATAAAGTATTTTGGCACATGAGCTATCATTGTGAGGGATTGGAAGGCTAATGCTCCACTGCTCCAAATGCAAACACCTGTGCAGTACTCTAATGGTCCTCACTTCTCTAATATTTCCATGACAACCATCCTGCTTTTTCATAGCCATAAACATCTGGGCACCACAAGACTGACTCATCTCACTTTTGTTCATTTCTATAGCTCTGGACAGTTTTGCAACTGTCTTGTTGCTCTCTAAGCCCCTCCACACATTTTCTGCAATTCCTGGGCAGAATAAATATATTCTATAATATGAATGAATTGCTTTCTTCAATTACTGTTCATATTATTCTTTTTTTTAAAATTTTTTATTAATTTATTCTTGTTACATCTCAATGGCTATCCCATCCCTTGTATCCTCCCATTCTTCCCTCCACCCCCATTTTCCCATTATTCCCCTCCCCTATGACTGTTCCTGAGGGGGATTACCTCCCCCTGTATATGCTCATAGGGTATCAAGTCTCTTCTTGGTAACCTGCTGTCCTTCCTCTGAGTGCTACCAGGTCTCCCCCTCCAGGGGACATGGTCAAATGTGAGGCACCAGAGTACGTGAGAAAGTCATACCCCACTCTCCACTCAACTGTGGAGAATGTTCTGACTGTTGGCTAGATCTGGGTAGGGGCTTTTAGGATACTCCCCAATAGCTCTGCCATTGCCTATAATTATTAAACACCACTGTGATCCATGTGATCTTTCCAAATAGTTACCTCACTATCTACAAGGAAAGCACTCCCCCTCATCTCTCTCTCTCTCTCTCTCTCTCTCTCTCTCTCTCTCTCTCTCTCTCTCTCTCTCTCTCTGTTGCTTATCATCTCATTATCTACAAAGACTGTCTTTATGAGGAGCATTACACCTTTCTCTAGAGCTGCATATAGCCATTAATCATCTCCTAATACTTAGCTGATATTTCTTGTGTTGAGTGCCCTTTTAAAATGTCTGTAGTTTGTGGACAAAACACATGCAATATGAGTAATTAATAAAGTATTAGTGTATGTTTTAACCATTTTCTGCCATAGTAAAATTTTTAATTGAGTTACATGTATTTGATTTACAAAATACTATGTATCCACTATCACACAAATAGTACCTGAAACTATAATTGGTCTAAGCAATATTGATATGAAGTTTGTCTTTTTTTTTCACGTTTTAATTTTTTATTGAAATACATGGAATTTAGGGTACACAGATCTGAAACTCTAAGCCTTTACTTTGCATCTATAATTTGTTACAAACATACTGACAACTGTTTCACTTCAGATGATTTTTGCCAAATCATTCTTTCTATCATACTCACTCCTATTTCTTTGTCAATCCTCCGTGTCAAACCTTTTCTCTTCTTATAGTCACTTTCCTCTCTTTGGCATTAATCAGCTAGATTGTATCTTTTATATAAAATACAGATTGTTAAAGTCATGAATTTTGTATTACACAAAATTCCAAAAATTCAATGAGATATTTTGAAATTGTTTTCAGCATTGAACTTCATGATGAGCTTTTAAATCATGAAGATACTAACTTTAAATATACACATTTCTAATATTTTCTTTTCTACTTGAATTAAAAATGGAATTGCCATTTTCCAAACTTAATGCTAAATATAATGCATTGAAGTAGACCGTGTCTGTTCTTTTTCAAGAATCCAAGAAATAGTCATACCTCTTTGTCAAGAAAGAGAAAATTTTGGTTTTATATGGGTTTATTATTATGCTTAAAACTAAAACAAAATTAGAGATTGTTTAACACACCATAATGTATTGTGTATGCTTTTTCTTTTGCTTCATTTCCAATTCTTAGTCATTCACTCAAAATACAATTATTTACTATTTAGCACTGGTTATTAGTTACTGCCATTGAAAATAATATAATAAGAGTGGGGGAAGAGCTACTTCCTTTTAACCTCGACATTATAGCATTGTGTTCCTAGGATATTTTTGCGTATACATTCTTAGCATGAAAATATAAGAGATGAGGTCATAGGAAGTTGAGCTTGTGATTTAAAAGGAAGGGTCAGAGAGTCAGAGAACAATACAAACATTCTTTATGTAATCGCATAGATAGCACATGCCTCTCCAATGGCAATAATTCTCACAAAATAATTATGTTGTTATCACTTATTTTTATACTCTGTCCAATAGATAAATATCTGAAGTCCTCAGAAGAAAACTGGCACCATGTCGTTATCTATACTGTGTGTGCTATGTAAGTGCTTGATGGCCAGTGAGAAGGTGAAGAGCTCAAGCTCTGTGTTCTCAAGGAAATACACTCGCCTTTTCAATTAACCTTACAAGACAGCAAACCAAGAAAAGTTCTTTTTATTACTGTAATATCCTTGATCAGCAGTGATACCACAAACATTCTATCATGAATTTAAAAGGTTCCTGATATGATTTTAAGGCTATAAGTTGTTCATTATCATGGTAGTCATTCTGTGTTAATGAAAAAATGGACATGAAGTGAGTTCTTTGCATCATTCAATGCCTTAAATGGTAACTACAATATAAAACAATAAATTTCAGGTAATATGTATATATACAGAGAGAGAGAGAGAGAGAGAGAGAGAGAGAGAGAGAGAGAGAGAGAGAATATTGATTGATGTTGGTTGTAGATGCCACAGTTGAGAGAGAAATTTACCAAATGCTAAACCTTTATTTTCCTGAAGGAGTGAAGAAGTAGAGGAGTCTGTCACCTTCAAAAAGACTGACACCAGCTACCTAACTACAGTTACTTTGTTCAAACATTATACAGGGTTAATTGGGGTTGGACAAGGTTCCAACTCCCAAAGTTATCTTGCTAGTGTCGGTGCTTCAGATTCTCCAGAGAGACAACACTTCTTCAGTGTTCAGTCTCCAAACAGTTTTCAGCCTCTACTGATTGACCCAAACATAGCATAGGCTTTGCTGAAATATTTCACTCAAAGCCAGACACAAAGACTTTGCTATACATTTCACTTAAAGCAGTGTGTGTGTGTATGTGTGTGTGTGTGTTCACTAAATCCTCTAGTGAGAAGTGTATTCCCATGCAGGACCAATAAATAGCATTTCCATACTAAAATAGCATAAAATTAATTTTAGTAGAACACACAGGTAGCAAAGGCTTCTATGTATTTTTCAAATCCATACTATTTACTTTAGATCTTGATTCTTTTATATGTTACACTAACCTTGTCTTAATATGAATATTAATTAATTCATTTTAGCTCAATAAGTCATTTTTCCTTCATGAACAGTAGGATATTTGTTTGAAGTATGTAGCCCAATCTTTTTTATTATAATTTATTTAGATTACATCCCAGTTGTTATCCCCTCAGTTGTATCTTCCCTTTCTCACCCTCCCACCTTCTTTCACCCTATTTCCCTCCCCTAGACCCCTGACAGAAGTGGACCTCCTACCCCACCATATGACCACAGCCTATCAGCCTCATCTGGAAAGCCTGTATCCCCTTCTTCTGTGTGTCTGCCAGGCCTCCCCACCATGGGAAGTGATCAAATCTGGGACACCAGAGTTCATGTTAGAGACAGTCCCTGCTCTCTCTCTCTTCAACCATGGAGAAAGAGCAGTCCATTGGCTATATCTGAATAGGGGGTCTAGGTTCACTACATGCGTTGTTTTTGGTTTGTGCAACAGTTTGTGCAGGACCCCCTTGGTCCAGATCCTCAGGCCTGATGGTCTCCTTGTGGTGCTCCCGAACCTTCTGGTCAGCATTGAGTCCCAGCCTGTGTCTTGATTCCCCACTGGGTGGAGTCTCTCAGAGGATATCTATGTTGGGCTAATGTCCCCTCATAAATGAGCATATACCATGTGTGTCTGTGTGTGTGTGGTTTAACTCACTGAGGATGATCATTTCTAGTTCCATTCATTTGGCTGCAAATTTCAAGATTTCCTTGTTTTTTTTTTTAAAGTTTTTGCTTTTTTACATATACATTTATTTTATTATACATATATCCAATAAACTACCTACAGCAAGAAGAACCATGACACAATCAGGAATTATATAAATGTTACATTCTTAGTGTTTTGGCTGTTTGTATTTGAAAGCCTTGAAGAGAACATCTTTCTTATCTTGGTGCGTCTAAAATTCTGAATATAATTCAATCACCATCAAATCGTGTCATTATCAACTTAAAACATATATCTTGACCTAAAAACATCTTAACCACTAAACAACTAAGCTTTGTAAAACTAATCTACCTGGTCTTCAACTCTCTCAGATACTTGAGAAGGAATAAATTTGATTACCTCAGTATGACTGGAGTGCAGGTTAGTAGCTTTCCAAATGAGAAAATGACAGAGACAGTTTGATACCTGAATAGTTACCCAAAATTCTCTATTATGTTGGAGCATCTTCTAAAGCTTTCTGGCCCAATATATTTGGCCCAGACATATTTGTGAGGCAGGAACTATTGAGGACTTGCTGACCCTGTCATGACAGAGTTTGGCGAGTTGAATCTCCCTGCATCCAAACTTGCCATTTTTTAGGCAGAATTCTGTCTGTTGTAGAAATGAGGACATTTTGCCCAATGACTTGTTTGCCACAGATTTCAGGCTACAGAGGAAACGGTTACAGGTGGTACAGATGAGAGTTGATAGGCTGAGGTCAGATGTTAGGGGAAAGTGGGTTCTCCTTTCTGAGTACTAAGGGAGGGAGGGAAGTCATGAGGGAGGGAGGGGGATCAGAAGGGCATGAGGGAGGAGGGAACAATCAGCATGTGAAGGATTTCATTGTTTTTAATAGCTGAGTAGTATTCCATTGTGGAAATGTACTACAGTTTCTTTATCCTTTTTTTTTTTTGTTGTTGTTGTTGAACGATATCTAGGTTGTTTCCAGATTCTGGCTATTATGAATAAAGTTGCTATGAACATCGCTAATCAAATGTCCTTGTTGTGTAATGGAGCATCATTCGGCATCGTATCAGGAGTGGTATGGCTGGGTTTTTTTGGCAGCACTGCTCCCAATTTTCTGTGTAATCACCAGATACAAAGCTAAACAGAGGAGCACCAAATGGCCGAGAAACACTTAAAGAAATGCTCAACACGCCTAGTCATCAGAGAAATGCAAATCAAACCGACTCTGAGATTCCATCTTACACCTGCCAGAACGGCTAAGATCCAAAGTTCAAGTGACAGTAAATGGTGACAAAGATGTGAAGAAAGGGAAACATTTCTCCATTGTTGGTAGAGTGCAAACTTGTACAAGCACTGTGGAAATCTATCTGGAACTTAGAGATTTTAAAAGTCAGAAGTTTTTGCTGTTACCACAGACTGTGCATTAGCTTAGGCAAGGCTGTGATTTTCCTAATCTACAGTATGTCAGGTTAAATTAATCTCTAAAGTCGCTTAAATTTCTACAAAGCTTGCCAAAGTAATTCTGATATATTACATTAATTAAACTTAGGCATAAAGATGTGTATCAATAAAAACTTTTGTTTATAATATAAAAATAAAATGTATTAGGAATTTTTAAAGCTTTTTGCAGATGATATTTTGTAACAAATTCCTAATATCCGCAGTTCTGAACCACTTCAAACACTAGCTGTCTCATTACTAACTTGCATTACATTATGTTATCAATGAAAATATCAATGACAACTATAACTATAATCCTTTGTAACTGATAAGCCAGGTAATTTATATTCTAATCTGACTTCACTTCATAAATGTTCTGCAGCGTACATATTAAATATTGCTATAGTCATCTTTTGTATCTTAACATGGATTTGCATATTGATAAATCACATATTACAATAGCTGGCTTAGCACTTCACAAAGCGTCCTTGTAGTAATTACTTCTTGCTGTGATATCTACAGAGCAAAGACACAGAGTAGACCCTCCCCTTAATATCAAGTGTGTGTTATATTTTGTCTCCTGTCAATGAACAACTCTCCAAGACCAATTAGGTATGGTAGAATTTAACTCTACCATAACACTAATTACCTCAGATTTGAAGGTTTGGTCCCCTTGGACTTTTCCATTTCTGTGGTGCCTGTGCCATCGCGGTACCGAGTCAAGGGTGAGGGACTGCGGATTTAACTCACACACACAATAACACAGCAGGTCCTTCATGCTAAGAGGGGAGCAGCAGCAGCAGCAGTAGCAGCAGCAGCAGCACCTTCAACCTTTATTCAGTGTTCAAAGAGCCTTCGTATAGGCAGCAAAACAGGAATGCCACTCGCAGGTGAAATCCCTCAAGAGATGATTGCACACAGGAGGAAAAGTCTCGAGGAGGGGAGGGGTGCGTTCTCGGAGCAGTAAACTTGACTAACTAACCAACATAAACACAGACACGGAAGCTGCTGGAAACAGGACATGAAACAGCAAGACAGGCAGGCAGCCCAGTTGGGCCTGGTTCCTACACATTTCAGGTACCAGAGGCAAATATTGAATCCTCAAATTATTTTCACTTCTGTCTATATCCTTGCAAAATGGGGGTTTCTACATTCTTTTCCTCAAATTTCTATGTGCTCTGGAGGAACTCAAATAATTTATTAGTAATACTTTTAATATACCTTGTTGTGTAGGGACAGACAGACAATAAGTTAAAAATGTGGGACTGCTAAGCCATTATTCTTAGTATTCATGGAGTTAAAACATGTTGCTCAAATCTAGCATATGAATGAATTTTCTAAGAAGTTCCTGAACCACACAACCTAGGAGCTTTTCTGTGCATTTCATTGCACGTAAGTGATTTTAACACAACTTCTTTTCCTGTTCTCCCTCTGGTTGCTAAAAGATGAAAGTGCAATCCAGGATGCCTTGGCTTCTGGTGAGGAGTCTGTATCTTGAAGCTGTTTAGGAGTTTAAGTAATAGGAGCTCTTGAAATCTTCACACTACTCCTCAGGAAATTCCAACTTGGGGACAAGGTCTAAATGTAACTCCTTGACTGTCTCAAAGTTTTGAAAGATGAACCACATCTTGTCCATGTGTATGACCCTATATTTCATCTGTAACTATATATATATATGTGTGTGTGTGTGTGTGTGTGTGTGTGTGTGTGTGTGTGTGTGCGCGCGCGCGCATATGGGTACCATTATCTATTTTTATCTCTATACAATCTAGTAAACTTCACCCAGGTGACACACCATAATATAATGGCAACTTGCCAAACCTTGCTTTAGCTCTTGCTAAATTGTTAAAGGATTCTTAGGGGGAAAAATAAAAAAGATGGACTCTAGTCTATGACCATTTGTTAGTGACTGCACAGTCGACTTACTGAAACCCAGAAGAGCACATCGAACTAAAGAACAGAGGCCTCTGCATAAATTATTTTTTGTTAAGATACAAGTATTCCAGAGTCCTAACTCTCTGAGATGCTTAGAGCATCACTTATCTGTTTATATTTTATCTATACCTGATTTGATGCTCTCTCAGTAACAACATGGCCCTTGGAATATGTTCACTAAGATTAGCAGTCTACACTTATCTTATGAACATTATTGGGTAAGATTTTAGAGTACATATAAGGCATATTCTCTGGTGGAACCCAGAAACTGACATTTTAGAATTTCTTGTTATAAGTAAATACACAAGTTAGTACACATTTTCTCTGGTTCAGTTACAACTGGCTAGGCAGAAAAAACTATTCTCAATATCTAAATAGTAGATAATTCCCTCAACATAATAACTGATGGTAATAGCTCTACTCAGCTATAGCCTTTGGCTATCAAGGTTGTATAAAAATACATAAATTATAGATTAGACATTATTGAGAGAGTATTTCTATTTTCTACTTACATGCTAGCTACAGATGGATTCACATTTTACAAGCCATTATTTGTAGTGAATGTCCAGGGTGGCCAATCCTATGACATTGATAATAAAAGGAGAGTTTTATTTCTTTTTAATTCCTAAGTTTAAATGCTCAAGTCTTTAAGTTTTATATATGATTTTCAGTATAATGTCTTCCAGTAAAGAATAAGGTTTCATAGGATCAGAGCTATGTATTATTTCTCTTTTCCAGGGAGAGGTCAGCAGAGAGCACTGTAAGTAAAAAGAACCAAGCTTTTTTTTCCTCTTAATATGACCATAAAATAATGGACCAACAGATAAAACCTTTCACTTCCTCTGCATTTTAAAATGTAACCCATATCCTAATGGCTCTGTCTATGGCTTTTAGACCCATTCTCTCTTAAGAGCAATCTCGGCTCATATAAAATACATATTCTGTGTTGTGGTAAAATAAAAAGTTAATGGCAAAGTGATGCTATGAATGCAAATTGAAATAAACTCCCAACAACATCATTTTGTTAAATGCCTGAAGAAAATATTCTGCTGAGAATAGACTTGAATGCATCTATTGTACTTCAAAGTGCTAAGATTATATGGTCTTTTCTGGTAATCATAAGCAAATACTAAAGGAAGTTTTGGCAAGCAGCCGTTATACTATGGTGCATCACCCGGGTGAAGTTCACTAGACTGTATAGAGAGAAAGTTAGATAACAAACAGGTGTGCATATCAACATAGCTACAGATAAAATGTAGACACATGGTCAAGACATGTCTCAATGAGTAATAGCTCATGCTATACAAGCACTTGGCCTGAATTTGAGTTCTTAGAATCTTGTGAGGCCAGCTGGAGTAGGCCTCTCTGTAATTTCAGTTCTTGTGTGAGATATGGGAGTTGGGCTAAGAAAATTCCCTGAAGATTGATACCCAGTTAGCTTTACTTGTACAGTGACAAAGCAACCAAAAGACTCTATATAATAGTAGAGGCAAGGGCTGCCAATCATCCCAGTTGTCTACTGATCACCACATGTGATCTTTGGCACAACCCACCATTACAGATTAACACATAGACACACACAGACACACATAGACACAAACACACACACAAACACACACACACACACACACAGAGAGAGAGAGAGAGAGAGAGAGAGAGAGAGAGAGAGAGAGAGAGAGATTATGTGTATATGTGGAGATATTTTCCTTCAAGCATTACCTCATGTCGTATTTTCCTCTTGACAAATGAACAATTCAACAATATTTTGTAGTACAGACAGATTTTGCTTATTTCATATATCATTGAAAGAGATAAAAATATAAATGTCATGATAAATGTCTATAGTGAAATTCTTAAGTGAAGATGATAAACGTAGCCATGCCCTTTGCTTCCTAAGGCTCATTACTAGAAACCAGGATGAGAAACTCTCTAGAGCAATGGGCATGTACTGAGAGTGGTTTCTGACTGCAGTAAATGGACGGGAGAGCCAGTTGCAATGATTAGTCTCTTAAATGTAAAAGCCCTAAGAACTTCTCTAGCACATGAGGCCCATTTTTCATCCCAGTGTTTCTTCTTAATTGGATGTAAAAATAACAGAATACACCTGCATTTTGTGATTACCCACTCTCCATTTTCCTCATGCATCAACAATTTTATGTGTAGAACTTAGAAATAACATTATAAGCCACTACTCAAAAATATAAGCATGAGAATATAGGCAAAATAGGAGGGTGGAATATGAATACAATTTGACATTATGTTTCAAATGGTTTTCAAATCAAACAATCTTTCATTCATAAATTCTACATTGAAACATTTGTTTTTTTCTTAATCATGTATGAGCACATTAATGTTATGGAAGTTTACGAAAGTGTATTTTCATCACAGGTAGCTAGGTATCTGAGTATTGATCCTAAAGTGGCCCATCTTGATTACTATAATATCAGATGGATTGGATCTTAGTACATTTCCCTTTCTCCTAGATTTATTTGCCCTAGTGCTTAATATTAATGTCATTTATAAGTGTGTTTTGTATTCAAATATATAATAACTATATAAATATATAAAATATATAATAACTATTAAAAACTAATAATTAGTTTGCAAAGACAGTCTACAAAATGACAACCAACTAATTAGATAGCTGAAATATAATGTTTTAGTGCCTGAATATTATTCCATCTCAGTGCACGCACTCTCTCATTGGATAATTTTCTTTTAAGATCATAATTTCCATATTTACTCTCCTCTCCAGCCCCTCCAATATGCTCTCCCTGATCTTTTTCAAATTCATAGCCTTTACTTTCATTAATTTTTGTTACACACACACATACACACACACACACACACACACACACACACACACACACACAAACACACGTGCACCCTGCTCGGTATTTATAATGTTACTTGAACTTATATATTTTCAGGGTTCACAAATTGATATTAGATAAACAATTGGGTGCTGTTGACTAAACATGAGTTGAACAGGCACAACTGCAGTAGACATGCGAAGGTAGTTAAGAGAAAGCTCAGAAGGCCTCAGCCCACAAGAAGAACTACGGGAAAATAAGAAAAACTGAGAGGAAAAGCAGTCTTCATTGGCCATACTAAGGTGTACTTCCTAGCTCATTTCACTTATAAGAGTTTCTTTACTGTCCCACTTACTCCTACAGTCTGTCCTAGGAATGAGAATGATGCCCTGAAAGAGGACAACAGCTCACTGAGAAAATTTGTTTGTTTCTACTTACATTCTTCCTTAAACTATTGATTTATTTATGTAGATATTACACAAAAAGTTAAACTGTCAGCCATTGTTAAGAAGACAGAGGAAGAAGCTGAAGTGGAGACAGAGGAAGAAAGGAAAGTTATTTACATTCTAAAAATAAGATTTAAGTTATTGTTCATAAAATATATTTGTCTTGTATTTTAAAAACCTAAGAATTGATTTGAAAATCCTCTGTTTTATGTTTACCTTGTTCCTATAATTATAGATATATGATTAATTGTCCATGCAATAATCCCTTCTTTGTTTAAGCTTTATTCACTACATTTTTGAGACTGGTAAGGGTAAAATAAATATAGATCTGGATTTAACTTTTAAACAGACATATTTAGATTCAGGCCACAGAAATGAAATACAATGTACCAAAAATGTTTTATTTAATGTGAATGGCCAAATCTACTAAGAAAAGTAGAGGAAAAATAACACCATATCTCATTTATATGCTGGAGTATTTCATGATTACAATCTCATAGGAGTAAAATATGATTATTTGGAGAACCTTAAAACTCTAAAGTAATGCTTGGGAGACTTTGATTTTTCACTGCATTTTTAAAAACTCAGATTATGTGTTTGGCTCTCTTTTGACTCTAAATGCTGAGCTCATAGTTTATAAAACCATGCAAGCACATCTGTAAAACAAAGCAAAGTATTAAATATGATTTTCTAGTGAAATAAGTTATTATGATTATTACAGAAAAGTAGCATAAAATAATATTGTTCTGCCTTAGCAATTTCCTGTTGAGCTTGTTAGATTTCTATTGTGGTAAAGATCATGATAAAAAACAATTTGGAGAGGAAAACTTCACTTGACTTACATGTCTGATTACAGTCCATCAATGAGAGTAGCCAAAGCAAGAACTAAGGTAGGGCAGGAATGGAAGCAGAGAACATGATGTAGTGCTGCTTCCTGGCTTGCTCTACAAGCTTACTCGTGTCACTGTAGTGTTGTTCCTGACATCTAACCAAAAACTGAGGAAAGACATAATGATTGATACACAGAACCCAATAAATATTTACTGAACTCTTCCCTTCCAGATAGATACCTGTTTTGTGAAGATTCAGAGGAAAGTTTGGAAGTTCCTCAAATATTTTATCAGGATCATTACTGTGATTTTTTAAAACTAAAAACAATAAGTCTTGAATACATACATGTAAATAACGTTATATAAGCTGAGCAGGTAATATTCAGAAATATTGTATGTATATAATTATTTATATTTAAAATTATATGTTGCTTATAAGAAAATTAATAGTAAATTGTGCCCATAAATTTTAAACAGAGAAGGAAATATCTATAAGAGGATTTGGAAGGAGCAAAGGGTAAAGTTTTTATTATATTATATAATCTCAAAAAAATAGAAAAATTAGAATTAGTGGACTTATATGGCTTAGTGGGACATTGAGTGTGGGTGTAGCTGAAAATTCAGCTGTGATTAACAAGAGACAAGCATCAGCGGGGTGAAATCTTCTGGGACTTATTTCTTCAGAGTAAGCACATAGAAGCTGTATACAGTTCTGATCATGGTCAATGCACTTTCTTAAGGGGATAAGCAAGTCTGGTAAAGTATGAGAGCGGCTGAGGTCTGACACTAGCTGAGACATTTGAGAAGGTGCTTTAAGTTTCTGCTGTAACCTTGCCCAGGCTTCATTTGAGGATGAACTATAATCTATAAGGCATAATAAACTTTTATTTCCCAAGTTGGTTCTGGGAAACAGATAGAGAAAGTATACACATTATACACAAATATTATAAGTGTGTGTGTGTGTGTGTGTGTGTGTGTGTGTGTGTGTGTGTGTGTGTTCATGTGTCCTTGTGTCCTGAATAAAGTTATGCCATTTGGACTGAAAGTGTTCTCCACAAGAGACATAGATTAACAAAAAGTCCAGTACTTTGCACAAGAAACCTCCATTGAAGTTGTTGGTCAGTGTAATCCAATTCACTCGCGAAACAATACAGGTTATTCTTGTTGCCCACGGTTGCCTCTCAGATATTGGAGGTAGATATCTAGTGCTGAAGATATTACATACTTTGGACATAGGACTCATAATATTTCATATGGTTCTAACCTAGAAGACTCCTTCTCGCTGTCTAATGTTCATAGGTCTAGAGAGTGCTATGTAAGCGGCCATTGGAGAGAAGCAATGAATAATATTATCCAGCTGTGATGCTACAACCTGTAATAATCATCAGTATGGCAAGATTTCTACAAAGGTTAAGTGTTGGCCCTCATATCTCTATGGTAACCACCAGATGTCTAATTTCACTTAAGTCTCTCTCAATGGGTATTAGAAACTTGGTCAACCATTAGGGCTAGGGAAGTCAGGGGCCTTAGGAAGTCAGGGAAGAGAACCACTGCCTCCACTTTAATAAACAACATTCCAACTACATTCTAATATTTATGTATATCCCCCAAAATAAGTGTAGCTCTCACCTTTCATTAATGAAGCATCATTTTAGAGAAAACTGTTAAGATTACAGAAAACCACAACTAGGCATAATACAGAGATAAACATCATGGGAAGTTCAGCTCCATCTGATAAATATACATCAAATCTCCTGCACATAAGGCTCAGGGAACAATAAGGAATTGAGGGCAGAAATATTATAAAGCAGAGGGTTAGGAAGTGAGATTGTGTCTCCCAGAAATGACAGGAAATTAGCATCCATGATATCACAGCAATATGTCTACTTAAACAAGACTCAAACAATGAAAATATCAGTTGACATGCTAGTGCAGATGGGGCAAGATTCTCTGGGTCTTAAGGACCTTCAGGTAACTAATGACTGCCTAGAGAAGGAGAAATAAACTGTCCCCTGAAAAACCCGGACGTAATTATGCAATGAAAATGAGCAGCGCCGAAATCATATACATCTGAGCCACACTAAATTACTTAAGGTTATATGTACACATTTATGCATTTGTTTGTGTAACAACACAAGTTTTTAAAAGAGGGCATCAGTTGTAGAAGGAGTTACCTTTGTAGCTCATTCTGTACATTAAAGCAGCAGGTGTTACTTGGTCATATCTGAAGCAACCCTACCCTCTAGTGGCTGGCCTTCAATTTGCAGAGCAGGGTCTTTCTTCTTCTTCTTCTTCTTCTTCTTCTTCTTCTTCTTCTTCTTCTTCTTCTTCTTCTTCTTCTTTCTTTCTTTCTTTCTTTCTTTCTTTCTTTTCTTTTCTGTCTTTCCTCCATGCAAACAGACAGTAATTGTTTCTCAGTTTCACCAACTAATGGTGTTCATCGATGGATTATTTTTTTCTGTTAAAATAAATTTGGATGGCTTGAAATAAAGGAAACCTCAATTAAAAATAAAAATTAGTGAAGTAAAGGAGCAGGAGAGTTGGAAGAGAAATACAGACAGGTGAGAGAAGGGAAAATGAAAAAGTTAGAGAAGAGGAGGCAGAGGGAAGAAGGAGAGGGGAGAAGAGAAAGGTCCATCAAAGGCAACTTTCCAAATTCCAAATGGAGTTTTTTGTATAGATAGATCCCTTTAGGAAGCACCTCAATTTAAGTAATAGTAATGAAACTGTTTTGATTCCCTATATACCTGAATTCTGAGTCATGTTGCTAATAAGATATAAGTTTACTGGAAATCTTTAAGTAAGTCACATGAAATTCAGTTGTAAGCAATCTTTTTTTTATATCCTATAATTATTTTTCACATAAGAAGGTTATAGCCCTATGGCCATACAGACAGCAGAAACCTGATTAGAATGCTCTTTCTCTGAACTGATAGTTTCGCCAAAGCTACAGGAAATTGTATACATTTGGTATGGTAAGACCTCAGATAACCCCAGGCTAAACAGTAAATGAAACAAAAAAAAAAAAAAAGGAGATAAGTGATTTTAATAGACATTTCTGCAAAATCCAAGGCAATAAGTGTGTCAAAAGATATCTGTCACCATTTGCCGTTTAGCTTTGTGTGATTATCAAAGCATGTGATGACAGAAGCCTCATAAGGAAAAAAGAATCTTCTAGAGAGTAACCAAACATATTAAATGGTGGCTAGTATCTCAGGACAGGTCTTTATGGGTCTCCAGATTTACCGATTGGTGGATTGCCCAACTTCAGACTTTCATAATGGCAGTGGGCTGTTCTATTTTAGGGCTCCATTAGAGCTCGAGGGACTATGAAGGGACCAAAGTAAATCAAAATAACTTAGGCTTGCTGTTTTTTTTTTTTTTTTTTTTGTGTGTGTGTGTGTGTGTGTTTTAAAGGTATCTCTCTTTTTTTTATATTTATTTATTTTTTTTATTAATTTATTCTTGTTACATCTCAATGTTTATCCCATCCCTTGTATCCTCCCATTCCTCCCCCCCCCGCCCATTTTCCCATTATTCCCCTCCCCTGTGACTGTTCCTGAGGGGAATTACGTCCCCCTATATATTCTCATAGACCATGTCCCCTGGAGGGGGAGACCTGGTGGCACTCAGAGGAAGGACAGCAAGTAACCAAGAAGAGACTTGCTGTTTTTTTTAAAGTTCATTTATTTTTCTAGAATAAACTCTACTTGGATAGCAGTAAATCTTTGCTTCCTTCCCAGAAACCTAAAAGCTGTGTCTACGCCTCCCCTCCACACCAGAGTTTTCTGTGCCTACCTCACAGTTTTCAGTGATAAATCTTCCCAGTTGTGAACTCTTATAAGCATAGCACAACTGGAGGTGAAAGGAGAAGTTTCTACTTCTATGACTGCTTATCTCACGTGTGGCGAGAAGTGTTACATTGTCACACGTGTGTTTCTGCTGCATCTTACAGCCACAGCTACCTTGAAAGCACTTACTGACCCTCAGTGCTGAAATATGAAATTGTCAAGTATCTTTATTCTGTTTTTCAGGTCTGCTGTCTCTCAGAACAGTAAGTGATTCTCAACTGTCCTGAGATCACATTCAGTTGTCAGGAGAGTTCCTATTCTCCTGAAAGAACACCTTTACTAACCATGATGCTCTAGGTGGCTGGCTTGGATTAGCTGTGGAGCATCAGGCAGTAGCATATTTTACTGTAATAGCAACAAGAATGCCATTCACATGTGCTTTGTGGAGGCTAAGATCTGGCTGGCTGATTCTTGTACCTAAGCCACTCAAGACAAGAGTAGAAAATGCAAGCGTCTTCCACTGTTTATTTCACAGTTGCTATAGTTCACTTTTTTATTTTATACTCTTTATATTCTACAAAATTTTAAGCATGTTTTAGACAAAAATTTAGGTTTTTAAACCTTTTCGGGAGAGAAAATACAAGCAAAATTCACTCCATAGCATTCAAAATTAGAAGCAAAATGATTTTAATAGTGAGGAGGAAAAAATCTAAAACGATTTAGTATGAGAGATATGTCCTATAAAACTTGATGGGGCCAGTGCTATTGCTTTAATAATTCATATACTTATTTGGTGTGTCTTATTATTTGTGTTGTCATTATTTTAAGAGAGCACTCAATTTTTAGTAGTTATAAGTTAGCTTGTAAATGTCATCTTCCAATCTGTTTTGATTAAAAGATCATAAAAATTATATTGGTTCCCAGTGTCATACTAATGATTTTACATGTATAATCTCATTTAGTCATTCCCAGATATTTTCAGTTTCAGTTGTGGTGCAAAAAGAATGGTGTTGAAATTCTGAAAGGTCCCTTCTCTTTGCATGGACTGACTTATGAAATGCACTTGGATAGAAGGCGCAGTGTTCTATTGTGGGCTGCATGATGTCCTCATCGCTCAGAATGGAGCCCCTATGGTCCTGGCAGAAGAATGCTCTTTCAGTGACACATGTGTTTCTAATCTGGGATTATCATCCTGCAGGGGACCTGACAAAAAAAGGTTCTGTGAGCTCTGAAAGACCTTGAGGTTTCTTATTTGTTGCCTCCTAACATGAGGTGATGTGGCAAATACCACTGTTTGTTTAATCCTAACAGATGGCCAATTGCTTAGTCTACTGGGAGCTCTGCTTTCCATCTGGAGACAGGCAAGTCAGTCCTCTAAATTCTGAACACACTGGCAATGGAGCAAAGTGCAGGGATTCTGAGAACATGCAATGGCATTGTCAAGCAAAAACATTCTCAATATCAAAAGATGTGTTCTTGACCTATCTCATTTTCATATGGAGAGTACATGAGAAAATACATCTTTATAAAAAAAAAAGGACAACATTCCTCAGTATTGTGAAATATAGATGCACAGCAAAATCGTTTGGAAATTTTCTCAAAATCTCAGATGCTCAGGTAAACAAGTTGGAATTGCACGGACTGAAATGGAGGGATTTGTCTTCTGTTTTCCTTGTTATTGCAGTATCCAAACTCATTCAAATGTGCACCAGGGTTTGAAGATTTGTGGCAAGGTGTTTCCAAAACCGTACATTTTAGAAATTACTTTGAGGTCTTTTTAGAAAATATATTTCAATTCATTAGTTCCGACAGGACGCATGCAGGTTTGTAACAAATGCTCAAATAATGGAAGTGCTGCTGTTACCAAATCATTCTAAGGGATATTAGATTAATGGTGGGCATTTCTCTGAAAAGCAGGCACACTGATGCTCAAATATCTGGACTCATTTTATTCTTTGACATTTTCAATCATCCCTACATAATGTAGACCTTCCTTAAATCTATTTCAATTATTTGTCAAACCCTTAGTCTTAGTAGCTGAGGGGAAAGAGGATAATAGTTTGTCAAATAATTGAAAATGTGAGCCTCCAAAGAGCCGTAGAGATCCTCCAAGTGCCCATATGTGTGCATCTCCAAAGTCCCATGGGGATCTGCTCTGCAGATACAGTGCCACCACCATCTTGATCATCAAGTCATTTAGAACACAGAGAGTGGCATTTTTCCTATAAAGTATCTGAATATCTGCAAAGCCAGGGAGCCAAGCTCCTCTTGATGGTCACACAGGAGGCCTGGGTGGGGCAGGGCATTGATACAGCAGCATCACTAATGATGGGTCATTGTGCTTGCAAGTGAAACCATCCTCATGTTTGCTCCTGAACATGCTTCTAAAATGAACTGAACATTTACTTCATAGTTTTACTATTCTTGATAACCTGAGGCTGGCTATTGAGAAATGCGCAAACAGATCCCATTTCACCAGGTAGAGCAGGTTTTTCCTTTTTTTTTTTTTCTTTTATTTATTTATTTTTTAATTAATTTATTCTTGTTGCATCTCAATGTTTATCCCTTCCCTTTGTATCCTCCCATTCTTCCCTCCCCCCCCATTTTCCCATTATCCCCCTCCCCTATGACTGTTCCTGAGGGAGATTACCTCCCCCTGTATATGCTCTATTTTCTGTTTTATGTGAATTTTTAAAATGTGACTTCATAGGAAATCACAATTTGAACTCTTTCATGGTGGCTTTTAGGTGAATGGCTGGTTGAAGCACTTACTTTTATTTATTGACACCCTTATTACTTAAGTGTCTTTCTATATATTTTTATGCAAAGAAATACAGATAAAATAGTTTAATATTCTTTATGGCATCAGCAAAATAGCCCATAGGTAAAAGAGCATGTCATCAGGTCTGATAACCTGAGTTCAATTTCTCAAACATTGTGGAAAGAAAGAACTGACTCCTCAAAGTTGTACTTTGGCTTTTATAAACACACATAACTTGCTTGCCCAATCCCCCAACACACACACACACACACACACACACACACACACACACACACACACGTAAATATAATCAAACTATTATCTTTAATAATTGACATTAAATAGGAATGTTGTTTTCCTTTTTGTTGACAATTGATTTTATGTGCAATGATATATGTTCAGGTACCTGAGCTAAATGTGTTCTCATTACGATGTGAGTTTATTAAAACCCTGCTGCTTCTGACAAGTTGGCAGTTGCTTATGAGTCCCAGAATGAAACTATTTTTAAAAATGAAAGTGGTAAAATCTCTTGGCTATGAGATGCTATGGTAACTTTTGGCCTTAGACCACCACCCCCACCCCATTAAGAATGAGGCAACATTTTAAAATCATTGACACTCAAATCATGCTTGTCTTTCATCATTTTAATACACAAAGTAAAAACTAACATAGTTGGCAATATGGTTCTATAGATAAAGGCACTTGCCCAGAATGCATTTCTGGCTCCATATGGTATAAGGAAAGAACTGCCTTCTCCCCAAATAACATAACCTCAGAAGGTGGTTTTGCTGGCTTTGTGAATTGACCAGCTTCATAACCAAGATTAGTTTTATCATGAAACTTGGCATTTTTAAAAAGGTCAGGAATTGTGGGAAAATATAGAGTGAGTCATTCTGTGTAGGGTGACAAAACTTTACTTCATACCGGAAAATCTACAGATAATTTTAATAATCTGGTTCAGTCAGTAATTAGAATTGACAGGTGGTTGCAAAGGCTCTGGTTTGGAACGCACCACATTTCTAGGTCCAGTAGAATCTTTAATATTAAAAATACATTCCCATAATTTGTATATTAGTGGAGCCTACTTTTCTTTATGAAAGATATCACCTTCTGAGCCACAAACATTAGGTTTGCTCTGAGTCCTTGCATATCATGAACTTGGACCTGAACTCTGGAATGCTTTTACACATCACCTCCAACTCCCTCAGGGCATCTCTGGAGATAAGATAATTTTGTTCCTCTGTTTTATTATTTTAGATAATCTTTAAAGTATTTGATTTAAATATTTATAAGATATATTTTCAAGATAACTCCTGAGATTACCCCCATACAAATTGAAGGTAGAAATAACCGACCACTATGTTCTTAATGTCAAATATCCCCATTTGACTGACTCTTGTTCTTAAGCATGTGTGTTTATCTTTCTCCTCTCTTTTCAAAATATGATTCTTATAATTCTGCCTATACCTTGTTAGTATCTACAAGGATCATTGTAACTTGTGATATATGAGGAATTTTATTTTTAAGAGAGAAAGTATTGGTCATTATTAGAAATAACCAGTGGGTGTCAGTGTTTTAACACAGAGAACATCTGGATTTTCCCAAGAGTCAACAAGCAGCTTGTAGAAGGCATAGGCAACTGTCACTATCCAGCAGTGTGCTGGAAAAATCCAGGGTCCCCTTAATCCACCCACATCATCTACTCTAGACAGTCTAGACAGATTGACTGGCTTCTTTTTTCCTCACTGTCTGCTTTAGTTTCAAAAGAAAATAATTGATGTTGTTTTCCTTTGACAATTTAAAACTGGCTATGTGCTGCAAAATGTTGCTTCCATCATTCACCATTGTATAGTTCCTAAATGCCATCTTCTCCTTGATTTCAGTTATTTGTTCAGTGAGCTATTGACACAAAGTGGGAGGCAATATTTTTCCTGTGCACATTTGTACCAGGTTTCCCATGTACTCTTACAGCTATCAGTCCTCTTCACACTATAACAAACCAGGGAAATGCTCATTCATGCCCTTGACTGGATCTAGGGAGAAAGATTCCAAGAAATCAAATAGCTTGATTCTATATAAAGTATGCCTTAGAACTAATATTTTATTTTCTGAATGTGTTGACATTTTAACATTTTCAGTAGTCAATATCTCTTATTTCACCATCTGCAGTCTAAATAATTTTGAAATCGAATACAATAGTATTGAGGATGGATATTTAAAGGCATCTTGTGTAATTGATGAAGGCTATATGAGCTGAATTTAAAATATATGGCTCAATTATCTTACTTACTTTCCTGTCCTCCATCTGAACCTGATGAGAACTGTTTACCTATACTAACACACATCCATGAAACCCCAGGCAACCCACAAGGGCTAATTCTAGAGAGAACAGAAAACAGTGGAGCAAGAAAACAAGGTTGCCAAATCCAGCATTCCAAACACTTCTTTATTCTCAATTTTATCTTGTTTTCTTATTGCAAACTAAAAACGTACATAATCCAGATAAAACAAGCCAGAGATATTGTCTATATTAACACATTCCACATAAAAACACGAGAGGCCTATAGCACTGTGGCTAAAATGCCTGTGTTTTTAATATTTGAAATGTCAAACACGATTATTAGAGGCAGATGGCGCGCTGGTAGTGCTTGCTCTAGAGCAGTGGCTGTATGGATTTGGGACGCATGTAAATGTAATTTATTGACTCCACAGATTGCATTATAAACTGAATCATCATATATTAGTATGAATATATATGTACCAGTATATTAGGACTAATACATACATACATACATACATACATACATACATACATACATTCACATACATTCACATACATACATACATACATACATACATTCACATACATACATACATACATACATACATTCACATACATACATACATACATACATACATTCACATACATACATACATACATACATACATTCACATACATACATTCACATACATTCACATACATGCATACATACATACATACATACATACATTCACATACATACATACATACATACATACATACATACATTCACATACATACATACATTCACATACACATACACGGAGTAATTTGTAAAATTTAAAGAGTACTTTAACAGGGGACAGAGTCTTCAAAGGCTAGGAGGAAAAGAAGTCAGGCACCGAGCCCATCTACCATGAGAGAATGGTGGGGCTTCTGAGAGGAGTAAAGAAACCAGTAGAAGTGGGGAGGAAGGTAGAGATTGGAGCAAAGGCCAAAAATTTAACAAAATGTTTTTGAAAATGTCAATTTGTCCCCTCCGGTAAATGACCAAGAACCCAAGCTAGTCTACCAAAAACTAACAGTCTGTATGGCTGGCTGCATGCAGTTGTTACCAGCAACCAACTCACCAAGATTTGGATCAATATCATTTTAAAGTCAGGCTACACTGAGAAATCCAGCCTTGAAAAACAAACAGAAACAAAAAAAAAAAAAAAAAAAAAAAAAAAAAAAAAGAAGGAAAGAAAGATGTCAGTGAAACCTGTTGCTTGGTATACGGCACTGAAAAAATTCAAAACAAAATAAAATGTAAAGGACGGAGCTTAAAATCATATACATACAAGTTACATTATATAAATTGAGCAGAAATATTTATAGATTGGGAAATTGTGTGTGTGCCTATGTGTAAAAATAAAATAAGAGATCAATGGCCATGAATTTGATAAGGGGGAGCATATGGGAGGGGATGGGAGAAGGGGAAAATGAAGTAAAAAATTGGTGAAGGGGTTGGTCAGAGAGATGGAGACTTCTGCACAAACAGGAGAATTGGCCTTAGAAAGGAAGACAGTTACTTGGTCTCAAGGAGAAGTGGGAAGGTGAGGTACATCACTACAGATGGGAGTAGGTGTGTGGGGACTGTAGATGTTTCTTTACATCACTTAAGTAAGACAGGAGGTAAAACCATCAGCTGAGAGTGAGATATGGAGAGGAGGTGTTGAACGACTGTCTGAAAGCTAAGGAGAAGATGAGATTGTATTCTAGGTAAATGAGAGAAAAAAGTGTGTGGGATGGAATATATTTTCTCTACTGGGCAGCCTTCGTGGCAAACTTGAAGTCTTCTTTATGAATCTGAATTTACTTAATGGTGGCTTGTCTTTTCATACATTTGTGAATTTGCAGCTGAGTCATGAGCAAGTGCACACAAACACAGATACACACTCACAAACACACAGCCTTATTCCTCATATTTTAAAAGAAAAAATTTGTATCTTTTTTTAGATTCTTCAAAACATCATTCAATTACCACCATATTCATATAACAGTAATATTTGAAAAGAGTTTAATACTAGCCCAAGGAACATGTCCCACGAAAGCCTTCACTTACCAGGAAACTGGGACAGAGGGGGAGGACATCCTATTGGGACTCTAGATGAGAGAAGCATATGAAAATAGCAAAGTAGAAGGATCCAGAGGGTCCTAGAAACCTACAAGTAGAACATTATGATAGGCAGATTTAGGCCCAGGGGTCCCGCTCAAACTAAGGCACCAGCCAAGGACAATACAGGCGGTAAACTTTAAACCCCTACCCAGATCTAGCCAATGGACAGAACATTCTCCACAGTTGAGTGGAGAGTGGGGTATGACTTTCACACGTACTCTGGTGTCTCATATTTGTCTATGTCCCCTGGAGGGGGAGACCTGGTGGCACTCAGAGGAAGGATAGCAGGTTACCAAGAAGAGACTTGATACCCTATGAGCATATACAGCGGGAAGAAATCCCCCCCAGGAACAGTCATAGGGGAGGGGAATAAGGGGAAAATGGGAGGGAGGGAAGAATGGGAGGATATAAGGGATGGGATAACCATTGAGATGTAACAAGAATAAATTAATAAAAAATTAAAAAAAAAACACAAAGATAGGCTGCCAAACTTTAGGTTCAGTTACATAGTTCTTTAAAGGAGGTAATTTATGTTATATATTTGTATTAAAACTGTTTCATCTTTCAAAAAAATAATAACACAAAGAGGCAATACAATGTGTAGCCATAGGCTTTCTATACTCCTCCTTCTTTTTTTACCTCCTATTGTCTCTTTTTCTTCAACTCCACCTGCTCTCCTCCTCCTCCTTCTGGCTTTATAACTTCTGTAAATTGCTCCTAATTGTAAAGCAATTACAAAGTTGGACATGGACACCCAGTCAATATAAGGAAGAATCTATATAAGAACTAATAATGACTTTAGAAATTACTTTCTATTCCTTACACACAGGGGAAACGGGATCACAAGAAAGATACCATTCAAAACTCTTCCAGATCCCATGCAGCTCTTTCTGTGGAGCTACCTAGTCACTCAGCTTGTTTCATTTAGATTACACCAAACTTACTATTCAGCATTTAATCATTACCTTTAGTTAATAATTTTGAAATAGTATAGATACAGTAGTGATGTACACTACATATCCTAAGATATGACGCAATTGTGTTGAAGATTCATGTGTGAAGGTCCTTAGTAAGCTACACTGATGCTGTACTGCTTTTTTATAAGGTACCTTCATAGTAAGGTATTTTGTGTCTTAAAACTACATTGTGCCATGGTGGTGATTGGTATGATTCATAGATATCACAGTTGGTTAGTAAAATCCAGAGGATGAGAGAGTTTGCTATGAGATTGTGTCTATTAGTAGCATCAGCAGCTATATCCCCATAGCCTTACCAACAAGACTGCTCAAATGTGATCTGAAAATGGATCACACCAATGGGTGTTTCAAGCTGGATGGGGAAAAGCTCATGAGGCCTCAAACAAACACACAGAGCTGGAGACAACTAAGAAATACCATAGGCAGAAGAGGTGTTCTTCCTCAGATAGAATCCACCAATTGATAGTCCAGTATCAAATAGTAAGCCCTGAAAAAATACATACAAGCAGCATTATATGGACCTAACAGATTACATTTAGGAATATATATGTACATAAATATGCATGTATATATGTATGCAATAACATTTGGTGGAAAAAGAGGCGATTGATTTAAAAGGCAATGAAGAGGGGTATATTGAGTGTTTGGAAGGAGTAAAGGGAAGGGAGAAATGTTGGAATATATTATAATCTCAAAAACAAAAATAAAAACTAAATAAAATATAAATATTGATTGTGAAATGCTCAATTTTATTGAATGAAATGCAAACTCTAGTAAATTCTAGTCAAAACTACTTTCTGCAATAACTATTTTTACAGTTTAAGACTCATACACTTCCTTGTTCTGATTTGTGTAGTATAGATAAGTAAAAACAGTGAGGTTTCAAATGGTCATTTTACTTTTCTGAAACTTTCTGCATGGATTACATACTAATATCTTTTTTTTGTTGTTGTTTTGTTTTTTTTTAAACACATTTTTATTGAAAAATAAAATAATTCATATTACATCTCATTTTCTATCCCATCCCATGCATCCTCCCATTCCTCCCTCCCTCCCACTTTCATCCCCATCCCCCTTCCCTATGACTGTGACCGAGGGAGACCTCCTCCCCCTGAATATGGTCCTAGGGTATCAAGTCTCTTCTTGGTAGTCCGCTATCCTTCCTCCGAGTGCCATTGGGCCTCCCCAACAAAGGGACATGGCCAAATATGGGGCACCAGAAATCCTGTGAAAGTCCGTCCCCAGTCTCCACTTAACTGTGGAGAATGTTCTGTCCCTTGGTTAGATCTGGGTAGGGGTTTGATGATGACTGCACGTTTTGTCCTTGGTTGGTGCCTTTGATCAAGCAGAACCCCTGGGCTCAGATCCACCCATCATAATGTTCCTCTTGTAGGTTTCTAGGACCCTCTGGATCCACCTACTTCCCTATCCCCTATATTTTTCTCACCTAGAGTCTCAATAGGATGTTATCACCTCTATCCCACTTTCCTGGTAGGTGCAGACTTTCATGGGACCTGCCCCTTGGGCTAGTGTCCAGGTATAAGTGAGTCTCTCTGCTTCTGGGTTAGTTCACTCATTATGATCATTTCTAGTTCAATCCATTTGTCCACAAATTTCAGGAATTCCTTGTTTTTAATAGCTGAGTAGTATTCCATAGTGTAAATGTACCACAGTTTCTTTATCCATTCTTCTACTGAGGGACACTTAGGCTGTTCCCATGTTCTGGCAATTATGAATAAGGCTGCTATAAACATGGTTGAGCAAATTCTCTTGTTGTGTGCTGGAGCATCTTCTGGGTATATTCCAAGGAGTGGAATAGCTGGGTCTTAAGGAAGCCCTATTCCCATTTTTCTGAGATAGCACCAGATAGATTTCCAAAGTGGCTGTACTAGTTTGCATTCCCACCAGCAATGAAGGAGTGGATTATGTCCTAATATCTTTATACATCCACAGTATAGTACTATATCTTAAGTTTTCAAATGTCTACATTTGTACATAAAATTATTTTAGGATTTATGTTCTGTGTTTTATTATTGCATATAGAATAGCAACAAACAACATTTTTGATTATTTGGCTTGTATATGTGTTTATTAAAGAGATTATGGCACTGATTTTTTGGGCTAGAAGAAATTTATTTTTGGAATTGAGTTGATGTCAATTTCTCTGTCATTAATGTAAGATATACTCAATTTCTGTATGTCATCAACTTTGGCTATTATTTGTGCTTTTAGAAATGCTGACAACTTTCTGGATCAATGAAATATTTTTAACTATTTACTTACTAGTAGGAGTTGATACCCTTTTTCTTAAACAGTCTTTAAATAATACACAGTATAGTGTCAATCTAATTGTATTTTGATTACTTTTTCATTAAGATTTAATATTGAGCTTTATAAAACTTCCACAACTGATTTATAAATTTACTAAATTATAGTCTGACAATAAACTAAAGAATGCAATCTTGTCCCAAAAGATACTATGGCTATCTGCTTAGCAGCCTGAAGATGTGCTATGATTTATGGGAGCCTTATTAGGGACTACTAAGGTCTAGGTGGAGACCGAGCTGTTCTTTTGCACCAACAGGTCACATAAAAGCACATCATACATGTATCTGAAGCTGTCACATGTTTTTCATGCAATGTATTCATACGTCTATGTGCATAGAATATATGGACACAACACACACATTACTATCTTTGAGCAAAAAACCTGGCTGTCTTCTCCCCCTATTTCTCACAAGCTTTTCTTTCTTAAAAGAATATTTTCTTTATGTTTTATAAATTTTGTATTAATTTTCCTCCTGTAGTCTTTTTCATATAAACTTAATATTCACACTAATTTATTTATTTGTATTTTATCACATTCCATATTTGTGTGTACATTTATATTACAGATCTATGGACTTGGATGGCAGAGGCTGGATTAAAAAAAAAAAACATTCTTTAGTTCAATGGTCTAAGACCTTGTTTAATTAAATAACTGAGTTCTTATATAATCAGCTTCAATTCATTCATTTTTTTTCAGAAACAGAAATTAAGAGAGGTAAATTCCTCAAGGTTATCCAGTGAGGTTAGTAATGATTCACTTGCAGTCTGAACTGACTCATTAGCCTTTTGGAGACAAAAACAATATTACACACTGACAGCTCTGTCTATAATCATGAAAAACAATTATGGGCTAAGTTGTGTACTGTCATCAATAACGTGTGACTCAGTCTAGTTTTAAGATCATCAGTCAGCGAGTCAGTGGCTTCAGGCAATATTGAAAACTTCCAGTTCCTCATTTAATTTGCTCAATTACTGATCTTGCTTCCGTCTCCACTGCTCTGTGGTTTGTGCAGCACCTGCAGTGAGGATGGACTTGATAACAGACTCAATAATGTATTTATAAACATTAATCAAACCAATGCTTTACTACTGAGACAGACAGTAATCCAGCTTTGGCCTTATAAAAATCAAAAAGGACCGAACTAGCAAGTTTGATAAGAGTCACTTAGTAGTCTGGAGACATTTAGAAACCTACATTTTAATAAAATATTTAAAATTACTTTTGTGGTTTTTATTGTAGAGGATTCATTCATTTAGAGATCTTTCTCAAACCTTATTTCCATATACACCTGACTGTTTGGTCAGATATACACAGGAGCTTGCATTCTGAAACTAATGTTCAACGACATGGAAGATACCCTCCAAAACCGCATTTAGTTTTAATATTCTCTACCACATGCTATTGTTTTCACACCCAGATGACGCAATAATACATGCATGACTTTCACTATTTCACTTGTTTCTTTCTTCTTCCAAACAGTATCCAGGCCCTTGCATTTTGTCCACTCTTCTGTCTTGTCTCATCTCGTCTCCTCTCCTCTCCTTTTGTCTTCTCTGCTCTCTGCTTTCTCTCTCTCTCTCTCTCTCTCTCTCTCTCTCTCTCTCTCTCTCTCTCTCTCTCTCTCTCTCTCTCTCTCTGTGTGTGTGTGTGTCTTCTCTCTTTCTACTTTACATCCCAATTGTAGTCCTTCTAGTCCCACTGTCCCTCGTCCCTCCCTCTTCCCCTTATCCCTCCTCCTCTACTAACCAAGCCAGAACATCAAGTCACATCAGAACTGACTGCACTTTTTTCTACTGAGGCCCCAGGCAAGGCAGTCCTGCCAGGGGGAAGAGATTGAAAAGTAGGCAAAAGAGTCCATGTCAGAGACAGCCCCAGCTTCGCTTACTAGGGGACACAAAGACAACTAATCTACCCATAGGATACATATGTGTAGGAGCCTAGCCTAAGTCCTTGCATGGTCCTTATTCGTGCTTCATTCTCCTTAAGGACCTCTGGTCCTAGGTTAGTTAACTTTGTTGGTCTTCTTGTGGAGGTCCTGTGTGTGTGTGTGTGTGTGTGTGCGCGTGTGTGTTTGTTGTTGTTTTAACCTTCTTTTAATGAATTAATTTATTTATTTATTCACTCTGCATCCCAATCATATCCTCCTCCATCCTCTCCTGCCAGTCCCACCCTCCCTTGCCCATCCCTTTCCCCTATTCTTCAGAAAAAGGGAGCTTCCTTACCCTCTCACCCCAGCTCTTCAGCTCATCAAGTCATATCAGTGAGTGCATCCTTTTCCCCTTTGGCGTGGTAAGGCAGTCCCATCCAGGGGAAGTGATCAAAAAGCAGACAACAGAATCCATGTCCAAGAGAGCCTCCATTCCCATTACTTGTGAACCCACATGAAGCCTGAGCTGCCCATCAGCTACATCTATGTAGATGACCTAGGTCCAGACAATGCGTAGTCCTTGGTTGGTGCTTCAGACTCCACAGGCCTTTCTAGGCCTTGGTTAGTTATCTCTGTTGGTATTCTTGTGGAGGTCTTTTCACCTCTACATCTTTTTATCCTTCTTCTCACTTTTCCACTAGATTAGTTATGTTTTTCTCAATGTTTGGCTGTGAGTCTCAAGATCTGTCTTGAACCCCTGTGGGTGGAGCCTCTCAGAGGACAACTCTGGTAAGCCCCTGTCTGCAAGCATAGTAGAGTATCCTTAAAAGTGTCAGAGGTTGGCTGTCTTCTATGGAGTGGGTCTTAAGTTGGGGCAGGAATTGGTTGGGCATTCCCTCAGTCTCTGCTCTATCTGTTCTATCTTTATCCCTGCACATCTTGTAGGCAGAGTAAGGTTTGGATCAAAGTTTTTAATGTGTGTTTGGTGTTCTCCTCCTCCAGTAGGAGTCTTGTCTAGTTAGATAGTGTCCTCTTCAGTCTCCGTGACTCCTGCTACTAGGAGTTTCGGCTATAGTTCCCTTTATTTCCTCCCAGAAGCCTGTTTTGACTTAAATCTCTAGCTTGTCACAGAGATGCCCCCCCCTACACACACATTTTCTCTTTTCTCTGCATACATTCTGTCCTCCTGGCCCTGCTCTCCCCAGGTCTGATCTCCATCCTTATTTCTCTCTGTGTTCTCTCTCTCTCTCTCTCTCTCTCTCTCTCTCTCTCTCTCTCTCTCTCTCTCTTATCTCTCTCTTCAACCACTAACTCTGCCTATTCTATTTCCCATTCTGAGGACAATTTAGCCATCCTCACTTCGGTCCTACTTGTTACTTATCTTTCTGGGCTCTGTGCATTGTAGTGTGTTTATCTTATACTACATGGCCAAAATCTGCTTATAAGTGAGAACATACCATGTGTGTCCTTCTGAGTTTGGGTTTCCTCACTCAGAATAATCCTTTCTAGTTTCATCTATTTGCCTGCAAATTTCATGATTTCCTTGTATTTAATGGCTGAGTGCTATTCCATTGTGTAAATATACCATAGGTTTTTTTTTTTAATCCATTCTTCTGTTGAGGGACAGCTAGGTTGTTTCCAGATTTTGGATATTACAAATAAAGCTGCTATGAACATAGCTGAACAGCAGTCCTTGTTGTATTGTGGATCATCTTTTGGGTATATATCCAGGAGTGATATAGCTAGGTCATGAGGTAGAGCTATTCGCAGTTTTCTAAGAAAGTACCAGATTGATTTCCAACATGGTTGTACAAGTTTGCACTCCCACCAACAATGGAGGGGTGTTTCGTTTTCTTATATTCTTGCCATCCTATTCTGTCACCATTTTTGACAGGTATAAGATGTCATCTCAGAATCATTTTGATTTGCATTTCCCTGATGAGTAAAGACAGCATTTCTTCAAGTGCTTCTTGGCTATTTGATATTTCTCTGTTAAGAATTCTCTGTTTAGCTCTGTACCCCATTTTAATTGGGTTATTTTGTTTGTTGATGTTTAATTCTTGTGGAGTTCTTGTCCCTCTGAGCCTTCCTATCCTTCCGCTGATTCTTCCACAAGACTCCCAATGCTCTGTGTAACATTTGAGTGTAAGACTCAGCATTAGTTTCAATCCTCTGCTGTGTGAAGCCTCTCAGAGAAAAGCTATGTTAGGAGGCTTCCATATGCAAGCATAGCAGAGTATTGTTATTAGTGTCACAGGTTGGCTTTTGTCCCATCGAGTGGGTCCCACATTGGGCCAGGCATTGGTTGGACAGTCCCGCAATATTTACTCTATCTTTATCCTTGCACATTGTAGGCAGAGTAAGTTTTGTGTAAATTTTTTTCTGCGTAGGTTGGTGTTTCCCTCCCTCAAATAGAAGTCTTTTCTGGTAGAAAGTGGTTTCTTTACTCTCCATAACCCTTGTTACTTGGAGTCTTAGCTGGAGTCACAGCCATATCTTTTTAGAAGTCTACACTGTTGTAGGTCTCCAGCTTGTCTCAGAGATGCCCCCATCCTCACTTTCTCTTCCCTGTCCAAGCACTCTGGTTTCCTTACCCTGTCCCCACATCTGATCCCCACCCTCATTTCCTCCCTCATTCCCTCTCCTATGCTGTTCTTTTCTTCATCTCTTCTATGTATTCTATTTCCCCTTCTGAGTGATATTCAAGCTAAGTAGCATGGACCCTCCCTGTTACTTAGTTTCTTCAGGTTTGTGAATTGTTATGTGGTTATTCTATACTATATGTCTTATATACCTTACAAGTGTATACATACTATGTGTGTCTTTCTGAGTCTAAATCACATAATTCAGTGTGACATTTATAGTTCCACCCATTTGCCTGCAAATGTTATGATTCCCTTGTTTTTAACAGCTGAGTAGCATTCCATTGTATAAATATACCACATTTTCTTTATCCTTTGGTTGAGGATCATCTAGGTTGTTTCCACTTTTTGGCTATTACAAATAAGGCTGATATGAACATAGCTGAGCAAGTATCCTTGTTATATGGAGGAACATGTTTAGGGTATATGCCCAGGGGCGGTATAGTTCAGTTTTGAAGTAGAACTATTCCCCATTTTCTAAGATACCATCATATTGATTTCCAAAGCTGTTGTACAAGTTTGCACTCCCACCAGCAATGGCAGAGTAGTTCCCCTTCTCTACATCATAGCCAGCATGTGCTATCACTTGAATTTTTGATCTTAGCTATTCTAAAGAGTATAATATGGAATTCTAGACCTGTTTTGATTTGCATTTCCCTGATGACTAAAAACTTTGATCATTTCTCTAAGTGCTTCTAGGTCATACAAGATTCCTCTGTTGAGAATTCTCCATTTAGATCTGTACACCATTTTTAATTAAACTATTTGGTTTGTTGGTGTTTAATTTTTTGAGTTCCTTAAATGTTTTGGATATTGGCCCTTTGTTGGATATAGGGTTGATGAATATCTTTACCAATCTGTAGGCTGCTATTTTGTTCTACACACAGTATCCTTTGCCTAAGCGTAACAGTAAACTATGGACCCCTAAATTCACCATTTTTCTTCCTTATCTGCTGTCAAGCTGATTGAGGGTTTTTGCTTCTTTTGTAGTTCCTCATAGAGTCTTGTTTCTACTACCACAGGCTTTGCTAAAAGTTCAGTTTGTCTTCAGGGATCTCTAGGCAATCTGTGGTGATCTCTACTGTTATTTTTCCTTAACCGTCTAAATAATTTCTTTTCGAAAACTTCATGAACATATCCATCTTCCATTTCTTCCCTCCAGCTACTCCTATCCTGTCCCAATGTATCTTCCACCACCTTCCCAATTTTATGTATCTTATGTTTTGAGATTTTAATTTTATTATATTTCCCTTGTCCTTTCTTCCCTCGAAAGTCTCCCAAATGCCCTACCTTGTTCTACTTCCAAATCCATGACCTATATTTTCATTGTTATTTCTTATGTATATGTACATGTATATACATATATATTCCTAAATACAACCTGTTCAGTCTTCACAGTTTTTCTTGTACGTATGTTTTAGGGGATGGCCATTGGTATTGGATAATGAACTTCTCTGACCAACCTCTCAAATAGGAAGTTTCTCACATCTAATGTGTGTGTGCATACAAACAGACACATACAGACACACATACACAGACACAGACACACACAAACACACACACAGACACACACACACAGAGAATTGTGTATCTTCATTTAATGTAGAAGAATGTGATTCCTTGTGTCTTTTTTCCAATACAGTTTTTGTTATCTCTTTCTTTTTCCACCTTCGATATTGTGCCCCTTTTCAAAATAAAAACCCCTGCTTTTCCCATTTCCCCATTCACATATCCTGCATCCTGCTATTCTGGCTGCCTTGATCTTGTGGATGTCTTGTGCAGGTAACCACAGCTGTTCTTCATTCATAAAAGTAGCTGTCATGTAATGACCAGAGGCCAGCCTTTCTTGGTATTTCTCTCTGTTCTTAACAGATAATTTTCTTAAAATTCATTCTCAACAAATAGATCCCATTTACAAATATCTTATAAAATAGCTAATAATGACAGAAAAGGAATGCAATACAATTTTCTCAGACATTATATAATTCGCTTCACTTATGCTTGTTCTTAACCTTTTTATAATTGTACAACTCTGTGCATTTGCTTGGAATTGTGTCAACAGGTTTCTTCTACCCTAATTTTCTGTATTTCCACTTTGAAACCATTGATCTACTCTAATTCTTTATTTTTGTTCCTTATTTCTAACAATTGAAATAATAGTTAAGAAGAGACTTGATACCCTATGAGCATATAAAGGGGGAGGAAGTCCCCCTCAGGCACAGTCATAGGGGAGGGGAGTAAGGGGAAAATGGGAGGGAGGGAAGAATGGGAGGATACAAGGGATGAGATAACCATTGAGATGTAACAAGAATAAATTAATTAAAAAAAGAAATAATAGTTAAATCTGTTTTTCTTAGTTTTTTTCTATGTATGGAATTTAGAATGAATTCTATCTACTATGTGAATACGGGTCCTTAAAAAATTGTTTTGCTTCTCTTGAATACCTAGTTTTTGTCCCTCCAAAATCATAAATATAGCGTTTGCAAAAACATAGAATTACTGGACAAGAAAGAATAGTGAAGATACCAAAATACAAGACTCAGCTCAATGACTCTTAAGTTGCATCTCTCATAATATGTTGCTTGACCCCAGGCCAGGACTCTTAGGGGTAGGGATGAGCTGTCACAGAATCAAGGACATAGACCCCTGGAATCAGTCAAGTGGCAAAACCAGACTCCTCTGTGGCTCCTCCTTCTTGGCTTGTGTCTTGTCACCAATTATGATGTCATCAGTCTCTGGGCATGCCCAGGCAGGTCTCAGGCTGGCTCTGTGGGGAAGTGCCGCCATGATGCTCCTTATTAGCAAGTGGCTTTGTTCCTGCTCAAAGCAGGCCTTGTTCCTCCTACAATAATTATCTCTGGCAAATGTTAAGGGTAAAGGTTTTAGTCTGGTCACCTGTGTAATAAGATAGGCTGAATCAGCTTGTCTCCTTCAGGTTATGTCTTGTAGACTGGAATTTATAGGCATGTCAGTATAGAATGTATTTTACTGGTACCAATAAAATATGTTCTCTGTGATGAGGTAACCTTCTGTATTACTATTTATCTAGTGAAAACTAGTTTCTTAAAGTGCATACCTGTATGAGAGCATTTAAATATCAGAATCAAAAAATGTATACACAATATTTTTTCTCCTGCTGGATGACTTCTAATAATATTATATGAAAATGGGCATTTTTATTGACATAAACTTTAAAAAGTTTGTACCTATAAGTCACAGTGTCAATCATTTATAAACTAGGGGGAAACTACATAAACAAAGGAATTGGTGAATTATTGACATTAGAGATTGTTGATTATATTGCTGAATACTTGCTGTGAGATAAGATCTATACCAGAGTGTTAATTTATATAAAGTATTAATACACATGTACCAATTCTAATTTTTTCAACATTTCCATGTAGTTTCTATTACTAGTTACAAGAATCATTAATTATGGTCAGAAATCTCAACCTTTCCAGAGTTATATGGCTACATTGTTGGTAATATATTCTCTACTCCGTCTTAGTGCATACTTTTGTAAAGAATATCTCTCTGCCTCTCTCTTTCTCTCTCTCTCTGCCTCTCTCTGTCTCTCTGTGTCTGTGTCTGTCTGTCTGTCTGTCTGTCTGTCTGTCTGTCTGTCTGTCTCTCTCTCTCTCTCTCTCTCTGTGTGTGTGTGTGTGTGTGTGTGTGTGTGTGTGTGTGTGTGTGTGTGTACAGGGCAAAGATTAACTTCAGATATCATTTCTCAGGAAACATACATGAGGCTCTTTTCAAAGGGGATTCTCATGAAGACCCCAGATTCAAATAGGGTGGGTGACTAACAAATCTCAAGCATCTTCTTGTCTCCCCATTCTTAGATTATAAATGTGTACCACCATCACCTTCCCTTATTCGTGCTCCTCTCCTTCATCCTTCCTTCTCTCCCTTCCTTCCTTCTTTCCTTCCTTCTTATTCCCCTCTGTTTCTTTTTTTTTTCACTCTATTTGTGAGCATGTGTGTGTGTGTGTGTGTGTGTGTGTGGGTACGCCTGTGCCAAAGCCAACATAAGGATACTAGAGAACAACTTGTGGAAGTCAGTTCTTTTTTTTCACTGTGTGGGTCCAGTTGTTGAAACGCAGGTCACTAGACTTTGCTTGCTGAGCCAGTTCACCTCCCTCCAAATATGACTTTTTACATTGGTACTGGAGAGGGAACTCAGACCCTTATGCTTATAAAGCAAAACACTTTACATAACTGAATTATCTAACAGCACAGTAAATTTGTTCCTAAAATTCATGATTGCTACTAAATATCAATTTAATTTGGGACTCTGAAGGGTCATTTAGAGCTGTTTTAAAGTGTAGATTTTACTGATCTTGTGGCCAAACAGGACATCCAGTGTGGATGAGTGAATCAGGAGAAATCGGAGTTAAGGAAGCACAGGTCATAGTTATAGATTTTGGTGATTCAATATAGCCATGATTAAGAGCATTTAAATAAGAAAAATGGTACAGCTTTTGAGGTTGTGTGTGCAGGATACAAAAAGAGCATGTTACTCACACAGGGAGAGTATAATTGGAAAAATTTGGTCACCCTTTGCTTTCTCAATGATGACAGCTAAATCAGCTTATATAACAGCAAAGGCGAACCTACCCACCTGCTTAGTTTTTAATGCAATTTACTGAAAGTTGTGCCTTCCTACACACTTCTTCAGAGTAACATCAACCAATTCCAGAGAGTAGCTTTACTGCAGATACAGTAAATACAAAAGCTCCTCTCTCTCTCTCTCTCTCTTTCTCTCTCTCTCTCTCTCTCTCTCTTTTTTTTTTTTTTTTTTCGTGGCAATTTTTCTGTTCTTTCTGGTAGAACAGATTTTGGAGAAATTCTTATCTTGTTCTTTTGTTCCCCCTCACAGATGTGCAAAAGTTGTACTCATCTTGTCATGGGCTTGAGAAGAGTATGTGGGCAGCCCAAGGCGAGTACAATGAAGGTAAGATTTGGGGTTGAAATTTTAGGAGCTGCCACCAACTCAAAGCTCCAATATAATGTGGTAGCAATTAGAGAAGGTTTATTCAGTGTGAAATTTTAGGGCAACATTACTTTCACATGTCATATATATAATGCTATAACTTATAGGGTGGGTTGTATTTCACTTTGTCTAATTGTTTCATAATAGCCTAAACCTCTAATTTCCTGAATTTAGAAGCTTTTTAACACAGACCCTACACACATTTAGTGGAATATTCATTGTTAGAAGGCATTTACATCCTAAGATAATATCATAATCTCTAGATCACTTAATAATCAGCAAAGAGTACTACGTAAATGACGTGGCATGTGTTTATAAACCTAAATATGTATGCTTATATATATACATACACATTTATAAACATAATAATAATCATGTAAATTATATAAGGTCCAGGAATAATTTATATGGATGACTATACACTATCTATCTATAAAAGATGTAATTTGTCTTTGAAATATTTAAAGGTTAAATATAAGCAAACACCTGGAAACTAAAATAATATTAATTAAAACATATTAATGCTCAATAATTTTTAAATGGGAAAATCTAATTCTACAAGTAAACAAAGTACTGGTTGCTATTAGGACTATTCAAATGTTAGAGTTCAGGGGCCCAGAGAAGTGGTCAGTGGTCAAGAGCACTTGTTGCTCTACCACAGTACCCAGGTTCAGTAACCAAGACCAACATGGTAGCTCACAACCACCTGTGACTACAGTTCCTGAGGATCCAATGCCCTGCTAAAATACATACATACATGCAGACAAAATCTAATTTACAAAAACAAAAGTGAGTAAATCTTTTAAATTTTAAAGTGGTAATGTTCATGTAAGAAAAACTAAAGCAAAAAGGCAAGCATTTACAATTTTTGAACGTGAAATAATTCACAGAAGTATATACTCTAATCCATGAATACCCACTGTTTAAACAGCAAATCAAGACCAAGACAGTGCATTTAACAATAGTAGCCACGGTTGCCAACATTTCTTGTTATCTTAATAACTTACCTTGCTTTTGTCTTGGGTTTAACAAATGCATTATTTGTTTGTTTGTTTGATTTGTAAGGCAGGGTTTCTCTGCCTAGCCCTGCCTGTGCTGGAACTCTCTCTGGAGGTCAGGCAGACCCCAAATTGAGAGGTCATCTTGCCTCTGCCTCCCAAGTGCTGTAATCAATGGCATGTGCCACCACTGCTCAGATATCAGTCTTTAGATTAGAATATGTTTTCAGGGCACCAGTGCGTATGATGTAACGTGTTTCTTTGGGCAATATATGTGCCAGGTGCACACTATGACTGCTAATGCCCCAGGTGTGCTACTTCCCACATCATAACAATGACTGTATTAGTAATTAACTGGTATTAATAGTAAACCAAATAAAGTCTTTTATTATAACTTTACTTGTAAATATTTTTGTCTTGCATTTCTATAATTATATTTTTCCGTCTATAACAGAATCAGTGGCTCATCTTACATGAGATAAAAGCCACCTTGGATTGCCTCTGTGTAACTAACTACTAAGCTAGGTTTGATCTGGTGTAATTTCTTATAACTTTTTTGGTTGGTGGGTGTGCTATTGTAGGCTAACAGTTATATACTCCAGGATAACCTGAATTGTCAGATCTTCTTCATTTAATCAACAGCATACTGGCTTACAGGGATGGATCACCATGATCAGCTTTTGTCTTCCTTCTTAAGTTATTTTATCACTCATTATTTTGTCCCTTTCCTTTAGTAAGAAGTGCATAAAGGTTGAAATTAACAGCTTTGTAGAGCTGATAAACTATGGGATGGAAATTTACAAGGGAGAAACTGTGAGTTGTGAAAGAACTATAGAATAGTAAAAGACTCTAGAATAATATTTAAGAAAATAAAAATATTGGCAGGAACAGATATAATTAATTGTATGTGTCAAACATTGCTTTTGTTTCTCTGATTAAAATCTTTTGTATATATTCATTGAATCCTCCTAACAAATTTATGAGGCTTATACTGATAATCTAGTTTTAACTGTATGAATAAGGACCAGATATGGAAACTAACTTATCCAAGTTCTAGCTAGTGTGGGGTATCCAGCAGAGAAGACTGCTCAGACATGGGGTTAAGCCAGTAAAAAGTTTTTATTAGCTAACTAGTGACTTCACTGGGTGTTTAAGAACCATTGTAGCATATTTTTCAAGGTGATATTTTAAGCATAAAAACCATATTCTGGGTTGACATACTTTGGTTGACAAGAACAATTAGCCAGAAGTAGAACAACAGAGCCCAAAAGGCAAGATTAGTATATTGAGAGACTTTCCCAGAACTATGGATTTTGATGGATTAGGTCTTTTTTTTTTTTTCCTTTGGGGCCTGTGGTGCTGTCTGCATGCTGTGTTTTCCAGCCTGAATGGCACTTGCATAACTGACTGAGTTGTGCCAAGATCAGGGGGCTTACTAAAGTTTTGAGCCCTGTTACATAGCTACTTCCACACTTACAGGAACCTCATTTGTCATGTGAAACCATGCAGTTCTTTTGAAGAGACAGAATACATGAGCTTTATAGATACCAGCATGATCCTTTTATGTTTGTGACACATAGGATGTCAATAAAACTCAGACGCCAGAATCAAAATTATTAGTAAAGAAGACTTTTATATTTTGTCTCTTAACCTTCTGTATGTTTATGAGCGAACTGCAGAATGGAAGAAAGACAAATTACTAATAACTATTGATTTTTTAATTCTACAATTTCCAATTTTATCAAATGCATGTTACTATAATTCCTATAAGAACATTATTGACTCTCAGTTGGGACTGAGAACTCTTCATGTCTTAACTGGGCCCAGGTGAGTAGCTCTACAGTCACACGGACATCCTAAGAGTCTGATCAAATGTCCTCGTGACATATTGAAAGCCTCTTCTTACTTTACGACACCTCACATTATTCTGAATATTGTAAATAGTTAGAAAAATAATACAATGTTTCTATTTTCTAAGTAAATTATGTTTGAAAGAGTCATAATTATTTCCATTAGTTCACTTTAAAAATTTCACAATTAATAACACACATTTATGGTATATAGCACATAAATTACTGTGTGAGTATCCAACATGTCATGATCTAATCTGGTTAATTAGTACTTCCTTTCTTTACATGTTTCTAATTGTACTTGAGGGCTTTTCATTCTTCTACTATTGTGAAAAAATTATGTCATGGATTGTCATGACTTATAGTTACCATGTTGTGTTGTAAAACACCAGGACTCACTGCTCTCCAGTTGTAATTCATAATTCCTATGAGTGTACTTTAAACTTCATAGTTCCAACCAGAAGTCATTTTGTCCTAGTTGTCATGTTGTTCCTAGATAAGAGCCTGGAAAGGCTCAATCTTTCCACCAGCCATTTTATTCCTTAAAGAAAAGATACAAATAAACCTGCATAAAAGCTGCGTATTAACATATTCTTATTTCCTTAGAGTTGATATTTCTTCTCTACTTCATTTTTCATGCCACTGCTGTGGGACTCTTCTGCAAAAGACACTGAGGTTGGTGTCACTGAATAGAAACACACTGAAAAGGATATCAGATGCAGAATTCAAAGCTGAATATTGAGGCAGACTGATACACTGAATAGGGCAGTGACCTTTTCAGGTCACCTTACATTGTGTCTGTGTGTGTGTGTGTGTGTGTGTGTGTGTGTGTGTGTGTGTACATACATGTATGGTTTGTGTACTCACACATATATACATAGGAATGTACATATGCAATGAAATGTAAGTTATAATCAAGCACTATGGTACTTAATTAAAAATTTTAATAATATTGTCTAAGTCTAAGCATTTTCACTATTACATCATAATAAAGGGGTTTGTGCTGATTTATCAGGTAAAAGGGCATTGTAAATCATATATCATTTTTAAGGGAGTATATAAGAAGTAGAGAGCAAGCAGATTGTATCTATACTTTTAAACTAATGGTTTGTAATTATATATTTAGAAATATATACTTATATACAGTGCCTATGTATCTGTAATAACAACTAATGAATAAAATGGGCCATGAATTTGAGAGAGACCAATAAGGGGTAAATGGGAGGGTATGGGAGGAGGAAAGGGCAGGGGGAAATTATGTAATAATCTTAACAAATATAATAATTTTGTGGACGTAGTAGAGAATGAAGAAAGAGAATCAGTGTTTTCTGCCATAAAAATTCAACCACATTTTAGCAAGAAATGTTTATAATAAAAGGTAAGACATGCTTTTCTACTCATGTGGAGATACTTTGAGTCCACAGTAAAACCTAACTTCAGTGCATCTTAGTAACTAACAGTGTCAAAGTGAGGCAGGGAAATGGAAACATCACACAGGAATTTTCATGCATGCCCTTTAAAACAGATGCTTATTGAACTGCCGCTACAAATCATCATGTGAGGTTTTGATTGAGATTATGTAGGTAAAAACCATGGTTATGAAGACCCCAGTTATGTGATCTTTATCAAATACATTATTCCTAATGTCATCATTTATAAATTTGTATAATTGCAATGGGCACATAAACTATTATCAATATTGAAATAAGTTCTTTGTGTATTAATATTTTGTTAGCTGTCATTATACTTATTATTATATAATCCAATATTCATACATTTGATATAGATTATCTGGCTGTAGGAAGGGGAGGAAACCTTGAATATGAGGTCCTGAGTGAATGTGTTGTTGACATTGGCATGGCCAAATCAATAGCCTAGTCTTAGACTCAGAGAGAAACTACAAAGCCTTCCCTGCTGATCTGAGTTTTGATTTTGATAACACGTACAGAAAATGTCCACCAACCCTTTTCTACTATAGATATTTTCAGTCTAAAAACTGCTGCATACATAGCCTGCTTCTACAGAGACTAGCTAAAACTGTCTTTGATCTAACGGTATACCATAAATCTGGCTTTCTTGTTTATCTGAAAGCAATAATCCTGTCTCTCTTTTTAAGTTGTAGGCAATAACTCTGTCTCCCTGTCCAACTATATATAATAAATACACTGAACCTCCAATATTGCTAAAATTTATTCATCTAAGAGCCTAGACCAAACATTCTCAGCCTCTCTCTCCCTCCCTCCTTCTCTTCCATGCGCACATGTGTGTGTGTGTGTGTGTGTGTGTGTGTGTGTGTGTAATTTTATTCTTTCATTGTCCCCAAACACATCAAGTCCCTAGAGCTATGCTAGAGGAGGCAGTCTAGCACAACCTAGAGTTAGCTAGAAAGAGATGTCAATGAAGCTGGCTGAGGTGAGGTTAGCTTACGGGCACAAGGGTCCATACAAGAGGAACAGCAAACAGCTCTAGAACTTACACAATGCAGCTCACCGGTTAGCAAAGCCATATGTGTGTGTCTTGGCAAGGTGCAACCTCAAGAACTATGAGTTCTTAGGACTTCATGCTGTTATAGAGCATAGCTCTGCTGGTTACCTTTGGGGTCCTTATAATTCCCTTAATATGTGAATTGTGTGAGTACTATAAAGTGGGCTTCTAGCCGCTCACTAGGCAGTATGTTTGACATACACAGTAACAGTGATGATCTCTTTTAGGCATTGCTTCTGGAGCAGATTATTGATTCAACCACCACCTTTGGAAACAATGTACAGATGTAGATTGCTAACCATGATCATTACCCTTAGAAAGAATTTGGAAAAATAGATTGTTCCATAAGGTTAGATAAAGATGTTTTTGCTAGTGGCTCTGACGTAGAAATACTTAGGGAAACATTGATTGTTTAGCAAAGTGAGGGAAAGATATTTTTGTATTGGCTCTGATGTGGGATCTGTTAGGAGACAATTGAAGTTAAGACTAAGTACACTCTTATTAATAAAGCTAGGGAATTTTTGAGGTTGGCAAAGCAAGAACAACGGCCTATGTCACTCTTTCAAGATGGTTTGATGACTGAATCGACAATTTATTTCCTTATTCTAATTTTCCCTGAGCTTCCTGATATGATTTAATAAAACACATTAATGAATAAATGAACACCTTTAGGATATAAAGTAGAGATGGCTGATTATTTTTATATAGGACTTTAGATTTGTCACTCATTCAGGATCTTTATAAGATTACTTCTTAAAATAATTGGTTCTTCTTTGTAACTGCAAATTGCAGCCTACCAATAAAGAAAAGCTGGCTGGTAAATTACCTTGCTGGCTTATACTTTGTTAATATGTAACAAACTGCTTAGGTAAAAATGTATGTGTGTTCTTGGTAATAACTTGTTATTAATGTTTGTTTCTTAACCATAATATATAAAATATTTGATCATGTGAAGGTACGGGAGGACTTGATTTTTTGTGTACATACATTGTGATTATAGAGAAATAAAATGTAAACACATTGCGACTTTTGCACTGCTTGAAAGATCTTGCTGGGACACATAAGTTGTGGGAGAAAAACAAGTTGTTGGAATCTTTTTTGATCCATAAAGATGTGTGTCTGTGTATAAAGTTAGGTTGGAATATTTTCCATCCATCAAGATGTGTGTGTGTGTGTGTGTATGTATGTATGTATGTATGTATGTATGTATGTATGCATATGAATTGTAAAGTAAGAGAAACTTGAAAGAAGAAGCTTATTGAAACCTAGCTGCTGGAGTCTGTCTTACTTCATCATCAAGTGTAAGTGTGTGTGTGTGTGTGTGTGTGTGTGTGTGTGTGTGTGGTTCTTTTTTTCTCCTTTCCCTTTGTTTTGTATATGCTTGCCACCATCAGTGGAATCCCCCGCTGGGAGCCATCAGCCCTAGCCCCAGCTTGCCACCATCAGTGAAAGCTCTTGCCAGTAACAATCAGTTCTGGCCTGGAAGGTTGCCCTCAGAGAAAGCCTGTAGGGTCACCAGCCAGACAGCCACAGGATTCACGCCAAGCTCAGTATTCCCCAGCAGATGTTGAAGCTGGACTTTGATACTTGAGCATTCCTATAAGTTGCATGCTAACATTTTATGGCTGCCTCCTGAATTGTATAGGATTAGAGAAAGCTAGCTGAACAGTAACCATTCACGTTTTATAGTTTCTGCTCTTGTTTATGCTATGATTAGCTGCTTTGAGCTCCTTCACTGACTTCCTCATAATCATGAACTATAGCCTGATAAACGTGTATTCTCTGAAATACTCTGCAGAAATATGAGAAGGCCCCATGACATCACAATGGAAAAAGAACAGAGCCATTCACTTCAATCTTTCTCTCTTTTTTGTTTTGTTTTTTTTTTTTAGTTTATTATAATTTACTCAGATTACATCTTAATTGTTATCCCCTCACTTGTATCTTCCCATTCCCATCCTCCCTCCATCTTCTGACCTATTCTCCTCCCCTAGACCTCTGACAGAAGGAGACCTCCTCCCCCACCATATCACCACAGTTTATCAGGTCTCATCCAGATAGCCTGCTTCCACTTTCTCTGCATTCCTGCCAGGCCTCCCCACCAAGGGATCAAATTGAGGGCACCAGAGTTCTTGTCGAAGGCAGTTCCCACTCCCCCGACAACCTTGGCAAATTAGCTGTCCATTGGCTATATCTGAAAAGGGGTCTAGGTTCACTGGGTGTATTGTCCTTGGTGCAAGAGTTTGTGCAGGACCCCTGGGTCCAGATCCTGAGGCTTTGATGGTCTCCTTGTGGGGCTCCTGAACCCTCTGGGTCCTTCCATCCCCCATTCTTCCAAAATACTCTCAGAACTCCATCCAGAGTTCAGCTGGGATTCCCAATATCTGTCTGGATCCCCTGCTGGGTGGAGTCTCTCAGAGGAAAACTATATTGGATCAATATCCACTTATAAGTGAATATATACCACACATGTATTTCTGGGTGTGGGTTATTTCATTCAGGATTATCTTTTTTTTAGTTACATCATGGAAATTTCAAGATTTCCTTGTTTTTAATAGCTGAGTAGTATTCCATTGTATAAATGTAGCACAATTTCTTTATACATGTTTCAGTTAAGTGACATCTAGGTTGTTTCTATTTTTTGTTATTATGAATAATGATGCTATTGACATAGTTGACCAAATGTCCTTGCTGTATGATGGAGCATCTTATATGGATATCTACAGAAAAAATGCAAATAGATCCATATCTATCACTCTGAACAAAACTAAAGTACAAGTGGATTAAAGACCTCAATATAAAACCAGACATATTAAATCTCTTAGAAGAAAAGGTGAGAAAGAGCCTTGAACTCATTGACACAGGAGACATCTTCCCATACAGAATACCTATAGCTCAGGCTCTAAAATCCACAATTAATGAATGGGACCTCATGAAACTGAAGAGCTTCTGTAAGGCAAAAGACACTGTCAAAAAACCAAAATAACAGCCTACAGACTGGGAAAAGGTCTTCAACCCTACATCTGACAAAGGCCTAATATCCAAAATATATAAAGAACTCAAGAAATGAAACACTACCAAACCCAAATTATCTAATTAAAAATGGCATAGAGAGCTAAACAGAGAATTTTCAACAGAGGAACATCGAATGGACAAGAAACACCTAAAGAAATGCTCAAAGTCTTTAGTTATCAGGGAAATGCAAATCAAAATGAGTCTGAGATTTCATCTTACACCTACCAGAATAGGTAGGTCAGCACATACTGTTGAGGATGTGGAGAAATGGGAACACTCCTCCATTGTTTGTGGGAGTGCTAACTTCTACAACCACTTTGGAAATCAATCTGGTGCTTTCTCAAAACAACAACAATAACAACAACAACATAGCAAAAGGGGAGAGAGAGAGAGAGAGAGAGAGAGAGAGAGAGAGAGAGAGAGAGAGACAGACACAGAGAGAGGAGAGAGAGAGAGAGAGAGAGAGAGAGAGAGAGAGAGAGAGAATAATGCTATTGCAATACCCAGCTATACCACCCTTTTCTCTTTCTCAGACTTCATCCCCACTACTTTCTTTATTTTCTAAAACTCGTATTATCTCGGATCCCCAAGGTGCAATTAATTATACTGGTACTTCTTCTCTATGAGGAAGCTCAAGGCTCAAAGGAAATGAATTAGTGTTACATTTATTCAAAGAAGTTCATGTGATAACTTAGTTTTTAATCCAATATCAACAACAACTATTCAGTGACTAAGATGAGTCAATGAAATACATGAAAATTATATTACCTAATCCATCTTTAAACCAAAATCAAGTCACATAAATGCAGAATCACTTACCACATTTCTCTTCCTTCTCTTATCTTCCCAACTTTCTCCTGCTCCTCCTTCCTCCAATACTTCCTCTGCCTGGTTTATTTCTTCTTGCTATTCAGTGTGGTATAACTGTTTGTACTTTAGAACTAGCCATTAATTGCATTAATATTAAGAGTTTTATAAATACATGTTGTTCTTTCTGTATTTTACATGTGACATTCTTGCTCTCTCAGTAAATCCCATGGAAACCAGTAACCATGTTGCTGGCAAAAACAAAGAGATGGCTACAAATTGTCATACTTACATATGGCTTCTGGAATATTCCATCTAATTACAATCAGTTCTTGCATTATCTGTTGTTTCCCATTTATTATTCTTACATCTCAATGGTTATCCCATCCCTTGTATCCTCCCATTCTTCCCTCCCTTCCATTTTCCCTTTATTCCCCTCCCCTATTACTGTCCCTGAGGAGGATAACCTCCCCCTGTATATGCTCATAGAGTATCAAGTCTCTTCTTGGCAACCTGCTGTCCTTCCTCTGAGTGCCACCAGGTCCCCCCTTTTTTTATAACAGCCCTGTTGACTAAGGTAAGATGATACCTTACTGTGTATGTAGTTTTTATTTCTCTGACATTCAGTGAGATTTAGCACTTTCTTTTCTTTAATTGTTAGTAGTTTGTAATTTTTATAATATATTTTATTAATTTATTTATATTACATCTCAATTGTTATCCCATCCTTTATATCCTCACATTCCTCTCTCCTTCCCATTTTCCCCTTGATAAAGATGTTTTTGCTAGTGGCTCTGACGTAGAATACTTAGGGAAAACATTGATTGTTTAGCAAAGTGGGGAAAGATATTTTTGTATTGGCTCTGATGTGGGATCTGTTAGGAGACAATTGAAGTTAAGACTAAGTACACTCTTATTAATAAGCTAGGGAATTTGTTGAGGTTGGCAAAGCAGAACAACGGCCTATGTCACTCTTTCAAGATGGTTTGATGACTGAATCGACAATTTATTTCCTTATTCTAATTTTCCCTGAGCTTCCTGATATGATTTAATAAAACACATTAATGAATAAATGAACACCTTTAGGATATAAAGTAGAGATGGCTGATTATTTTTATATAGGACTTTAGATTTGTCACTCATTCAGGATCTTTATAGATTACTCTTAAAATAATTGGTTCTTCTTTGTAACTGCAATTGCAGCCTACCAATAAAGAAAAGCTGGCTGGTAAATTACCTTGCTGGCTTATACTTTGTTAATATGTAACAACTGCTTAGGTAAAAATGTATGTGTGTCTTGGTAATAACTTGTTATTAATGTGTGTTTCTTAACCATAATATATAAAATATTTTGATCATGTGAAGGTACGGGAGGACTTGATTTTTTGTGTACATACATTGTGATTATAGAGAAATAAAATGTAAACACATTGCGACTTTTGCACTGCTTGAAAGATCTGCTGGGACACATAAGTTGTGGGAGAAAAACAAGTTGTTGAATCTTTTTTGATCCATAAAGATGTGTGTCTGTGTATAAAGTTAGGTTGGAATATTTTCCATCCATCAAGATGTGTGTGTGTGTGTGTGTATGTATGTATGTATGTATGTATGTATGTATGTATGCATATGAATTGTAAAGTAAGAGAAACTTGAAAGAAGAAGCTTATGAAACCTAGCTGCTGGAGTCTGTCTTACTTCATCATCAAGTGTAAGTGTGTGTGTGTGTGTGTGTGTGTGTGTGTGTGTGTGGTTCTTTTTTTCTCCTTTCCCTTTGTTTTGTATATGCTTGCCACCATCAGTGGAATCCCCCGCTGGGAGCCATCAGCCCTAGCCCCAGCTTGCCACCATCAGTGAAAGCTCTTGCCAGTAACAATCAGTTCTGGCCTGGAAGGTTGCCCTCAGAGAAAGCCTGTAGGGTCACCAGCCAGACAGCCACAGGATTCACGCCAAGCTCAGTATTCCCCAGCAGATGTTGAAGCTGGACTTTGATACTTGAGCATTCCTATAAGTTGCATGCTAACATTTTATGGCTGCCTCCTGAATTGTATAGGATTAGAGAAAGCTAGCTGAACAGTAACCATTCACGTTTTATAGTTTCTGCTCTTGTTTATGCTATGATTAGCTGCTTTGAGCTCCTTCACTGACTTCCTCATAATCATGAACTATAGCCTGATAAACGTGTATTCTCTGAAATACTCTGCAGAAATATGAGAAGGCCCCATGACATCACAATGGAAAAAGAACAGAGCCATTCACTTCAATCTTTCTCTCTTTTTGTTTTGTTTTTTTTTTTTAGTTTATTATAATTTACTCAGATACATCTTAATTGTTATCCCCTCACTTGTATCTTCCCATTCCCATCCTCCCTCCATCTCTGACCTATTCTCCTCCCCTAGACCTCTGACAGAAGGAGACCTCCTCCCCCACCATATCACCACAGTTTATCAGGTCTCATCCAGATAGCCTGCTTCCACTTTCTCTGCATTCCTGCCAGGCCTCCCCACCAAGGGATCAAATTGAGGGCACCAGAGTTCTTGTCGAAGGCAGTTCCCACTCCCCCGACAACCTTGGCAAATTAGCTGTCCATTGGCTATATCTGAAAAGGGGTCTAGGTTCACTGGGTGTATTGTCCTTGGTGCAAGAGTTTGTGCAGGACCCCTGGGTCCAGATCCTGAGGCTTTGATGGTCTCCTTGTGGGGCTCCTGAACCCTCTGGGTCCTTCCATCCCCCATTCTTCCAAAATACTCTCAGAACTCCATCCAGAGTTCAGCTGGGATTCCCAATATCTGTCTGGATCCCCTGCTGGGTGGAGTCTCTCAGAGGAAAACTATATTGGATCAATATCCACTTATAAGTGAATATATACCACACATGTATTTCTGGGTGTGGGTTATTTCATTCAGGATTATCTTTTTTTTAGTTACATCATGGAAATTCAAGATTTCCTTGTTTTTAATAGCTGAGTAGTATTCCATTGTATAAATGTAGCACAATTTCTTTATACATGTTTCAGTTAAGTGACATCTAGGTTGTTTCTATTTTTGTTATTATGAATAATGATGCTATTGACATAGTTGACCAAATGTCCTTGCTGTATGATGGAGCATCTTATATGGATATCTACAGAAAAAATGCAAATAGATCCATATCTATCACTCTGAACAAAACTAAAGTACAAGTGGATTAAAGACCTCAATATAAAACCAGACATATTAAATCTCTTAGAAGAAAAGGTGAGAAAGAGCCTTGAACTCATTGACACAGGAGACATCTTCCCATACAGAATACCTATAGCTCAGGCTCTAAAATCCACAATTAATGAATGGGACCCTCATGAAACTGAAGAGCTTCTGTAAGGCAAAAGACACTGTCAAAAAACCAAAATAACAGCCTACAGACTGGGAAAAGGTCTTCAACCCTACATCTGACAAAGGCCTAATATCCAAAATATATAAAGAACTCAAGAAATGAAACACTACCAAACCCAAATTATCTAATTAAAAATGGCATAGAGAGCTAAACAGAGAATTTTCAACAGAGGAACATCGAATGGACAAGAAACACCTAAAGAAATGCTCAAAGTCTTTAGTTATCAGGGAAATGCAAATCAAAATGAGTCTGAGATTTCATCTTACACCTACCAGAATAGGTAGGTCAGCACATACTGTTGAGGATGTGGAGAAATGGGAACACTCCTCCATTGTTTGTGGGAGTGCTAACTTCTACAACCACTTTGGAAATCAATCTGGTGCTTTCTCAAAACAACAACAATAACAACAACAACATAGCAAAAGGGGAGAGAGAGAGAGAGAGAGAGAGAGAGAGAGAGAGAGAGAGAGAGAAGATAGAGACAGACACAGAGAGAGGAGAGAGAGAGAGAGAGAGAGAGAGAGAGAGAGAGAAGAGAGAATAATGCTATTGCAATACCCCAGCTATACCACCCTTTTCTCTTTCTCAGACTTCATCCCCCACTACTTTCTTTATTTTCTAAAACTCGTATTATCTCGGATCCCCAAGGTGCAATTAATTATACTGGTACTTCTTCTCTATGAGGAAGCTCAAGGCTCAAAGGAAATGAATTAGTGTTACATTTATTCAAAGAAGTTCATGTGATAACTTAGTTTTTAATCCAATATCAACAACAACTATTCAGTGACTAAGATGAGTCAATGAAATACATGAAAATTATATTACCTAATCCATCTTTTAAACCAAAAATCAAGTCACATAAATGCAGAATCACTTACCACATTTCTCTTCCTTCTCTTATCTTCCCAACTTTCTCCTGCTCCTCCTTCCTCCAATACTTCCTCTGCCTGGTTTATTTCTTCTTGCTATTCAGTGTGGTATAACTGTTTGTACTTTAGAACTAGCCATTAATTGCATTAATATTAAGAGTTTTATAAATACATGTTGTTCTTTCTGTATTTTACATGTGACATTCTTGCTCTCTCAGTAAATCCCATGGAAACCAGTAACCATGTTGCTGGCAAAAACAAAGAGATGGCTACAAATTGTCATACTTACATATGGCTTCTGGAATATTCCATCTAATTACAATCAGTTCTTGCATTATCTGTTGTTTCCCATTTATTATTCTTACATCTCAATGGTTATCCCATCCCTTGTATCCTCCCATTCTTCCCTCCCTTCCATTTTCCCTTTATTCCCCTCCCCTATTACTGTCCCTGAGGAGGATAACCTCCCCCTGTATATGCTCATAGAGTATCAAGTCTCTTCTTGGCAACCTGCTGTCCTTCCTCTGAGTGCCACCAGGTCCCCCCCTTTTTTTATAACAGCCCTGTTGACTAAGGTAAGATGATACCTTACTGTGTATGTAGTTTTTATTTCTCTGACATTCAGTGAGATTTAGCACTTTCTTTTCTTTAATTGTTAGTAGTTTGTAATTTTTATAATATATTTTATTAATTTATTTATATTACATCTCAATTGTTATCCCATCCTTTATATCCTCACATTCCTCTCTCCTTCCCATTTTCCCCTTATTCCCCTCCCCTATAATGACTGTGACTGAGGGGGACTTCCTTCCCCTGTACATGCTCATAGGGTATCAAGTCTCTTCTAGTTTGTAATCTTGAGAAATGCATAACAATCTGTTTTACCCAGGTTTAATTGAATTAGTTGATCTTTGGGTCATCATTTAACTTTTTGAGTTACTTTGCTAGTCAGGATATTAATCCTTTACCAAGTTAATAAATTTGTATACATTCTCTAATTACAAAAGAAAAAATTAAGCTTCAAAGTTCTAATTGTTCAGCTACTGGGACAAAGTTTCAGATAACTAAGTTCTATTCATGAGAATACCCTTGAAAGTCACAAAATAAAATTTCCTGAGATCTTTTAAGGTCACGACTGCCTGTGTTCTCAGCAGTATCTGTGTTTGGAAACCAGAGACTAAGCATTATACTATATATAACCACACTAAAGATACAATTTAGTGACACATCTCTTAGGCGCAATAGAAAACCTAGCACATGATTAATAGTTAGGGAACATGACTAACTGGCATAAAGGAATCAGAGAACAACCCATTGGATTTAATTAAGTGTTAACATTCTTAGCAAGGATAATGATGTTCAGAAGACATCTTGTGTGGGCTACTGTATTCAGATAAGGAAAGGTCTTGAAGAACTTGACTAGTGAGCAGCAGGTGAGGGCAGTCTGAAAAGATTTCACACACATATTACATATTATATATAAATCTTTATATATACATATATATATATATATATATAAAGTAAATACAATAATGGGATTGAAAGTAGGAAAAGGAAAAGAAAAATTATATTATATAATTATATTTTAACTTCCAATATAAAATTTTTTAAAAGAGGAAGCTGACATCTTGCCTATTAACATATATTATATATTATTTATTATTATATAATATATATTATATATTAACTATATTTAACTTATACATATATGACCATATTTATATGTGTGTATGTATATATGCATATTCAAGCTAAATATCGATACTGACAAACAGTTATATCAGGTTAATAAATCATTAGGATAGATTATACAAGGCCTTTAATGCTCCGATTTGTTTCATACATACATATGCATAACTTTACAGATTATAATTATAGTAATGCATATTCTTTTGCATGTGTAGTCTTTTCTTTTCTCTTTTGCTTCTTCTCTCCATATCTTTTTCTTCCCATCCATATTTATATATCTCCTTATGTTAACTAGTATGCAACTTCATACATGTTCTATTTGTTTGAATAATTGAATTTATTTCATGGCACACTAAATATGGGATACTTTACCACAATTCTTGGCATTAATATTTTCAATGTTTTGTAGCCACAATCAATGATGTAACAGACACACTGGCATATGAGTCTTTATTCGTTAGATGATTTGTTTGAATAATATAGTTTTCCATGACATTTTTAGTTAAAGCAGACACCTTCAGCTCAGTTCTGATTAAAGCTTAAAGAACACTTTCCTTAAAATAATAAATACCATGGTCTTTTCTACTTTGTTGATAATCAGAATTTCCAAATCACAACTTTTATTTTAATGTATATTTTTAGGATTAACAAGAACATGTATTTCTCCACTTAAAATCGTTTTGATTAGAGTCTGATATACTGTTTTAGGGCCCGAGATACTTTTAAATGAAAGTGTATTATACCACATTATATGAAGGAGAGAAAATTAAAAACTTTGCTTCTTCTTAAGCACTTCTATTCTTCTTTGTTTCATGTAACACGTCTTTTCTGTGTATGATGTAAATATGGATTCAGTTTATATAATGGAGCTCATAGTCTGTGCATTGTCAAATAATAAATGTGTACAAAATAGAGTGGGAGTGGGGAAAGCATATTTTTCAGTTCTTCCTCTTTTTTTTCTTGGCTTAGGGCATTGCCAAACCTTTTGAATTAGTGGTCTCATGACTCTTGGCTGTCATAGCTACCAACTGAGCCAACAGTAGTTAGCTGTGTCTCACCTGAGTCTGTCTTGAAATCTTCCTTGCCTGTCTTTTTATCTTCCCTAAAATCTCCTGAAAATACTATAAAACCTTACTACCCTGATCTTAATTCCTGGCACTAGTACCTTCTACCTCATTAGCTCAAGTGGCTCTGAGCTTTGTCAGTTCAAGTTTTCTATCTTCCATTACTTTTTCCAACTATGCCAACAGCCCATTCTCAGGAGGGTTTTTCTTAGTAATGAAGTTTTCTTTCCCTTACTAAAACCCTTATCTCACCATCTCCAGGTTCCTTCTTTCACAGACCTTCTTCAATATGTTCTACTTTCTGTAAAATGCTTCACTTTTCCAATCTTTGTCCCTGTCATTCCATTTCATTCAGGACAAACTCAGCCATCCTAAGAGGAAAGGCTTTAACACACTCAGTCCATTCTTGACCAAAGATATGGTATAATTTGCACCTATACTCCTAGTAAGTGGCTCCCTGTACATTCACTTTTAGTTATGATTTTAATAAAAAGATTTCTCAAACTCTAGCTCCACTTTCTGTTCTTTATCATTTTTCCATCATTGTTTTTTCTGTCCATGGGTTTCTTTAAAAAGATATCTCCTCCATACTTTCTATTGGGGGCATCTTCCTCACCTCAGCTTTTGCTTGTCTTACTTAGAAAATCTTTTATGAACTCAGAGCCTTCTCTGACAAAGAATCACTTCATTTCTACTCTTTCCTGGACTAGAGGTAGTCAGCACACATTAGTACCATTCTGCCACTTGCCTTGTTGTGATTGTCCCCTGTGCTTAGCCTTACACTTCCACTCCACTTAGCTATCAAAACTGTTCATAAGCTACACACCTACTTAGAATGTGGTGGTTTGGGTAGAGTGTTCCCCACAGGGCACTCTATTTGAATGCTTAGTCATCAGGGAGTGGGCCTACTTAAGAAAGATTAAGAGGCAAGGCCTTGAAGTAGGTGTGGCCTTGTTGGAGGAAACTTGTCACTGGGAGGTAGGCTTTGAGGTTTCAGATAGACAAGCCAGGCCCAGTGTCTTTTTCTCTTGCTGCTACCTGATCATCTGGCCATAGGACTTCCAGCTACTCCTCTAGCATGATGTTGTCTGTGTGCCTCCATTCTCCACACCATAATAATAAGGAACTAGACCTCTGAAACTGTAAGCAAGCCTCAATTACCACCTAAACTTTGGAAAATTTTTATGAAACGAAAAGAAGCTACCAGATTTTCATGAGATAGCCTATGGAGGACTAGTCTTTATATGTTAGTGGAGAAGGTTAAAGGAAGCCTTAACCTATTCATCTCCAGGAGAAGTTGACAAATGGAACACCAGTGGAATGAGTTTCTCCTTCTCCAACCAAGGGGAGAACATGTTTCTTAAGCAATATATTTTAAAACTACTATGAAAACTATGTTCTGTTCTAATAGTCCCCAAGATAACGAACAGACCCAGTTTTGACACTCTGAGTTTCTGGCTCCTGAACAACATTCCAACAACATGTATTTCCAGAGAAAACACCATGAAAAAGTATCAAGCTGTAACTAGCCTCAAGTAAACAAAGCAAATACTGCATATTAACACTAAAACTTAATGCTTATGAACATGAAAACAAAGAGAGTAATGAAGAACATTGTGTTCATTTGAAATTTTTATTTGGAAATTATCTTCTGGACCAACCCATTCCCACTGGGAGATAAAGGTGCACTGGGAACAGTATTGCTCTGGTGTCTAATAGGTCCACACAAGGCCATACATCAATCCAGGCCTCTGTCTTCCATTTCTTCCCTGTCTAAAAGCTGTGTGGAGAGGTACTCAGAACAGAGTGCCCTGCCTGCAATGGGGACAGCATCTTACTCTCTTCAAGAGGACAGAGCATCATCTTACTATCACTTTGCAGAATATTACCAATACTACAGGAAAACTCCATCACAAGGTGACCAAAGGCATCTGACCTCTAATACACCCTCTGCTTTCAATGTGATGCTCCTTATGGTGTGCAGAAACCTCCTCACATCCCATTGACTTCCAAATCAAGTGGTCACAGCATATCCATCACCACCAACATGCAAAGTTCTTGGCGTGTCCCAATGATTACGGCATGTCAGCCAGTAGCCCAGTGAGAGATGAAGATGTAAGAGACTACAGAGTGCAGGTCTCCACTGTCATTCTAACTGGGAGTAGATAGCAGGTTCAGTTAAATAGCATTCCTCTAACAGTGGACATTATCCTAGCCAGAAACCATCAATTACTTGGGGTACTTAGAGACCTTACCTCAGCACCTCTGACAGACAGATTTACGGAAAAGGAAACTGAAGATAAATAGGACCAAAATTCCTAGAACCAAGGATGGTGAGGAACTGATCCAGACCACCTCAGAAATCCCAGCTACTGAGATATTAAGACTGATAGTCACGACAATAATTTTAACATGCAGAAAGAGCTCAAGCATTGCTAAGAATATTATATTGGATCATATATCATCTGAAATATAGGAACAAGAGGAATAATGTTGATTCCTTTCATTTGTTATGACCATGACAGCATCTCTTTGATTTGGTCTTTGCAAGCCTGTCATGATTTTCCCACCTAATCTCACTAGTGGCTCCATCTGTCCAAAACTGCAGCCACCACATCTGGGGGTTTTATTTTTTTGTGAGCTCCCTGAGCCTCAGTTTCTCAATTTGGATGAAAAGCCAGACATAGGGCAGGCATGTCTGAATTGGGGGCCATTTCTGGCCCAGTCACTTGGAACTTTTGGAGATTTGAAGATTCCTGGCTTATGCAACCATATGCCGTCTATTCTTAAGGTAGTTGCAAAGATTTAATGTTTCTTTAAGTGTAAAGCTTGCAAAAACTAAAATTAAATTTCTTGGCTGAATTTGGAACAAGTAATTCAGAGCTTGTTAAAAGTAATAAAAATAATATATGTGTTTACCTCTGCTTATAGAAATTATAGCACATAAGGAAGCATACTTGATATACAATATGATTTTCTGACTATTTTTCAAAATGGACAACTAATCAGTGGTGTTAAATCTAGTTTCTTCAGGTGAAATAGACACATTGATACTATAAGCACTTAGATTATTTCAAATAGTCAATATTCACTTTCCTAAATTAAGTTCTTCAATAACTGCTTTACTCTGTGGTGCTTTTTTTAACTCTGAGTCACAGCCCAATATTTAAATGTACATCTCACTGGAGTTTGGATTGCCACAAGTTTCCATTAGTAGACTTAGATTACTGAGGGATCTTCCCTTTTACCACCTCTACTAGCATTCTATAGATGTGAAAAAGAAATAAGATGGGGCAAAGTAGCCACCAGCACTGCATTCTTGAACATGGTTGGTATGAAATTCATTTGAGATCAATAGAATTACTAAAGGTGAAGGAATGAAATCTGCCCTTATCAATCTTATTGTAGGTAAAACATCCAAGTGCAAGGAAGCATTCTGATTTTCCAAAAGTGAGATAGTATTTTGGTATACAACCAGAATCTTGAATCAACTTCTTCCCTCCTCATTTCAATGAGACACCAAGGAATGGCTAAGGAAGTGTTGTAGTTACTTTCCTATTGGTGTGAAGAAACAAACAGAAGTTGCCAATGACCAAGCCAACTTATACACAAAGGATTAGTTGGGATTTACAGTTTCAGAGGGTTAGAGTTCATGGTACAGCACATGGCAGAAGCCAGGCAGGCATGGTGCTTGAGAAGTGGCTGAGAGCTTACATCTTGACAAAAACATAAGCACATGACTCATTCTTCAAACAACACTATTTTTAAAAGTCCGAGGTGTAATTTATAAATTACACTAGTGCGAAGGCAACCTAGGATACTCAGTCTATTACTTGCAGAAAATAAGATTAAAATATCACTAACCAACAGAAAACAGAATCATTTATTCCATATTACCAACAGGCCGACTTATATATTTTGTAATTATTACAGATAGATATACATGTACCTTATGTAAAAAATAATGTAATTTTGCAGCTTACATTTATCAATAGGCATCAGGAATATTTTCTCAGTAAATGTATATTCTTTTCCTCTCTCTCTTAAAAATAATTTATACAGATGGCATCTGAATTGTTATCCCCTCACTTGTATCTTTTGTTCCTATGTCATTGAAAATACTATTGGGAATGGTTGATTATTACAGTGTTACTCTTATGAATGACTGGTCGTGTTTAAATAGAGACCACAGATAACTATCTCTTTTGTTGGAGATAAATCACATATTATCCCTGAAAAATAAGATTTATTCATAAAAGCTATTTTCTTTTTCATTTTGGAGTGTCAGCTTTTAAAAACAATTTTCATATGACATATTTGATTATGTTTTACTTTCTCCGATCATCTCCTGGATCCTCTGCACCTTCATCCCTAAACAAATTTCTCCCCTTCCCCTCCATTTCTATATTCTCAAAAATAACCCACAAAGACAAAAGGCTAAAAATGACCAAGGGTTTAACAAAAAGAACACAGTGAAAGTTTGTTTTGTGTTGTCTAACTACTGCTGGACAGAGGGCTTGTTCTCACTCCTTCTATCTATCTATCTATCTATCTATCTATCTATCTATCTATCTATTATATATCTATCTATCTGTTCACTTATATCCCAATTGTAATCCTAGTCCCTTCCCGTCTCTCCTCCTGGTTTCACCCTCCTTCCTTTTTCCCTCTCCCTCCCTTCCCTTCCTCCTCAGAAAAGGGGAGCACCCCCCATTCTATCCCATCATATCAAGTCCAATCAAAAGTAAGCACATCCTCTTTGTCTGTGGTCTGGCGAGGCAACACCACCAGGGGGAAGTGATCAAAAAGCAGGCAACAGACAGAGAGAATGCTGCCTAAAAAGGGCAAGCTTGGATGCAGGCAGAGTTGACAGTCAAACTCTGCCAACAGAGTTAGCAAGTCCTCAATAGTTTCTGCCTCACACATGTCTGTCATGTATATTGGGCCAGAAGGCTGAAGATGCTGCTGCAATGTTACAGAGAGCTTTGAGTTACTATTCAGATAGCAAACTGTCTCTATCATCTTCTTATTGAGAAAGCTACTAACCTGCACTCCTGGTATACTCAAGTAATCATTTTTATTGCTTCTCAAGACTCCGATGGGGTTAAAGACCAGGAATTTTAGTTTTACAATTAAGCTTAGTTGTTTAGGGGTTAAGAGTTAATATGTTTTTAGGTATAGATAGATGTTTTAAGTTTATAATGATGAGATATGATATAGATACTGATTTACATTCAGAATTTTAGATGCACCAAGATAGCAAAGATGTTTTCTTCAAGGCTGCCGAAGAGAAATAACCAAAACACTAAGAATATAACATTTATATAATTCCTGATTGTGTAATGGTTCTTCTTGCTATAGGTAGTTTATTGTATATATGTGTAATAATATAAATGTATATGTAAAAATATAGAAATATTTAATAAAAATACTTTAAAAAGTTAGACCAACCTCCTCAAAAAACAAAAACAAAAAGAAAAAGAATTCAATTGACAGAATCATTGTCAGAGAAAGCCTCCTCTCCCATTTTAGGAGAGCTATATAAAGCCCAAGCTGCTCATTGACTGCATCTGTGTAGGGGCCTTAGGTCAAATCCAGGCATGGTCCTTGGTTGGTGCTTCAGTCTCTACAAGCCCCTCAGGGACCTGGTTAAGTAGTTCTTTGCTCTTCTTGTGGAGCTCCTGTCCCATTCAGGTCCTTCCTTCCTTCCTTCCTTCCTTCTTAGGAATCAGTCAGACATAGTTGTAAACCAGTTAGGCAGAGACAAAATTATTATAAAAATAGTAGGTATAAACACCTAGCCAAATCCTAATTTTGTTCAAACCATGAAAATTGACCAAGATTGGTTGCTATGATTAAAATGTCAATTTAAAAACTGATGAAGAAACATGATAAAAACAAACAAACAAACAAACAAACAAAAAATGAATTTACACTATCAGGTTTGAAAAATAAACACAGGAAAAGAGAATGAAACTGTTTATCTGGCAGAAACAGCATGGTAGAGCCATGCAAAACCTTAGATCATCTATAAATCTCAAACGACAATACACTCATGATGCTTAAATTTGAAAAGTTTGTTGTTAGACTTTTTGACAAATTAGCAAACTTTGAAAATCAGATAAAAAGTAATATACCTATTATTTATGATAAAGTATTTTACATGTTAATACTCTTTTCTAGAAAGAGTGAAACAAAATCAAGTCAATGCAAAGTATAACTTCAATGATTCTGCAGTGGAGTATAAAGCACATGTTTAATTAGAACTTATATATAAAAACAATATATGCAGCTCATGGTAATAACTTGACAAAAATGTAATGAAGTAATAACATTTATGGGAATAATATACTTTGTGGTGAATGGATATGATTGAAAGAATTTTTTCAAGCAAGAAATGAAATTCTATGGTGCCTTGAATGAAGCAAATTTTCATGCAAGGAATGACATTCATGCCTTAAGGGTGAATAAAAATTGAAAAATATCAAAAAGGTTAAAGAAAATCATTCTGAAGGGAATAAATACAGCCGCAAACACAGATATATCTGTAAAGAGAAAAGACGTTATCAGAGCGTACATTTAGAAACAACATTGGAGAAAGCCAAGAGCACAATGCAGCTCATTGCGTGGCATATGAATGGACACAAACTCATCTGTCATTTAATTTTATTCAACGAGGTGAAGTTCATTCAATCACTTTCATAAAGGTAGAGTTTATTGGCATGTCACTACAGTTCTTTGAACATGGTTATAACTTATGATTCCATTCCATATTTAAGGCTGTAGAAAAAGTGTTGACAGACTAAAAAGGTGCTAATTCTACAGGTGCCTTAATAAATCATGGAGCAGGAGCATGAAATACAGACTTTCATATAATAACCTATCACATTATTTGTTCAAATTTTCTTCCTTTTCTTTATGTTATCATATCAAGTCATTTGTGTTCTCATCTCAAAACTGCTGGGTAAAGATGAAACCTCATGAGGCTAAACTCAGACAAGGTTGAGGCTATTGATTTTCCTCCACTGCATTCTCTTGGTCACATCTATTAAGCTTGTCATTTCTGAATAATGCTCTGCTTGCCAGTCTGGGTGTCAGCAGACCTGGCCTGATTAATTCTATTGCTACACCTTAACTGACTCCAGGACAATAGTCTTTGGATGAAGTGACTGTTAAAATTACACTTTATCCTTCCTGTTATGATTGTATATCTTTCTCAACAGTTAAAATTGTGTCTCTAATAAAACATGGAGAGAAATGAGAATAGAATTTGTTTGATACCTTAAATATATATATATTGTATATTACCATTGCTTTTGATTAAAGAAAGCAATAACTGCTAGGGTCATTAAATAAATACATTTCTGAAGTGGTTTTCCAGTTTAAATGTCATTTTTTTTGTGCTTTTATAAGCATCTATGTGAAGGCTATTGGAAAAGAACCACACTGGTTGATCTACGAAGAGAGATAGTTTACAGAGACATACTCAATCTGCCCACAGAGAAACCATATTTTTCACTAGTATCTCATGAGCAGAGATTTCTTCCTTTATTCTTTGCTGTTTGTGGACTAATGATTTACAAAGTTCTTTTGTGGTTTCATTCACCCATTGATACCTTAGATAACTTGGATCTACAAGGAAAACACTGCAAAGGAAGATTCTATTTCTGTAATTCTAGGCAATGAGATTCAGAAGACAACTTTAATCTTAATTAAGGCTGTGATTCAAGATCTAAACAGGGAGTCAGATTTCTTTTGATTCTCCTGATGGAGCACAGTATAGAGAGATTGAACACCCTCTGTCTATGTCAGTCATGTTGCAAAATGCACAGAAACAAGCTCCTGCTAGTTATGTGAAGAATGGGATTCTTTCACACTCTGGGAGGCAGGGGGTGGCAATGGGTGATAGGTTACTGAAGGACAGAAACAAGTGGAGAGTTCTCAAGGGCAAGAGCTGAAGTAACTGTTCCTAGGGTCGTTGACCAGAAAACAGAGAGAGAGAGAGAGAGAGAGAGAGAGAGAGAGAGAGAGAGAGAGAGAGAGAGAGAGAGAGAGAGAGAGAATAATTAAATCAAGATAAATATATGAGTTTGGGGGAGGAGAAGATGCATGCATGATTTATGAATATTATTGGTATAAATGTCAGAAAAATAGAAGGAGATATTGAAAATATAAGTCCTTATCACAATCTAATTACTTTGCAAATTTTGTACTGTTCTTTGACTATTTTTTATTTTTAAAAAATTGGAAATCTTACTGTACATCACATTAACCATTGATTTTCTTAGATATGTGTAAAATTATCAATGGATTGTCTTGACTTGTCAGCCACCCAGGTAATGGCATGGAAGCTTTTTCTTAATATGAAAATTTGGCTTTAGCTGAGACTTGTTTCTGAGTCACTCTAGTAACTTAAATTAACCCATCTATACCAATCTAAGTTCTGTCACATGGCTCCTGACCTCTTCTCAGAATCAGCACCTGGTCTAGATGATGTGTTGACTCTGCTGGACTCTTTCCCAGAGCTCCTCTCTCTACTAGATGTCCAACCAATATTCTCTTGTTTTGCTATAGGCCATTTTCCTCTTTATTAAACCAATCAGAAGTCAATGGATAAGAATGATTACAAAACACTGACAGGTGCTCCTTCATAAAGATAACAATACCAATAATACTTCCTTTCAAGACGTTGAAAGTGCTGTTGCAGGCTGCTTAGGAGGAATAAGTTATGCAAGTTAATTGTTAATTAATCAACTCATAGTCATATCAATTGGTAGTATATTTTTATCACAGGAATATATAGATGGATATGATTCTATACAAAGAAAAGGTATAATAGATACGATCTTCAAAAACCTCAGAGACATACAGAATATGACATTTGAAGATGTTTTTATTATTTTAAAGATACATTTACAATGAGACAGGTTAACTCCTGGCAACACCCAGCTTACCTCAAAGAAGATGATGAGCATCAAAGAACCTCCTTATGGTTATGGCTTCAAATGTAGCAAACCAGACACTGTGCAAAATGTCCTCGTTTCTACAACAGACAGAATTCTGCCTGAAAATGGGCAAGTTTGGTGCAGGCAGAGTCGACAGCAAAACTCTGCTGAAAAGGGTAAGCAAGACCACGATAGTTCCTGACTCACAAATATGTCTGTCAGATATATTGGGTCATAAGGCTGAAGAAGATGTTTCAATGTTACAGGGAATTTTGGGTAACTGCTCAGGCAAACTGTCTCTCTCATCTTCTCATTTGGGAAGCTGCTAACCTCCACTCCCTGTAGAGTCAAGTAATTAATTTTGTTCCTTCTTAAGTCTCCGAAGGGGTTGAAGGCCAGATAGTTTAATTTTACAATTAAGCTTAGTTGTTTAGGGATTAAGATGTTTTTAGGTGTAGATAGATGTTTTCAGTTGATAATGACAAGATATGGTAGATAATTTATTTACATTCCGAATTTTAGACACACCAAGATAGGAAAAATATTTTCTTCAGGGCTGCCAAAGACAAATAGCCAAAACAGTAAGAGTATAACATTTATATAATTCCTGGTTGTTTCATGGTTCCTCTTGCTGTAGGTAGTTAATTGTATATATGTGTGATCATATAAATGTACATGTAAAAATTTAATTAAAAAAGAAAAAAATAACAATAGCAAAGTCCCACCTGTTCTCAGATGTGCATTTGGATAATTCAAAGATAACCTTTACACAGTCCAAAGAGTTTATCCCAACATAAAATACGTGTTTTTCCTTGAATTAAAATCTCAGGAATGCTTTGAAACCAAGTAGCAAGTGAAAACAATCTCACAGTTTAGTCTTCCTATCAAGGCATCTTAATGCACACTGCTAAATGTTTTACAATGGAGATGATAGTCTAAAAATACTTCACTAGACATAGGAAGATTTCTTTTAAATAGGGTCTTTGCTCTATGCTCCAACTCCTCTTTGTTCACTCTTTACCCCTGATACACACACACACACACACACACACACACTCACACACACACACACACACACACACACACACACATTTTTCTTTCTCTCCTGCAATGTCTTTCCTTTCAAGCAGATGGAGCTTAAAATTTCCCCAGCCCCTCATAAAGCTGTTTCTCTAGCAACGTTCCCTAAAAGGCTGATTTCATAACAAGCAAAAATGTTCTTTAAATCCTCTTCTAATGAATCTGGCAGTACAACCTGTAATACATACATACATACATACATACATACATACATACATACGTACATACATACATACGTACGTACACACACACACACACACACACACACACACACACACACACATACACACACACATGCTTAAATAGAAAAGTAACCAAACGCATATGAAGAAATGTTTAGTCACAGCTGCACCACAGAGGTGAAGGTTCTAATACTATTTTAAACTTGTTGCTTAAAAATAATCAAATCAATTTGAAAAAAATCTCAGTTCCTCTACAATTCAAACTACAGTATCTTTTCTTTCCTCCTGCTGGGTTGAAGACAATCAGTGATCATCAGGAGGGGTTGCTGGAGATTAAGGCACAATACCTATGCTTGCAAGTATCTTGCAGAAACAGAGACTTTTAATTCCTTCCTTTGAGGCACATGATAATTGAATGAGATGATCCCCTCCTGAAGTTATTCTTTGCTTTAGTATTTTGAAACTATTAAAAAGAAACTCAGACCACTTAACAAATCACCATGGCAAGGATTTATTAGGTATTAGCATCTTCCTATGAATTAGTTCTAAAATAAACTGCCTGGTTTCAGTATCAACAATGAGTTGCCTTAAAACCTCATTAGTTAGAAGTAATCTGAATGCACTGCGCTCAGTTTTAGGATCATTTTAACTTCACATGATATAAGCAGAGTAAAACAAAACCAATCTCAAGATGGTCACTTGTTGCTCCTTGTTTTGGTATAATTGTCTTGAAAAGTAGCTATATAAAAATTCTTAACATTTACTCTCTTTTATTTTGAAATCATAGCAGATTACATCATTTTCCCTTCCTTTTCTTTCTTCTCCAACCTCCTGTCCACCCCTCTTTGTGCTCTTTCAAATTCCTGGCCTCTTGGATATCGATTGTTGTTATGTGCATATATGTTTATATATATGTATAACCTATTCATTCTGTATAATGTTACTTTTATATATGACTATTTGGTTGAACATAACAATTGCTCTTTTTCCAGAGACAATCTATTTCTCAGCATTCTTAAAATTTCCTGTAGGCTTGAGTTCTCTTGGGATATTCCTGTCCACTTGACATCCCCACTGATGCTGTCCTTGCTTGGTTCATGTTTGGCCTGTCACGTCCATGGGCATGGGTGTAACTTCTGACATTTCTAGGAGACACAATCTCACAGCAGACTCCTTCATCTTAGAATCTTTCTTCCTTCTTGTCAGCAACATTTCCTGATCTATAGGTATGGCAGCTATGTAGATGTATCCATTGAACTTGCATTCCCTTTAAAGACCTGTTTTTATTTATCTTACATGTATAGTGTTTGTGTGCATGCATGTATATATACCACGTGTGTTCAGTGTCCTCAGAGACTAGAATGAACCCCAGGTACTAAAGTTAAGGAAGATTGTCACCTCCCAACAGGGTGCAGAGGGCAAAACTAGTCAACATGAAAGAACAATCAGTGCTCTTTATGTCACTAACCATCTGTTCAGCCACCTAACAGGTATTTTTGGCAACAATGGATAAGGTCTTTGCTAGATCTTCATTTCACAATAGACACACTGCATTTATATCTGTGACCCTGAGTCTATATCTGTGACATCGCTTTTTTCCCAGTGTGTGTGTGTGTGTGTGTGTGTAGCTATTATTCATTGCTCAATATCATGGCATATTATTTGATGATTCGATATTCCTTCTACTCACGGTGGATCCTAGAAACACCTGCTCTGACTCTGACTCCCTCCTCCCTGTTCTGTTTCTTGCTTCAGATGACATAATATCCTCTTACTGGTGATATAAAAAGCACCCAGAGACCTGCCTGATTGAATCTATCCACAATAAGTAACCATTACAAATAGTAATCAATTATAGTTATAAGTTTCCGGGTCTATACACCTGTGCATAATGGGAATGTCTCTTTCTTTGAAGCTTACATTACTTACCTTACGCAACAAGTATGAGGACAAAGAAAATTTAACAGCGACTCAACACATTTGAGGTTTTTAAAATTTGAAATTTCATTTTCATCATAAAATATACTTCTATTTAGATTGTAACCTCACTCTAAATTAGTTTCAAATTCAGGAACTAACAGACCTTTTTGTTGTACATCTGTTCTATAATCCTTTATTTATCTTGTTATGGGAGAACTTTGGGACTTGGGATTATGAAGACTTGGTTATATGGTAAAAAAAAAAAAAAAAAAAAAAGCGGATTGCACTAGAAAATGTGTTGAGCTGGTTCTCAGTCTCATTTAGTTACTGCAGGCTGGTGCTCCCGAGGTTGTTTAATTTCTTTGGCTATTGTGTACCTTCATTTCAAATATGGTTCCCATGTATGTGATAACGCAGCTTGTGTGCTGCTGTAAGCCTCAGTTTAGTTTTTTATAATATATAATCATCATCATCATCATCATCATCACCGTTGTTGTTATTAATTTTGGTTTTTCGAGACAGAGTTTCTCTGTGTAGCCTTGACTGTTCTGGACTAGCTTTGTAGACCTGGATGGTCTCGAACTCACAACGATCCACCTGCCTCTGTCTCCCGAGTACTGGGATTAGAGGCGTGCTCCACCACGCCTGGCTGTATAATATTATTTTTATGGCTTTAACACGATCGTATTGAATACCGTTGATGATATGTCTTTAGCACCTATTAGGAAGAATTAAACGTTTCGGTATCACAGAAAACATTAAAATCAAAGTAGCTGCAGCAGAAGAGAACTCAAATGCCACATCCTAGACCTTAGTGCTTATCTGCTAGGACAGATCATGGGTGCTGTGGTGGCCACCTCCACATTTAAATTTAAGAAGGAAAGATGAAAACAGCAAGGCATCTGTTAGTATGCTCCTGTCAGGACAGATGCCAACTTCACCCTTCTTTTTTTTTTTGCAGACCAACTTCTAGGAAATTAATACTGGTGCCCCGGTGTGATAAGAGGCTCACAGCTTGAAAATGAGCACATTCATGAAAGCTCTAGGGGAGTGCTTGGGTTTATGTGTTGCCCTTAGGAAATTTCTTTCTCTCCCACATGCAGCAAACCCCTTACAACACCCACCCTTACTGCAGCACTTAGAAACAGCCAGGATGTGGGGTTATTACAGAAGTAGCCACTGAGGGGAGCTGGCCTGGGACTGCCCTCCCACGTTGCTATGACGATGAGACTGGCGGGCACACAGCCTTCTGAGCTAAATGCTGGCTAAAGCAGGTGCCAGATTGCGATGAGCTAGGTGGCTCTGGGATTAGTCAGAGCCCCGGAGTGTCTCTGGAAAGTCTGGGTACTATTCTTCCGCATTCCTCTCGGACTGCTCCTTAACTCCGCTGGAAGGCGCAGAGTGAAAATGGTCCACCACTCAGGCTCCATTCAGTCCTTTAAACAGCAAAAAGGTCAGTGAGAATTCTGTCTCTTCTCCCTGCGGGCATGGCATCCCGCTCTGCATTTCCTTGCAGTTATGCAGAAGCATCCTTTCCACACTGGTGTTGCGTGGGAAAGCTGGGGAACTCTGTAAAGTTAAGACCCCATTTTATAAATGTTTCATCCTGCAATGGAGATGAGTCCGCTATCCCGAGCAGCACAACACCCAGGAGGAACAGACTCCTTCGCATCAGGAGGACTTGTTTGTATTTGTCTTTTACATCTCCTTCAGTGCATTGCAGTGAACTCTTTCAGCAGAGAATGTCCCTGCAGCACCCTGGGATTTAAAGAGTGAAAATGTGGGTGATGTTTGCTTCAGTGTGCGCTTCTAATGCACAAGAACAAAATGTATTACTTGTGCTGCTGAGCTTGAAATATTGTATGATAAATTCATTCGTGGAAAAATCCCAGAAGTTGGCTGATCTCAGATTTTTAAAAAATACTCTATAAATTCGTTGGAAAATTTAATCTTTCAACCCCACGTTTATTATAGGTTTCCTGTTGTTCGGTTTATTGGATTTTTCTTCGAGGAACTTCTCAGCCAATTGTTTAGTATTTACAAATGTTTCACTAGTTGTATGGTCAGATCAAGGGGGTTATTTTTTGTTTTTTGTTGTTGTTTGTTTGCTCTTTTTAAAAATCACCCTTTGTTCTACTTCTCGCTTATTTAAATGGCTTGCCCTAAACGACGTATTTCTTTGACATGGATTCTGGGAATTTTATTATCTGATGCATTTATTCAACATTAATACCACTTAATGAATGAATAATGGTAATTATGTCATATTTGTTTTTATAGTCACTAAAATATGTAATTTTTGAGTATCATCTTTTCATTAAAGTAAATATTTATTGAAATCTTATGACTCCCTGTCTGTGACACTTCAAATATTCCTTCTCCAAATAGTTGTTTTAAGGTAGACTTTGGTTTTGTTTTGAAACCAAAACCTTGGATACCCCTAAAGTAACTTTGAAGGAATTTATTATTCAGGCAGAATATTGTGTTGAAAAAGCCTCCAGTCTGGAGCTATATAACTGCACAAATCCAAAGGCTCTAGTATCTTTTGAATGTATGTTGAAATTGGGCGTGAAGTGAGAGACCATAGGAGGAGACTGAAATTTGCGCTCCTATGCAGTTCTATTTAAGCTCAAAGTGTTCTAAAGAAAATGAAACGACTTCAAGAAGTTTCATTTTCTTGAATCATTAAACACATAAAAAAAAAAAAAATTCTGGGGAGAGAGGGAGATGGAAAACCAGAAACTGTCTCATACTGTTATGGTCTGATGTTTTGAGGGACCTGTAATCTTAAAATGCTCCCCAGAATCTGAATATGTGTGGAAGTATGTTATAGGTTAAGGAGCAACGAATCATCCACTTTGACTCTGGTTGTCATTGCTCAAAAGAGTGATAAACTTGCATGAGTCATGGCATCTCATAGTGTCTCTTTTATGATGCATCATGAGCCAGTTATTTTCAAATACCACTTTTGGGCACAAAAATCATTTGAAGCAAAAAGGTAAACATGAGAAAAATGAAAGTCAAAAAAAGAGGCAGGATTATCATTTAACTAAATGGTTCTAGTTAATTGTGTCCTTTTTTTTTTTTTTTTTTTTTAACATCATCGTCTTTCATCCTTTTTCCTCCCTCCAGTCAGTGCTGGTTTCCTCCCATTCATCCCTTCCATGTCCCTTGTCTCCTCCCAAATTATACCCTGTTTGTCTTTTATTATTATCATTACATAAGACACAGTGTGTGTGTGTGTGTGTGTGTGTGTGTCTGTGTGTGTGCACAAATGTATAAATACAGCCTTTTGAGTCTGTTTTTGTTTGTATGTATATGGTGCCAGGGCTGACCACTGTGAATTGAACAACTGTTAAGGGGTTTATCCCTGGGAAAGGCTAATTCTCTTTCAAACAGTCATTGCTTATAGCTCATTTTCTAGGGTGAGATCCTGCTTTAAAAAAAAAAAAAAGATAACATGCATTAAAGATCAGCTATCTTAATTTTTCAAATAGGAAGAAGCATGAGGACACTCTGGGTGCCCTCTGACCTGGAAGTGTTTTCCAGTGCTGGTCATTGTAACAAGGTACATTAAAGTTATAATAATTCTGCACTGATTTTGCCTTTGACACTAAATAGAAAAAATTAGAAAAAATATACCTACTTTTACTGATTTATAAATAATATGAAGATTCTTGATTTCTGGCCTTCTGTTCTCCCTCCTCCCAGTAAATGAGCAATTAGCATATATTAAATGTACAATCTGAGAAGTTTATCATATTTCCACAAGTATGTAAAATGTATTTTGATCATGTCATCATCTTTATACGCTTTACCCCTCTGTCCTCTTCCCCTTCCTCTTTCCAGTGTCTTCCACTTTAGCTTCATATTCTTCTTCCACCTCATCATCAGCTTCCACATATCAGTGAAACACCATATTTGTTTTTGTGAGATTGGATTGTTAAACTTCACATGATTTCTAATTCCATTCATTTGCTAAATACAGCATAATTTCACTCATCCATAGGTGGGCACATAAATTATCCTATAGCTTGGTTGTTGTGAAATGCCACAATAAAAATAGGTAGGCAGGTATCCCTCCAAAAAGCTAACTTTTGGGTAGAAGTTGATTGTCAGGGACATATGGAAATTCTATTTGTGAAACATCCATACTGATTCCGCTGTGATTTGCTGTATGTTTCTTCTGCTGGACAATACAGGTAGTTAGCAATATGAAGGCAAAGAGTTTTTCTTTTTTTCTGTTCTAGATGAAAAAAGCATTACTTTTAAAAAGTTACTTAGTTTAGTGAACCAATTTTGCCATTATTTTGTTTTATTCAAGTGAATTCAATATCTTTTAAAAAGCATTACTGAGCATTCTGAATTGAAAAACCTACAAGGGGTAATATTCCTGGGAAAGGCTAATTCTTCTCCCATCCGTCATTAGTTGCCTGTAGCTTTTTTTTTCTCTAGGAAACTCAGGAACATCTTTCGCTTATATTAAGGCCTCAATATTCTCCGGTAATGATACATTCTTGACTTAAATACAGTCACTGATAATGCTCATCCTAATTAAGGAAATACATGTAGATGGCAGAGTAGCTATCTATAAAAAATGCATATCAGTTGTTAAACCTAAGCATCCATTATTTGATCTGTAATTTTCACTTTTGTCTTGCACATTAATCCTGCATTTGCTACTTAGAGTTTTAAGATTATTAAGTTTATTATTGCCTGTATGAAGAAAATAATATCTAATGTACAGAATTGTAATAGAACTAAAAACTTTGTGACATGCAATTGGGATTCACAGCTTAGTGATTAACAAAATACTCATTATTATCATTTCTAGGATTCTCTATCTTTTTATTGACATATTAGTAATATTATATGCATTCATCAGCACACACACAGATACTCACACTTTCCTTTTTATATTTGTTCTTAGTTTAGTTTAGCTTTTGGGAGCTACCATATAGAAATTGTTGGCTCTAGGCATTATAACAATTTGTCTTCATGGTAGTGTCAGTTGCAACCACACATTCTACCTAATTAATGCACCATTCATGAGGAAGTCTTAAAGTTCATCATAGAGAAAGTTTAGATGAGCAAGTAACTTCCTGCACTTAAAATAGCAATATACAGTGAAATCGTATGTATTCTAGACCCAAGCTACATTTATGCAGCTATCGTTTGTTTTGTGATAGTGCCATTCAGAATATTTCCATTCCTGGGCATCTTGCCAAAAATCAAAACACAAACAAAACAAAAACCCTCTCCTCTGAAAACTGTTGGTACAGTAGTCAATCCGAGATACCTTTATGAGACAAATGGGCGAATAACATTTTTGTAGAAAATATTGACATTCTGTTTCTTTATAATGCTATCTGTGTTTCTAAAGGGATCAACAATTCACATATATTTTTATCATGCTTTAAATACTAGATTGTCTTATGAAAAGCTTTAATAGACTAAAAAAATTTGGAAAGCAGGAATCCTCAGCAAAACGAGGAATACAGGCAATTTCCTTATTTCTGGTGTTCAGCAGGTATATTGGAGTGTTTATGATTGCAGACACGTAGGAGGATACACTTGTTGTTATTTTAGCATACCTTGGAGTAAACATGACCTGGAAAATTAGAGCTGATTTCTGGGTAAAGTCTAAATTTGCTTCCTAGACTGGCATGCTGTGATTCACTGAATTTGTAAAGGATTGATATGTCATACAAGTGTGAATGAAAAAAGGACAAGGATAATTCTGGCTTAAGGCTGTTTATTTACCAATGTAGCTACCAAGATTTTCAGGGAGGTCAAAGGCTACATCAACACAGGCTGTCTCAATCATCTTGAGCCTAATGATCAGTTAAAGCTGTGAGGGTTTCATTAATAATCCTTAACAACATTTGGTTAAGCATAAAAACAGTAGTTTTTAACAATTCTCCAGAACCAGGCGTTTTTGTGCTCAGAATGTTTAACCATAATGATACTTAATGTTTATATGGAGATTTCATGTCTGAAAATAACATTTATTTTCTTTTTCTCTAAATGAAATATCACCGCAAGTGTCCGTTTGCAAACCTCTTCCAAATTCACCTCTGTGCTCAGTTCCTGTTTCATGAGACGTATAGAATGACTCTGAAGGATCACATATACACTTCAAATCTTTGCTGCTTAAGCTTTTTTTCCTTGAATAATCTCTTTACTATCAAAATCTTCCTGTAGACTTTAGAAATATCTGAAGATATGTATATATTTATGGAAATCCATTAATCCTTGTACACTGATTTCACCTTAGTATTTCCAGACTCTCCTTTTATCCGTGACTAAGGAAAGAAAAAATGTCTCTTGTAAAAGTAATTTTAAGTTACCTGAGGCATAGGAGAAAAGGTTGAAATGAAAATTCTGGTCTGATTGTATTTGATTTCCAGTAAACCTTTCATTCTATGTACCTTCGTGCAACTGAATTGTAACACCTATTGCCTCTGCCATCGACTTGATCTGTAGTATGAAATATTTTAATGTAGACTAGACTTTAATTGATTATGCATTTTGTCTCTATGTAAAATACCTTTATCATTGCTCTAATGATGATGGTGACAACTGTGTTTTGAACTTGTGTTCTTGAAGTCAGGCTTAATGAGCAAAATGGTCACCCAATATAGTGTACCATGTGATGTCATGCCCCTGGTTTTGTGTTGATTTTTAGTGTTAACTTCTACCCAACGATTGACTTAAATTACATAGATATTCATTATCAGATTAAGAGATATGCCATTGTAGGAAATCAAATATGATTTGTTACAGAGTTTCTACTGTGCCCACACAGGACGTTTGGAGCCAACATAGCATTATTAATAAATAATACCACAGTAATAGGAATAAGTCCCATATTATTAATATTAAATGTCTTTCCTTGGGGCTAGAAGATATATGTATTCAACAACAGTGCCACCATGAAAGACAATATTTTTTGTTAAGGCTGTTTTTTTATCACAATGTTTTCCTTGGTGTTTGCAAGAAATCATTCTATGAATTTCCTAAGAAGTTATTAGTAAACACCAGTTTCTAATTTTAGGGTTAAAATTGAGTTCTTAGAGGGTAAAATGCTTATATAGTTCACAAACCTTTCTTGTAATACTTTAAGTTTCTAACTTTATGTTCTAAACATTCAGTTTGCTCTGGAATGTACCTTAAATCAAATCAGAAGGCAGTTGGTTATCTCCATAACATTCATTCCACTATTGCACCCATGGCCATAACTTACCATGTTGGCCATTATTTTAGCTCACTTGATTCACAGCTGGGTAAGACTGTTGATGACTACCCCAACCCTGGTAGCCTGTATAGCACCTTCAGATATAAGGAAAGATAATCAGTATGAAGGAAGAAGTTTTCTGATCAGTACCAATTTGATTTCTACATATTGTAGCAAACATCTATGGTGTCTTTAAATATGGCTGAAATACACCCCGGGTGGTTCCACATACTAATACTATTTTGCTGAGTGTACAAAGGCCAAACTGCTGTACAAATGTCCATCTTTTTTACAAACAGATTAATGAAATTCTCTCACCTCATCAGAATTCTTTCTTTATGTACTTTAGTGCAGTTAATGTAGAAACTCATAACTGGTCAGAATATAGAGAAAAAGTATCAGTGAAATGTTCAGCCACAAATAGAACATCTATAAAGCTATTCCACCTTGCCTGTAATGCTCAGGATAATAGTGAAGGAGGGAAGAGAAAGATTTCACAAACAGAGGTTGGAGAAAATTAAGACTGAAAAGTTGTCTTCTGGACATTATAGCCACCTGCATTGGTGAGCTCAGCACATCTATGGATGTCTCCACAAGACTTGCGTTAAGGCAAGCCAGTCAGCTTTCCAACCTAGATCAGCCTTACTAAGGACCAATTGGCACTTTATGTATTCTGTGGGAAAGAAACTCAATGTCTTTATGGCTATGGCCCTGATGGGCTAGCCACACTCTAGAAAATAACTCTACTCTCATTAGCATATGAGCAGAAAAAGCTGGAATTGGTGAGCTACAAAAAATGAGGGGAGGACATGGATTTTAGAAGAGTGAGCTAGATTTGGAGAAATTGGGGAGAGGATGGAGTACAGAGGAGTGTGTTCAAAATATGACATTTGCATGTATGAAATCCTCAAAAAATAATAAAATATATTATAAAAGAAAATAATATATAACTTTCCACACGGTGTAAAATTGAGAATCATTGGACTTGCTATTCCACTATAAAAGAGTTGGATCCTAATTGTACTCAGAATATAACATAAATTAAGATATCATCCTTGCTTGGACTTTTGTAAAGATTCTTGTTAATTTCCGACAAAGGTCTGAGAATTAGAAAGTACCAGGAATGATTTATGAAAACCAAAGATACTTGTGTAAAATTCAGTGTGTATTTAAATACCTAAAAGTATCCCACATTGTAAGATTTGTATCAAAAATTAATATAAATGGATGTAATAATTCTAATGGGGTTGTCTACCCTAAATCCATGCTGTTGTTAGCAAACTAGAAGAATTCATACAGCTTTGAGGTCAACCTACAAGAACTTCTGTACCTAAGAATAGCAAAAGACTTCTCCCCCAGCCAGCAGAAGGACAGTGTCACAGCAATTAATCACCACAAGGCACATGGTCCTCCCCTCTCCCATTCAATTTGAGGAGTCTTTATTTTGTATAATGCTTGTAGGCTTCAAAGAATTACAGAGAAATCATCCTTCTTATTGGCAGTTTATCACAAAGCACCATGCATCACACTAATTTAGTCCATTTGAAATATATAAGTTGCATTCATTTCAGTAAAAGCTTGTAACGACCATGGGCATCATAGTAACTTGGAGGCAAGTATGGTAAGTGAAAATAGAAAATACAAAGGGAGCCACATATTGTGCTTTGGAAAGCTATGAAAAGAACCTGTTTCTATGAAGAACTGGGAGGGACACTATATGCATCATCTCTTAAAGGTTGTTTTTCCGTTAGCATGATTTGTAAACTCTATCAGAAAATTTCATACTTTTGCCTACATTCTTCCATTACTTTGTGCTCTGAAGAGGGCTTCATTAAGGAGATACTTCTTCGCTTGCCCATTGTTGTTGGACCCCTTAATATGCACACTCCCACCTTCTCATTTTTAATTTTTTTTAAAATCTCAGTTATAATGCTTATTTGATTTCAGGATTTTTTTCTTACAAAAAACTTACACTATTTCTACTTTCCCCAGACTTAGAGTTAAGCAACATAGCTGAGTAAATTCACCTTGTATGTCTCAAATCATTGTCCTGTTGTTAAGACTTGTGCTTCTCATTCTCTTTATAAGATTGTAGATAAGAGACATACTTGACACTATCTAAAAATAAGGCTTAAATTTGAAAAAGTCTAAAATACTTCTGTCAGAGAGCCATGTGGCTTTCACTTGTACCTTGTATCTTATACAAAAAGACTAATATATACCTATCTCCTGAGTTGGGGGCAGGGGTCATCAAAGGATATCAGTAACATTTGTTTCCAATTCTCTACACAGGTGGGGACATCTTCCAGAAACCTTATTTAAACCACCGCAGTTCTTAACGATAACCAAGGCAACAGTCAGACCCAACTTTACAGCACATACTGAATAGATCCTGAACAGCTGTCTAACAAACATATTTCTAAGGAAAATATCACAGCAAAATGTCATGAGGTTATAACAAAAGTCAACTCAACAAAACAAAATCCACATGGCAACACAAAAACTTGCCTTCTAAACATGGAACCTGAGAAAAGCAAAGAAGGATGCCATTACTATTTGAAAAATTTCAGTATAGCAATTCTGGGGCCCCAGACCAAACCATCCTCGCAATCAAATGGTGCTGTATTTGGTAAAGCAATGACAACCAGGAATATAGGAAGTGGAAGGCGGGGATTCCAAGGGAGGTGGGAGAAGCTGGGAGCAGAGAGGCTGCTGGAGGAGGATCAGATTGCCAGGTGATTGGGAAATAGGTTATGAGGACATAGGATTAGAGTAATTTATTTCAGTTTACTAGCAGATTAGTTGTAGTTTAGATTCTGCCCAGTGTGGAGCTTGTAGCTTTAAATTACACAACAGTCTCATTGTATCAGTTATTGGCTTCCCAAGCCATATAAGTAAAGAAATTGCAACAAATATATATATATACCCAATCCTATACATGTTTCTATCTTTGACTGGGGTTCTTAGCCACTCTTCCTCTAATAGTGGCATCAATGGCGGTACCCACAGCATGTCTCCTCTCCTTGGCAGGTTTTAAAGAATGGAGCTTCAAGGCTTGTAGCTAATGCAAGAATGAGTCCCTCTGCTTGTAGGTACTGATGGGGTATGGAAAGATGGTCTACATTGGTGGAAGAGCTTAGCACTGGACAGAAAGTTTGATATGAGCTCTATATGAGTGGCAATTTCTACCCTTATCATTGTCTGTTAGTGGGAGGAAACACTGTGGTTTGAACTGAGTTCTACATGATTTAAGAGCACACATCTCTAATCACTCAAAAGCCCACAAAAAATCTGAGTTCCAACATGCCTGTCTATAGCTAATCTCCTTGGTATAGCTGTTTTTCTTATCAACAATAGCAACTTTCCCAGGAAGAATTTTCCTATATTCAAGCTTAATTATGACTCTAATGGACCGCTGTCCTTTCTGGTGTCAGTCACCTTGTATCTAAAACAAAAGCGTGTGGGACATTAAGAGCCACATTCCTTGCTCTTGCTATACTTCATCAGGAACTACAGAAGTGTGAAATTATATTCTAAACTTGGCAGTGCATTAGTACAATCAACCTTGCTGTATCTTAAGCTATTGCCTTTCCTCCTAAATAACACTGCAAATAGAAACTACTTTAAATTGTAATGTTGATGCAATGGTTAGATAAGTTGGAATTCTGGGCCTGCCTCAGGTTAGAGCAGACTAGGATCTCCCATCATCTCCACAACTGAGATGCAGTTGGACCAGGAATCAGAGCTCTTCTTTTTTGGGTGAAAGTGGGTGGTTATGGAAAAATATATGTCTGAAAATATTTTCTGATTGTTATGTATTAATTGTCCATATTGATAAGTTTCTATTAAGTTACTAGGTTGACAAATATATATATACATATCTTATAGAAGTATGTATACATTATGGTTGGCTTTGAAACAAACAAAATCATCATAATTTTTTGGGTGGTAGTGGTGGTGGTGAGGTATTAAATATATACGCACAGATATAGGTTAAAAGTATTCATTCCTTCCTGTTATCTTGAACAATTTCTTTCATCTACTTTTGTTCATTTATCTAGATCTGTGTGACATAAATTTCTTAATTTTTAAGATCTAAGAATCATCTGAAATTGAAGAAAAATTGTCAGGCCTTGCAGTTCCATTAAATTTAATCTTCATGGAGAAAGACTAGGACTTTGTATTTTTAGCAATCAAGAAAAAATAATCATAAACAAGCTCATTTCAGAAACAATATGGTAGATTAATATTTTAATTGCATATAACTATGAAAACAGTGATTTTTAAACAGCTTTCAATGAGTTACTAATAAAAATTAATTATTTTTTACTAAATCCTATAAAATCTATATAATATTTAGTCATATACATTAATTTTATACCATACAGACATGACTTGCTATATTCATAATATTAACAAAAAATCAATTCTAGAAGATAGGATATATTCCTAGGCACTTGTGACTTGTCAAAATTAAACTATGGCAATACAGAAACCTTAGACATACCCATAGCAAGAAAGGAGATTGAAGATTAGTAAAAATACTATGACTCAACTGGCAAATGAGGATGGGGCAAAGTGTCACCTACTTAGTCCCATATGGTTGGACTTGAGGTGGGACTGTGAACAGGCTGGGAGAATCTTCCTGTAAGCCTCTGAGCCTGGATCTGGCCTGTGTTTCTTTATAGTATTGGGCTGAGAACACTGTACTCTTTGGTGCTTATGTAACTTTAAGAAGCTAATTTCCTATTTTCTCATCCTTTTATTCTTATACACTTAAATGAAGAGGTTTGTGGCTATATAAATTGTCAGAATTGAAAAGTTGGGCCCTTTCTTTCATGTTATTTTTATTCAGCTTTGACTTGTATTTTTTAAACCACTGCCTTCACCTTTCCTCTTTTGTCAGTTTGGTAATCAGTGACCTGGAAGGTATATATTTTAGTTTTTATTCTACTAACATCTGGAACTATTTCTTTCTCTGAAGCAATATATTCATTTTTACATATCCTTCTTCACTTTTTTTCTTGACGGTTTGATGTATGTTTTCCTATTTGGGGGAGAGACTGTCAGAGTGCATGTATGGAGTTCAGATGCTAACCAGCAGAAGTGCATTATCTCCTTCCACTCTGTGTGTCCCAGGACTGAACTCAGGCTCTCAGGCTTAAGGAAAAGCACCTTTACCCACTGGGCAGTCTTGCTGGATCTTTCTACATTATCATGACCATACTTATCAAATCAATAAGCTTAAAAGCATTGCCTGAGATATTATAAATTCAATTTTATTTTGCTTTGTGATAAGGATGATGGTATTCAGACCTCTTTGAAATATATTGCTTAATTCAATTTTAATTTTGACCATAAGGAAATTTTGCTGAAATTAAATTATTCAGTACTTGTCAATACTGGTTTAGAACTGCAATAACTAGGTGGTATGACTAAACCATAGCTGCTGATTTTTCATGAAGCATTTAAAAAACTAAAATAAATGTGTTTTTCAGTATTATGTACTATAGGGTTGATGGTTATAAATAGTATATGTTAAAATTTTTAAAGTTGTTAAGGGGATAGAGCCTGTGTTAACTCCTCTTAGCATAAGGAAAGGGCATGAGCAACTATGTCGGCGAGGAGTAAGTTTATAGAACTGAATGATGATGGTTGAATGTTTTGCAGGCTTATACTTAGAAATGCCTTATGCTGTTAAGCTATATACATTAAATGCCTATAGCTTTCAAAGTTTCAGTCATGCCTAAGCATATAAAATAGCTGGATGGCTGGACAAGCTGTCACATATCTGTAATCCTACTACATGGTAGGCGAAGGCAGAAAAATCAGAAGTTCAGGTTCAACCTGGGCTTCAAAGTGAGATTGAGACCATCTGGGGAATACATGAGTCCTTATCTTATAAAACTGAAAATAAAGAACAGAATAATGGCAGGTTAAACATCATCAGTATCATCTGTAGCTCATATGAATCCCTCATGTGTGATGTAATTTACTATTTATTAAATTTAGATATCATTTTTTTACAGATTTGCATGTTGTCTAGATTTCTAAAAATAGTATTCTTAGTAATTAATTAAAATGTTCATGTTCTTCAATGTGGTTCATTCGATATTCTATCAGCATCAATTTGACTAATCAATGTGTAGTATTAGTTTCCTATTAAATTAATTGATGTTTATTTACATAGGAATTAAATCACGCTAGGGTTAATTTCCTTTGGGGTAATTTTTTCTGAAATATATATCACATATTTTATTTACGTTATATTGTTACTCTTTCGTAATTTGTTTGTATTTTAAAAATAGTGCTTACATTTTAACTATTTTCTTATTTACATGACAAATCTCAGGAGCAATCATAAGCCTGTAGTAAGTGAATAGATAAATAAACTCTTGATTCTGGGTGCTTTATTTTGTTGATTTTCTCCATTATTTTGTTTTAAAGTTTCACATCCATTCTTATTTATTATGGCATTTATTTTTAAACAACTTCTGTATATAGGAAGCTGTTTATATTAATTATATACCCTATGTACTATTATTCAAGCATAATAACCCCCTTTAGAATAAACTACCTTTATCATGTTAAATTAGAATAACAATATTTACTTGTAATCATTGCTATTTTTGCCAAAATACAATAATTGCATATCAATGTTACTGATATGCATATTTTCAAAGTATGAATATGCCACAAGTTTATACTAGTTTGTAGTAATAATGGTTCTTTTTAATGTCCCTTAAAACACTTGTTATGTTTTTTTTATTTACATTCAGAATTTTCTTTTTTTTTCATTTTTTATTAATTTATTCATATTACATCTCGATTGTTAGCCCTTCCCTTGTTTCCTCCCATTCCTCTCTCCCTCCCACTTCCCCCCTTCTCCCCTCCCCTATGTCTGTGATTGAGGGAGACCTCCTCCCCTCATATATGCTCTTAGAGTATGGAGTCTCTTCTTGGTAACTTGCTATCCTTCCTCTGAGTGCCCCCAGGCCTCCCCATCCAGGGGATGTGGTCAGAAAAGGGGCACCAGAGTTTGTGTGAGAGTCAGCTCTCACTCTCCACTCACCAGTGGAGAATATCCTGTTCGTCGGCTAGGTCTTGGTAGGGGTTCGAAGTTTACTGCCTATATTCTCCTTGCGTGGTACCTTAGTTTGAGGAGGACCCCAGGACCCAGATCCACCTGTCATAAAGTTCTTGTAGGTTTCCAGGACCCTGTGGATCCTACTATTTCCCCATTCTTCCATGCTACTCTCACCTAAAGTCTCAATAGGATGTCCTCTCCTCTGACCCACTTTCCTGGTAAGTAAAGTTTTTCATGGGACTTATCCCTTGGACTAGTGTTTTGATATGAGTGAGTATATACCATTTGTCTCTTTTTGCTTCTGGGTGAACTCACTCATTATGATAATTTCTAGATCAATCCATTTGTCCACAAATTTCAGGAATTCCTTGTTTTTAATAGCTGAGTAGTATTCCATAGTGTAAATGTACCACAGTTTCTTAGTCCATTCTTCCACTGAAGGACACTTAGGCTGCTTCCATGTTCTGGCTATTATATATAAAGCAGCTATGAACATGGTTGAGCATCTGCCCCTGTTGTGTGGTAGGGCATTTTCTGGGTATATTCCAAGGAGTGGGATAGCTGTGTCTTGAGGAAGTCCTATTCCCATTTTTCTGAGAAAGAACTATTTTTAATACAAAAACAAAAAACAAAACAAAACAAAACAAAAACAAGAAAGGTCATGAATTTGAGAGACAATACGGGAGACACAGGGGAAGTTGGACAAAGGAATGGGAGGGATGGAAGTGTAACTGCATCACTCATTTGTGGATGAAATTCTCTATTAAAAATTTTAGCAAAAAATTACTGAATAAATAAAATTTCAAAAGAAGATAAAAACAACTCTAAATCAAAATTGTTTCCCCTCAAAAGATTAAGAGCATGAGTCTGTTGTTAGCTTCCAATAGATAAATTTCCCTTTTTGTAATTTTAAAGCCTTTCTACAGCCTACCTATGTTAGCATCAATTCCATTGTATTTTTATTCTTTCATGCTTGTTTTAGTCCAATACTTTAGGTAGATTAATGTCCGAACAGTATATTTGAGTTTGACAAATCATCTTTCAGTATGTGAATTATCTGATGCCTTTGGAGAGATTTTTTGTGGTGACTAGTTTTCTATCAGACCGATAGCTGCTCAGAGATTGTCCTGTATTATTCTACCAATCCAAGTTCACATCTATTTTTCATGTTAGATCTACATTCAAAATATGAAAGTATTTTATACACCTGTTGGTTAAAAGCTAGAAAAAGACAGGCTAAGTTTTAGAACTAATTTGATCATGATGATTTTTTATAGCCTAGGTTATAGCTATTATTGGAAACAAGGTATATACAGATTCTGAAGGACAATTTGTTAAGAATTCCAATATCTGGGTGCTTTTGTAAAGATCTTGCATGTGAAGAGAACTCTCAGTTTTCATTTCAATTATATGATGACATTTTACTGTTCCAAGCTTTATCCTAAACTTCAGCTGTGAATAAACTCAGAACTGCATTGTATCAGCCAGGTCTTTATTGTAATATTTATTGAATTCAATATAAAAATGTGTTCTCATTGCATTGTACAAAATGATTGATGGTGCAGTTATAATGATTGTGGAACTGTTTATGCTTCTCTGTTAAAGTGCCAGGTAAAAAGACAGAGGAAATTTGCACCTAATGCACTTATGGCAAGGGAGAAACACTGGTGATTTTTCAGGCTTCTAATGCCAGCTGCCAATATTCCTTGCTGTTCTGATGATTTACAAACTCATTTTCCAACATATTTTTCTAAGAATTTTGTATTTGTCCCAGGCAGGAGAATGGGAACCCATCACAAACTGTCAGTATACTGCCTTCTTTACTTTTATTTTTGTTTTTTACATCCTACGTGAGGATTTTATTATTTTTGTTTGTTTGTTTTTGTTGTGTTGTTGTTCTGTTTCTTTGCAACAACCATCCAATTTCTCTACAATTAATTATACCGTGCATTTACTTGTATTCTGGCTCTACTTGGTTTTTAAATCTATTATAATTTTTCAAATATGCCTTTTTTTTCTTGACAAAAAAACATATCTGAATGTAGCTTCAATGCTACTAATTCTTTAGCCATGCTCACAATTTGAATCACAGAGTTGCTAGACTAGGATATTATTCTCTACACTTACTCTTTTCTCAGTTGGTTCTAAATTTATATCATTATTTTCACAGTTAAGTGATTCTCTAGTCTCAACTTTTCATTCTGATTTCAATGTCATCACATTTTTCATTGACCGCTACTGTAGTTATCCAGTCAAATCAGACTCATATCTTCTCCAGAGAAGGTACCAGGAAGCAACAGTCAGTCCCCAAAAACATGAAGATCTTTATTTTGAAACAAACTAATAATGAACTCTGTATGTTTACAGAGTCAAATATGCAGTTTCAAATTCTCTGTGTTTTTATCTCTACTCCTCAGTAACTACATAAAAGAGGTATGGCTTTCCATGGAACTGAAGATTTGAAAGAACAGGTAACCTTATGAGGCTGAGGTTGATCCTTATGATCTCTCTACTACTTCAATGCCTGGCATTGAATTTCTTCTTGTTTCATGGAATAAGCCAATTTATCTTAATACCGTGACTGAAGACAAAAGTTGCTGTTTTTAAGTAAATGGCATGGTGGCAATTACAAAATCATCCAAGTAAGAGAGGTCCACATGGTGCAGAGCACAGGTGGGTCTGACCTCAGGCCATCCAACTGGTCCAGAAAGGATGGGTGCCCAGCCCCAGACATTGGTCAAGGACAAGGTTTCCAAAGCCCAGCCAAAGTCAGGATAACTGGCTATACCTACACCACCTTGGACTGAACTTTGGGCTACAGAGCACCAGTACCAGTCTCTGCTGACCCAGTGGGGAGCCAGGGTGTGGAACAGAGTCCCCCAGAACTGAAACTAGGTCTTCTGCCTGATCCATAAAAGAGTCCCCTGATACCCACAAGTGAGAAGTCTAAACTTATAGACACTCACCAACAAACTGCTCTCAAGGACCATTTAAGGACACCAGAAACTACCTCCCAACATCAGAAACATCAAGATGACTAAAGGCCAATGTAAAAACACAAACTACAAAAGACAAATGAAGATGGCATCTCCAGAACCCAGTTATCCCAAAGAATTCAACCCTGGGAACTCAACACAGGCAAAGCAGAAGAAAATGACTTCAAATTCCTGGTAATGAAGATGATAATGGAGGAAACAATGAAATCTGTAAACAAATACAGGAAGATGTAGCCAAACAGATTTAGGACCTTAGAAAGGCCATGTCAGAAGCATATAGAGAGGAAATGAAGAAATGGAAACAACAATAAAAGAACAGACAGAAGAACGCCAAGAACAAGAGAACCTAGAGAAGAAAACAGAAAATGCAGAGGTAGGCATCTGAACAAAGTACAAGAGATGGAGGAAGGAATCTCAGGTGTTGAAGATACAATAGAAGAATTTGATGCATCCATCAAAGAAAATGATAAATCTGAAAAATTCCTGACACAAAGCCTCCAAGAAATCCAGAACTGCATGAAAAGATGAATCCTAAGGATAATAGGAATTGAGGAAAGAGAAGATGTCTGGCTCCAAGGCACAGACAATATATTCAACAAAACCATAGAGGAAAATTTCCCCAATTTAAAGAAAGAGATGCATATAAACATACAAGTCACTTACTGAACACCAAATAGAATAGAACAAAAAAGAAAATCCTCCCTCCATATAATAATCAAAACACAAAATGTACAGAACAAAGAAAAATATTAAAGGCAGCAAGGGAAAAGGGCCAAGTAACATATAATTGTAAGCCTATCAGAATTATACCTGACTTTTTCAGCAGAGACCATAAAAGTAAGAAGTGCCTGAACAGAGGTCCTGCAAACCCTAAGAGACCACAGATGCCAGTCCAGACTACAATACCCAGTGAAACATTCAATAAAACTACCATTCAGGAAGCTGAGGTAGAAGGATTCAAAAATAGGGCAGCTTGAGGCTTTACTGTAAAATTTATCTGAAAATATAAAGCAGATAAGATTAAGAAACACAAAGGATGGGCTAAGAAGGAAAGACAGGAAGGAAGAAGGAGGGAGAAATGAAAGAAGGAAACTTGAGAACACTAAAGTTTTACAATCATAGTACAGGTGGCTCTGTCCACATTCAAAAGAGACAGAGTACATCCCCATAACTGAAAATATGTTCTTATGTATTTGTCTATTCCAAATGAGATGGATTGGTCTTTGAATATTAGAAATTCATGCATGAAAGTATGTGAACATAATATACTGGGGAAAGGTAAATGTATACAGTGACAGACATAAGGCAAAAAAATTCAAGCAGTTCATATTCAAATTCTAGAAGATGATCTAGGAAATGTTTCAACATCAAGTGTACCTAGAAACATTTCAAGGTCAAATGATCCGTTCAAATTTTCATATATATATATATGTATATATATATATAATCTCCTGTCTCCCCCAAGATCCACTCTTCCTCAGTTTCCCTTTAGAAAAGTCCCAAGAATATCAAGTTTAACACTGCATAACAAATGTAATAAGACAAGTCAGAAACCCTCCTATCAAGTCTGAACAAGACAACCCCGTCCCAAGAACTGTAAAAAGAGTCAGAGATACCCCACAAAACCCGCACACTAAAGAACTGTACATGTATGCAGAGGACCTGCTGTATACCCATGCAGGCTCCATGACCTGCTTCCGTCTCTGTGAGCCCCTAAGAGCCCTGCTTAGTTGATGACTCTGCGTTGTGTTCTTCTCATGTTCTCTACGCCTCTGACTCATAAACTACTTCGTTCCCTCATTCAACTTTTTCTTATTTTCATTTTCTTCACATCAATCTTTTCCTCCTCTGCCTTGTCTCCCTCCTTCTCCTCACACTTCACTCCCATCCTACCCCATAGGCCTCCTCTGGAAATAATTTTAAATTTGTCTTCCCTTCAATCTGAGAGCTCTGAAGCTAGTGAATTTGTGCTTGTTTGTTTTCTGCTTAAAACAGAAAACATTCTCTTAAATATCAATGTTTTGCCCATTTTTCTTTACTTTGTTCTAACACCTTTTATTACTTTTTGAATATTTCCCAAATTTGACTCTCTCTCTCTCTCCTTTTTTCTTTATTTCATCTGTGTTTAGCTTTAACTTTTCCCTTCTAAAGGTACTGAGAATATATACTAGGTTTTTATTGTTTGTTTTAACTGCTTTAAGTTCTATTTTTTGAGAATTTCATATATGGGTATCATATCTACGCCATTTTCATCCCTTCACTACATCTCCTCCTCCTCCTGCCTCCCATCTCAACTTTATAACCTTTAATTTAGTAGCATTGAGTCAATTTAGTATTGCTCATATTTGTATGTATTTATTGCCAACAGATTGGCACTTAATAATCTATGCATGATTCCCACCTCTGGAGAAGAATCATTTTCACTGTAAAATCTCTCATTAATTGACAATTGCACTTCATTTAGAGAGGGCATTGTGAGATATTCCTCATATATGTTGATCTTTTCACTGGAGCTTTATTATTAAGGCCATATTTGGACGTGCTCTCATAGTATCTGAAGATGCTGTGCGAGTTATTAAAGAATAGAAGTAACCAATAGTCTTACACAACTGTAGAACATATGGACTACAAATCACCATCCCAGCAAAATACCCACAATGCAATAATCGTGGCATTTATACTGAGGGAGTGATCAACAACAATCTAATTGGACTTAGTACATCTCTACATAAGAAAATTCATGCCTAGATCTGTACAAACCCAGCCCTTTACCTATGGCTAGTGATCTCATGGGCTCCAGAGGAGAACTTACCAATGCCATTTTCCTAAGTCAATATAACTTCAAACTTCACTCTAAATGCAAATAGTTGGACACACAGGCATATGCTTATACCCACGGGTAGGTGTAGCTCTCACCCCTCATCAAACAACTTCTTTTTTCAGCAGATGGATACCAATTGCAGAACTTCACATTTGAACAGTTATTTTCAACACTGGCCTATGTTTTTCCTTAAGAATATTTAAAAAATTAAAGTCTTAGCACAACCTTTTGTTATGCATAGTTTTATTTTCTTTTTATCCGCTATAATGTTTCATATAATTCAACATCATCCTCTGATACTTCAAAAGACACTGGATGTTTACTTGATTACTGTTATTTTCTAAATTAGCATATATCCCCAGTTGGGTGCATTGCTGAGTCATCCTGTGAGAGTTAGCTGTGGATTCTCAAACTGTTTCAATTAGTGAACACCAGCATGTACCTTTCTTGGAAGCTGGTGATTTTAAAGACAAAATGAAATTAGGTATATGAACTTTCTCTTCTCTCCTTTTATTTAGTCAAGCTCTACGCTTGATGTTAGGACTAAGTCTCTTCTTGAACAGAAATTACATTTTACTGTTTAAACACCATCATGTAACAGGAATTATTGAATACCTTCAACAGCATTTTAGTCTATTTGTTTTTTCATAATGAAGGCAAAGATAAAAGAACTCAAGCAGATAATTTTATTTTTATTGAGGTCACTACACATTTTCATGTAATATTTTGAAGATATATTTCCCATTTCAGCAAAAACAGGATCTTCAAGTAAAAGTTGTGTTTACCCTATTTTACTTTATTTCAGTACATTTTATTGAACAAAAACTTGTGGCAAAATAATTTTAAGCATTGTGCATTATTTGTAGCAATATATAGCAAATGCTAGAATATATTTCACATTAGAAATTTGCTTTTGTCCTCCTACTGCATTAGCTCATGCAGACTTGATATGAGGGTTTGTTCCTAGTCTTATCCCACCTTGTTATGCTGTGTTTGGTTTGACATTCTGAGGAGGCTTGCTCTTTTCTAAAGGGACCTGTGGGCGCATTAGATCTGGTGGAGAGGGAAGGTATATTGGGCTAGAAGGAATGAAGGAGGAGGAGGAGGCTGCAGCCAAGATGTATTGTGTGAGAGAAAAACAATAAATATTAGAGATTTGCAAGGAATGTGGAAGGGAGCGATGACTTAATTCCGCATAGAACTTAGAAATAAAAGATCGACAGTGGAAATATGTGGAAAAGTATTGAGGATCCATGTTTTCTCAAGGCTTTTTACTATTACCTTTTGTCAAAGAGCCTTGGAATTAGGGAATTAGGGAAACATAGTTAAAATAACGTTATACATGAAGAAAAACAATAATTTTCCATTTTAATCATTTAGTGTCACGACCTTCATAAAAATATTTTGGTTAGTGAGAAACTGTATACATAACGGCGGTCCCTTGAGATTAATTGTCTAGAAGGCGTATTATCATCATAATCTGTGTGCACGTACCCTGATGTTCCTAAAATGATTAAATCAACTAATAATAAATAGCCATAATGTTAGGCTCTACATTACTACAATTTCATTAGAGTATCTTACACAATCATACTCTATGCTGTAATTTGATCGTGATAAAAATGAATTCTTGTTTTCTAACTTTATATGCAACTGTTTCCACCCACACATTTTATGTGTGTGTGCATGCAAATGCCCAGAAATTAATCCATCCACAAAATAACTTCCCAATAAATATTTAACATCTGGTGGATAATTGATTTTATTAGCTTGAATAATGAATGGAGTATTACTGTCAGAAATATATTAAAACCCATATTACTGAGTATTCATAAGTATTCTATATCTATCCTCTATGAGCTCAAACACTGTGAGGTAAAATGGTGCCCAAAATTGTACTTATTGTGATGGCTTTCATTATAAACTTGATATTGTCTGGAATCATCTGAGAAACAAGTGCCAATGAAGGATTATCTGCATTGACTTGGACTCCATTAATTGACATGGAAAGACCCAGTCCACTGTGGTTAACATCATTCTCCAAGTTTGTGTCCTCGACAACACATGGGTAGAGCAGATGAACTGAGTATTAAGCGTGACATGCATCTATTTTTCTATGTGTCATGGCTGGCTGTTTTAAGTTCCTGACACTATAGCGTCCCTGCTGTGAAGGCCTACAACTGCAATTATGAGCTAAACAAACCCCTTGTCCTAAGTTGCTCTTCGTCAGCGTATTTTATCACAGTGATGGACGTGAAACTAGTACAGAAGTTGAAAACAAGGCATGCTGTTTGTAGTTTGGTGTTTGAATTAGGAAGGTTTGAGACGGGATGGGTGTGTACAAGATGAAAAAAACCACATCCAACAACAGTATAATATCAACTGAACTCTTACACACACTGGCAAAAGCAAAGAATATTTGTGGCCAGGAAAGATTTCATTCTTGACGCCTTTGGAAAAGGACCTTACCAAGAGTGATAACATAAACTGAAAATTACAGAGTCATATTATGTACTTACCAAATACACATTTCCTAACGGACAATAGAGATAAATGGCATTTTTCCCCTAAGGGGAAAAGTGTAGGTTCTCATATACAAATTTATGAGTTCATGACACAAAAAGCAGTACTGAATCAAGGATAAGAAAGAAAATAAATTACAGCTTCTAAAAAGGTTTTTTCTTTATTTTTGTGAACAGAGGTGCTCACTGTGTAGCTCAATGGGACCTTGAATTTGCAATATGTCCCACACTGTCTTCAAAATCCCAATCTTTCTGCCTCCATTTCTCAAATGTTGTAATTGTAGGTGTGCACTAATGAAAGGCACTTTAACAACACACAATTAGGATATGAGTTTAATTCAGATGACTTCTTAGAAGTTTCTAAGAAGTATGCGTTTGATTGTTGAATGATAAATGTTACAATTGCATGAACAAGTGTCAAGCAATTATAAAATCCTGAATGCCTCCCAATTACAGTCTTAACTCAATACACTTGCTTAAATTCAGAAAATTAAATACAAGTTGCTTGGAAACAACTCCCTAAAAATGTCCAAACTAAAATTCTATTAATATTAATATATTAAAAACTAAATATCAATTAAAATGGAAATAAAAGGTCTTTTTAAAAAGTATGGAGAAAAAGGACATTCACATCATAAACAAGATTTTGAGAAAATCTTCAATTCTCTGGTTTTGTTCTGAACAATCCACTTAACTGGGCAAGTATAAATGAAACTCAGCAACTCTGTGAAGGTAGATTCTAGACACACTCTGCACATATATCATGGCGGCATCACTTTTCATCCAAACATGTGGGTCAACGTTATTTCTGTAAAAAATAGATCTTTTTTGGAACGTAATTTTCTCTCATACATTACATCCCGGTTGTAGTTTCTCCTCCCTCTACTCCTCTCAAACCCTCCCCTCCTCTTCCCTCTCCCCCAGGTCCACTTCTCCTTTGTTTTCCTTAAGATAAAGACCTGGCCTCACAGGGAAAGCAGCTTACAATAAGAATAGGCACAATGTCTCATATCAAGGCTAGATAGGGCAACTCCTTAGGAGGAAAGAGTTTGAATACCAAGCAAAGAGACATCCCCCATCCCCACTCTGCAACCAGATCTGGCACAGGAGTCAGCATCTGACTGCACAGTGCACAAAACCACGCCCCAACTAAGTAGTTTAAATTGATCCTTTCTTATTGTTCACAAGACTTCCTTAAGTTATTTTTGCAGATAATATCAATATCATATATACTCATTTTCTTGGCTTTATCACAGAACTTCACACTAAATAATTAATTGTCATGTGAATAATATAGTCTTTTAAAGCACCTTCCCTTGACATTCACTTTCTAAATATCTAATCATAGCAGATGGTGTTCAAAGCACATTGACTAGTGTGTATATGGTAAGTGTGGGACAGTTCTCTCTTCTAAAGATTAGGAAACTGGTATTTAAATCTGATAGGATACTTTTTAAATGAAACATGAGAAGCATTCTCATTATGTCATTTTTTTTTATATGCTCTGACCATAGATCTTACATGAAGACACTGTCTATAGCTCCATGGCTTCAAATTGTGGGAATACAAGATGTATAAATGTAGATTTAAGCACATTAAAATAAATTTTAAAATCTTTACTTGTATGAGTGTGCATGCATGTGCACACACACAGACACACACACACATCTTTAAAAATGCATTTCTATATATCTGAGCATTTAAAACAGGAGCCTGTTAAATGCATTTCAGCAAAATATAATCAGATATCTAATAAAGTTAGCACTCAGAATAAATATTTAAAGACATTCTTACATTGTATTTTGAAGACAACTGTTTTTGTTTTTATAACTACAATTACAACTTATATAAATTATTGCTTAGGAATAAAGCATACAGATTTTTTCTAGACAATGAATCTTGAAGAAATTTTGTGTTTATGATAATAAGTTTACATATTTTATTGTTTATTTAATTAAAATATAATTACTTCTTCCTCAATTTCTCTTCTCCCTCCTGATTCCGCCAAGTATCTGCCATACTCACTTTCAAATTCATAAGCTTCTTTTTCTTTAGCCATTGCTGATATATATATATATATATATCCTGATGAATCACTTCAGTGTTGCCCAAATATATGCATTTCTAGGGATAAACAATTGTCATTGAATGAGAAATCAGTTGATACTGAGCTGGTCAAAGACTGGAGAACCCATCAGGAGGCCCATCCCTGGGGAATGCTAATTCTCAGTCTCTCTGCAGTTGTCAATTGCCTATAGCTCTTCATCTAAGGGTGGAACTCTGTGAGGTTTCCCTGTCTATGTTGGGATGTCAACTGTTGTTGAAATTGTTCAAATATTCTTCTGGTGACTGTGCTGTTGCAAACTCATGGGTATAGCTTGCAGGTCTTAGAAGGCACAGCGTGAGAAAAAGAAGAATATGGGGAAAGGGCAGGGAAAGAATAAGGAAAAGAGAAAGACATGGGAGAAAAGGAAAGGGAAATAAATAATTCACAATTTCTGGCATGTATATATCATGTTGTATGTACTGTATCTTCCTCTAGTTATAGTCAATCTATGCCCCTTATTTACAAATACTTTGTAAATAGGTTACTATAGATAGTATTTCATACTTCATAAACCTTGATTAACATTCACAAAGAACTTTCTGATTCTTAAGAAAAGTCTTACATTTTAATCATGAATATGTATGAAATGTTACATGCTTGCTAATTTTGTCTGAAAGTTGAATATCTCAATTACATTTTATTGTGCGTTATCTTTTCTTTTTGCAGCTTTTGGAAAGAAATTGTTTTATTCTTGAATAAAAGGCTAAGGAATATTGAAATTCTAATTTTGTATATACTCTTTAAAATTTTAGAACTCCAAAGAGGTTTAAAATAAATGATGTACTTTTCAATGTCATCATTAAAAAGCACTGTGAACCTCCGTTCCCTGTCTCTAAAATCCTTACCAAGGTGTATTCAAAATTTCAGTGTAGGCAGAGTGAATTGACTTAGAAACAATAATTCAGAATAGACACAAAGTTTACAAGGCAGAAAAAAAAGTAAGACATAAGATAACAAGAAACCATTCACTGTTGGGATTAGAGTGGTTGGATAGTTAGAGGTAACTGTCAACTAGATGGAAATTAAATCATCCTAGAGGCAAGTCTCTAGCCTCTTCATTAGGGATTTTCTCCATTATGTGCTGATCGGAGAATAAGATTGTGAATAGGACTTCTCTGTTGGCCAGGGATCATGGACTGTATGAATGAAGAAACAGAGCACTAGAAATGCACTCATTGCTTTCTGCTTCTTGACACAATGTAACTCATTGCTTCAGCTTCCTGCTAGCTTGACTTTCTTCCTATGAGGGACGGTACTTTAAACTGTAAGGTAAAGCAAAGCCTTTCTTTCTGAAGTTGTTTTTGTGAAGGAGTTTGTTTTTTTTTTTAATTTATTCATATTACATGGTTATCCCATCCCTTGTATTCTCCCATTCCTCCCTCTCTTCCATTTCCCCCTTACTCCCCTCCCCTATGACTGTGACTGAGGAGGACTTCCTCCCCCTGTATATGCTCATAGGGTATCAAGTCTCTTCTTGGTAGCCTGCTATTGTGAAGGAGTTTTTAAAACAAAATGAAAAGAACTAAGACAGGTAGTCCTTTCTTAAATGTTTTCAAAATTTTGAAACCCATAGGAAGGAATATTTTAGCTAGCAGACAATTTTAATGCAATGCAAGAATATATCCAGTGGTGTCATTCTGTTTAATTTTAGTGAAGCTTCAAAGACTGAGACTCCCTTCGTATTGGATGAACGTTAAACTCTGAGTGAAAAGAAGATATCACCTCTCATTTACTCTCTGATGTTGATTTTCTCTTTTTCGTTTTCACAAGTACCTTTTCATTCCTCTGCACCCTTTTCAGCTCATCCCTTTTCCTTGCCTTGACAAAGCTAAATAATCAATTCCACCAAAACCGATTTTAAGTAACATCTTCAATACCTACCACAATATTTTGGAAATTGTCTTTTATGGAAAAATCTTGTATTCACAGAGCACCATACCATCAAAGTACCGTTTAATTTTGTTTGACAGATTGACAGAAACGGTGGTTCATGGTAATTAATAAGAATTTAGTGTTAAGCTGTCCAGAGGTGAGTAATTATTGTCTCAAATCTTGAAAAATTGAGACAAAAACATTATTTAAGACAAGGATTTGAAGACTTGCCTGGATATTATGGTATACCCATGCCTAATACATGCCCACAAATATACTACACCCACAAATGTATGTGCATATATGTGTCTGCCAAAAAGCAATGATGACAGACTTTTTACAGCAATACCTCATTCCTGAGACCAACAAAATTCTGTCTTAGTCAGTGTTCTATTGCTGTTAAATGGCACCAAGACCATAGAAACTCTAATAAAGAAAAGCCTTTAGTTGAGACTTGATTGCAATTTCCATGATTTAGTCCATTGTCATCAGGGTATGAAACATTGTGTTATGCAGGCAGATATGGTACCAGAGAGAAGCTGAGAGTACAAATCTGAATCCACAGGCAGCAGGAAAAGAGAGTCTTTGATCCTGGCTTAGGCTTTTGAAAACCACAAAGCACACTTCCAGGGACACATTTTGTCCAACAAGGCCCACACCTCCAAATCTTTTTTTTTTTTTTTTTAATTTTTTAAATTAATTTATTCTTGTTACATCTAAATGGTTACCCCATCCCTTGTATCCTCCCATTCTTCCCTCCCTCCAATTTTCCCCTTCTTCCCCTCCCCTATGACTGTTCCTGAGGGGGATTACCTCCCCCTGTATATGCTCAGAGGGGATCAAGTCTCTTCTTGGCTACCTGCTGTCCTTCCTCTGAGTGCCACCAGGTCTCCCCCTCCAGGGGACATGGTCAAATGCGAGGCACCAGAGTACTTGAGAAAGTCATATCCCGCTCTCCACTCAAATGTGGAGAATGTTCTGACTGTTGGCTAGATCTGGGTAGGGTTTAAAGTTTACCGCCTGTATTGTCCTTGGCTGGTGCCTTAGTTTGAGTGGGACCCCTGGGCCCAAATCTGCCTATCATAATGTTCTACTTGTAAGTTTCTAGGACCCTCTGGATCCTTCTACTTTGTTATTCTCCCATGCTTCTCTTATCTAGAGTCCCAATAAGATGCCTTGCCCTCTGTCCCAGTTTCCTGGTAAGTGAAGGTTTTCAGGGGACATGCCCCTTGGGCTAGTATGCAGATATAAGTGAGTATATACCATTTGAGTCTTTCTGCTTCTGGGTTAACTCACTCATTATAATCATTTCTAGTTCAATCCATTTGTCCACAAATTTCGGGAATTCCTTGTTTTTAATAGCTGAGTAGTATTCTATTTTTTTTAATTTATTTTTTTTATTAATTTATTCTTGTTACATCTCAATGTTAATCCCATCCCTTGTATCCTCCCATTCCTCCCCCCCCCCCCCATTTTCCAATTATTCCCCTCCCCTATGACTGTTCCTGAGGGGGATTACCTCCCCCTATATAGGGTAATCAAGTCTCTTCTTGGCTACTTGCTGTCCTTCCTCTGAGTGCCACCAGGTCTCCCCCTCCAGGGGACATGGTCAAATGTGAGGCACCATAGTACGTGAGAAAGTCATATCACACTCTCCACTTAACTGTGGAGAATGTTCTGACCATTGGCTAGATCTGGGAAGGGGTTTAAAGTTTACCTCCTGTATTGTCCTTGGCTGGTGCCTTAGTTTGAGCGGGACCCCTGGGCCCAAATCTGCCTATCATATTGTTCTACTTGTAGATTTCTAGGACCCTCTGTATCCTTTTATTTTGCTATTCTCCCATGCGTCTCTCATTTAGAGTCCCAATAGGATGCCTTCCCCTCTGTCCCAGTTTCCTGGTAAGTGAAGGCTTTCGTGGGACATGCCCCTTGGGCTAGTATGCAGATATAAGTGAGTATATACCATTTGAGTCTTTCTGCTTCTGGGTTAACTCACTCATTATGATCATTTCTAGCTCAATCCATTTATCCACAAATTTCGGGAATTCCTTGTTTTTAATAGCTGAGTAGTATTCCATAGTGTATATGTACCACAGTTTCTTTATCCACTCTTCTACTGAGGGACACTTAGGCTGTTTCCATGTTCTGGCTATTATGAATAAGGCTGCTATGAACATGGTTGAGCAAATGTTCTTGTTGTGTGCTGGAGCATCTTCTGGGTATATTCCAAGGAGTGGAATAGCTGGGTCTTGAGGAAGCCCTATTCCCATTTTTCTGAGATAGCACCAGATAGATTTCCAAAGTGGCTGTACTAGTTTGCATTCCCACCAGCAATGAAGGAGTGTTCCTCTCTCCCCACATCCTCGCCAGCATGTGGTGTTGCTTGAGTTTTTGATCTTAGCCATTCTGATGGGTGTAAGATGGAATCTCAGAGCTGTTTTGATTTGCATTTCCCTGAGGACTAAGGAGGTTGAGCATTTCTTTAAGTGTTTCTCAGCCATTTGATATTCCTCTGTTGAGAATTCTCGGTTAGTTCCAAGCCCTATTTTTCAATTGGGTTATTTGGTTTGGTGGTGTTTAATTTCTTGAGTTCTTTATATATTTTGGATATTAGACCTTTGTCAGATGTAGGGTTGGTGAAGATCTTTTCCCAGTCTGTAGGCTGTCGCTTTGTTCTCTTGACAGTGTCTCCTGCCTTACAGAAGCTTCTCAGCCTCATGAGGTCCCATTTATTAATTGTTGACATTAAGGTCTGGGCCGTTGGTGTTCTGGTGTTCTGTTCAGGAAGTTGTCTCCAAATCTTTCCAGATAGATAGTCCTATTCTCTGGTGACCAAACATGTGAATCCATGAGTCTATGGCAGGCGTTCTCATTCTACTTATCAGAAGTTATATATAAGAGGGCCCTGAAGTATCCCAGAAAGAAGGAAGAAGTCCCTGTGATTGGTCTAGGAGATGTAAAGGAGAACACTGAATGTTTACTTTCAAACTTCATATACCATGTACATGGAACCAAAGCACTTTCAGCCTGGAGACCTAGTTCTATGTTACTCTAGTTCCATCTATTGAACATGCTTGAATTCCTGGCAGAAAAATAACCTGAACACACTTTTTTGTGTATTCTGTTTATAATCAGAATACTTAGTCAAGTATGTATGATTGCTCCATTTTTGTGACAATTTGTACTATCTTGCAATACCAAGGAATGGTATTCAGTCACTCATTCGATTGTCACTTATTTTGTGTTTTATGTATACCAGCTATAGTACTGAGACAAGAATCTGTACTCAGTCGATGCCATTTGGTTTATGAATTTGAAGTCATATGTTATGAGTTTCTAAGGTGGCCTCTGGTTATTCTATCACTTTATCTGTTAAAGTCCTATATAAACCTAATCAGTGACGGTTTTACAACCATTTGTAACTAAAATAATATGCCGCAGTAGGCACTACATTCTTTTTCCTGGAAAATAGTAGAAAGAAAAAGTTAAAAAAAAAATAATGCTTGCCAATAACCTGGAAAGCTTTGACCATTTTAGGTTGGGCTCAAGCCTAACTTTCTCACTCACTAGCTGATTAATCTTGAAAAATAACACTCCCTTTCTCAAAATAGAGGTAGTGACATGTGGACATACAAATTATTGTTCAATATATAATCATATGAAAGAATTTATAAATTCTAAAAATTCACATTTAAATTTAGTTTCCCTTACATGTCTTTAGGATTCTGGCGCAGCTGTTAATATGCAGAGGGGCCTTTGGCAAGGATTGGAATAAATAATTTTGAAAACATTTTCTAATTCTAAATAAATATTAATGATAGGACAACTAGATAGGTGTGCCTCTCAGATATTTCCAGACCACTGGGTTCCATTCTTTCTCTGGCACTGCCCACTGTTTATGCTTGTGTTGCCTCTTCCCTTCACCCTGTGCTACCCTTAACTGATCCTGACTACATTACAAAGCTTAGAGTAAGAGAAGGCAGGTATTTCCTGGCATTTGTTTCTCAAGAACAATACAAATCCAGAAGTACTGCAACATGTCTTCAATGGGGAAAAAGATGAAGACGAGTGAAGGAGAAGAAATAAGCATAATAAATAGATAGAATGATAGTTAGACAGACAGACAGGAAGAAAATGTAAACAGCCCCTCTAATGAAATGCACTAAAGAGCTATGTGCACTATTCACAGTGTGAACAGATGTCTGAAGGTGTTGAGAATCTATTTGTTTAAAGTGCTAAAAGAGACAAGAGTGGTTGAAATTGAATTATGTAAGCATGATAATGGTTGGTTTTAAGGCTTTGAGTGATCAGAAGGTATTTGATGTTGGAAATAAATGAGAGCAAGATAGAGTTCATATCATAAATGTATCAATCTCAATT